>NC_136526.1:35195234-35525234 GCF_053919585.1 Euprymna scolopes
ATATATATAATTTCAGAAATTTTTTATAAGTATATATATATATATATATATATATAATTTCAGAAATTTTATATAAATATAGATATATACATATATAATTTCAGAAATTTTACATAAATATATATATATATATATATATAATTTCAGAAATTTTATATAAATATATATATATATATATATATATAATTTCAGAAATTTTATATAAATATATATATATATATAATTTCAGAAATTTCATATAAATATATATATATATATATATATATATATATATATTTAATTTCAGAAATTTTATATAAATATATATATATATATATTTCAGAAATTTTATATAAATATATATATATGTAATTTAAGAAATTTTATATAAATATATATATATATATATAATTTCAGAAATTTTATATAAATATATATATATATATAATTTCAGAAATTTTATATAAATATATATACATATATATAATTCAGAAATTTTATATAAATATATATATATGTAATTTCAGAAATTTTATATAAATATATATATATAATTTCAGAAATTTTATATAAATATATATATATATATATATATATATATATATATATATATATATATAATTTCAGAAATTTTATATAAATATATATATATTAGTGTTGGGACGATTCCTAATTTTTATACGATTCCGATTCCGATTCCAGGAAAATATTGATTAACGATTCCGATACCAAGTACGATTCCGATTCCTAGGGAATTTATTGTTTTGAAATATACCAGGTAGTTTTATACTTATGGTCGGTAGTTCCCAAATATGTTCCCTAACTTTGGAAGAGATATTTTATGTCTACACCGTCGTGTTTTGGATTAAATAAAATTATTATATAGCAAACTAAACGGAAAAATTAGCAAAATTTATTCTAGAGAAAATTTTACTTAATTGGAATACAGAAAAAAAAAACTCAAAGAAAATAGAAAAAACAAATAAAATAGAATTTATATAACAGAACAAAAACAAGAAAATAAGAGAATAAATACACACGATTCATTATTTTGGTCCCTATAATTAACAGATTTAATGAATTCAATAAAAAAAATATAGCCGAAGAGAAAGAAAATATATACTAATTAAATATAAAAAAGATAAATATTTAATTTAATAATTTATAAATTACTGTACACATAGATTCGAAAAAGTTGTCAAAAAACAAATATATAACAAACAAATATTATCAAAGGCAAGATAAGTTACTTTTCTACCAAACTGGATACATTTTTTTTTGTTTTTATTCAATGTAACATATTTATTCAGCTCGAAAAACATGCAGCGTTTACCGATGTATTGGAAAATTCAAAATGGCGCCCGACACTCTCTTTAACATGGTAAGTTCGGGAAAAGGTGTTATAAATAATAAACTAGACAAAAAACTATTAAAAAAAACACCGAATATATATCAAAATATGTCACGGTAACATATATTGAGCGAGTTTCTAGCAGTATTTTGTATAGTTTATTATTTATAACATCTTTTCCCAAACTTACCGTGTTAAAGAGAGTCTCGGCCGCCATTTTGAATTTTCCAATACATCGGTAAACACTGTGTGCTTTTCGAGCTGAATAAACATGTTACATTGAATAAAAACACGAAAAATATATCCAGTTAGGTAGAAAAATAACTTATCTTGACTTTGATAACATTTATTTGTTATATATTTGTTTTTTGACAACTTTTTCGAATCTATGTGTACAGTAATACAAACCCAACTATAAGTCCTTAGTAAAATTCTATTTATAAATACTTTTTAAAATGAAATTATTTAATTAATCGTAAATATTATTTAGACATAAAAATTAACTGATTACAAAACCTTTTAAAAATATATATAATTATTTCTTTTTCGTTCGGCAAAGAACTGCGCAAAACACTTTTAATTTTCAATTTAAAATTCTAGAAAAAAGATTATATTATTCTGCTTTTAATATAATCAAATTCAGGGTTTTATCTTTCTGGAGAAAAAAAATAATGGATTTTATTTCAATGAACTTGAATAAAAAAACTTGACTGAATTGAATTAATTACCCTTAAATTAACGAAGGGGGTTATTTAATAACTTTAGGTTTGGAAGAGATAGGTATGGGGTCGATTTTTTTGAAACTTCAAAAGAAACCGACTACTGTCAAAGCTTTGCGAAATAATACAATGTGATCAATTTCATTTTAGAGATATTTCTTTCAAAAGCCTTCTTTTAAAAAAAGAAAAAAAAGTATATTGTTCTATTAAACCTTTTACTGTTTAAATAATTTGACTTTGCTCGTTTTATTTTAAGAAAATATAAGTTGAAAAAGCATTTTCATTCAGTATTAGAAGATTTGTCAGTAAAAAAAAAACAATCGCCAAAAAGATAAGCGTTTTTTTTTAATTTTTACTCGCAATGTAGAGCCCTGCATACTTCTTTTCAAGTTAACTCTTTTGTAGTTTTGATTACAATTTCCTTGGCCTTCGGGACAACATCGTAGTGTAGTATCTGTTCTTCAGATGCTGCACTTCTATTTCTTGTTCTCTTTCGGTGGAGGAGAGATCCTTCACGACTGAGACAATTTTTATTTTTGTACCTTTTCTCCACGTTAAAAAACGACCCTGGTGTCTAACTCTGTCCCGTGGGGAGGCATAGTAAATAGGTACAATAGATCTGAATGAATGAACCTTGTAAGGGAGGGGCACTAAGCATTGCCCTGTTAATAATGAATTTCTTTGGTTTCTTTTTATTTCTCTCTTGCGGTTAGAAATATCAGGATTTTTTTTTCTTTTTTTCAACATAAGACTAAAAGAATCGTAATGAAGGAATCGGAAAATTAAGGTATTTTTTAACGATGCGATTCCGATTCTGATGCCTCCCAAAATACACGATTCTTACGATTAACGATTCCGATTCCGATTAATCGTCCCACCACTAATATATATATATATAATTTCAGAAATTTTATATAAATATATATATATATATAATTTCAGAAATTTTATATAAATATATATAAATATATATATATAGATATAATTTCAGAGATTTTATATATATATATATATATATATATATATATATATATAGAGAGAGAGAGAGAGAGAGAGAGAGAGAAGAAAATACAAGAAAATATTTTTACAATAAAAAGCATAAATTGTTAGATAAAAGTAGAGGAAAAAATTCAGCTAAATTTAATTTCCTCCATTTTTAGATTTTTAGATTTTATTTTAATTGTTATACTTTCTTTTTGCATTTTAAGTTTTTAAGTACATTCATTTTTTCATAATTTCAATTGTGATACTTCATGCCTTTAATGTAAAAGATATAAATGAAACATTTAAAGAGAAGTCAATGAAGATGTCATGGCAAATTTTATATTTACTAATTTAGTAAACCATTGTATTCTATTTGAAGTACAATGATTTGAATAAAACTGTTTATGTCAATATTATTTATATGATTACCATAATAAATAAATAATAAACACAAAAGATTTGACAATTTCGGATAATTACCTGTTATTAATAAATTCTTTATCACTGAAGCAGTCTACTTTTTAAGCTCCATTTGATGCAGTTTACATTTTCCGGAATAAATCTGCAAAAGATAAATAAATTAATTTTGATTTTCCATAATGAACACGTAAACAGTGTAGTTGCATATTATTACAATTTTTTAAAATTCTTTTTTTTTATATTTTAACACAGACAAATAAAATCTCTATCTTTTAATAATTAAAAAAAAAACTGAATGTAAATACGATTAAAATTCAAATAATTTGAAATAAAGATAAATAAATTAATTTTGATTTTCCATAATGAACACGTAAACAGTGTAGTTGCATATTATTACAATGTTTTTTAACCTTTTTTTTATATTTTAACACAAACAAATAAAATCTCTATCTTTTAATAATTAAAAAAAAAACTGAATGTAAATACGATTAAAATTCAAATAATTTGAAATGAAGGTTAAATAAATTCTTCTACATTGAAAAGAAAAACTATTGCATTACATCAAAACAAAAACTGCTTTAAAAACACAAAAATGAACAATAGAAAATAATAGTTGGAGATTATATTTACATTTGTTCAACATAATATATCAACACACATTTACACAAATAAAAGTGTATACACCTCCAAAACATTATTATTTCAGTATCACATGTAATCAATCATGAACACGTTGGTTCTAAAACTGTGTGAGACTCTCCTATCTAAAAACTAGGGAAAAAATTAGAATTATGGGTGAAGAGTCAGTTTCACAGATAAGTTTAACGAAAGATGTTGCAATATTTTTATCTCCTAATGGTGTAGGGTCCCTCACATGTGGTAGAATCTATTTATAAACGCAGCTGCTAGAAACTGATGAATCAAATTGATTCACGTTCTGCTATCGACCAATCAGAAACCAGAATTGCTCCATAAAAATTAAACCTCTTTAGCAACGTTGCACATATTTTTCTCTTTAGCTTCAAAATTATGAAGTCTGGAACCAGTACAGAAGAACTGTCTACTAAGAATTCATCTCCAGGACTTGTATAGAAAAACTACCCATCAAAACTGTTCTCAAACTAAACATGGCTTACAGCTCAAGATAAAATGATCAGAACTTTTTAGACTGATAGTGTTTGAATGACATCTAATCATTCTAGTAAAAACTTAGATGTACATTATTCTTTTTTAAGAATGGAGCAAATGAATGGCTGCTTGCCCCTCAAAAGGTGGAGAGGATTTATTCTTGAAAAATTGTAAGCAAAGTTCAAGTTAGACTCCCAAATTTAGAGTCAGTGCTAATCATAGATTTTTTTCATACAATTTTTCAAGAATGAAATCCCCAACGGTTAAACAACAAGTTATTTTTTGTGTTGTTGTTATAAATTCTTCGTTTGGTCGTTTTTGGCTTTTTTTAAGCATTTTTTCCTGAAAAATTTGGCTTTCAATATTTATTTTAGTTTTTTGTTTATAAAAATGTTGCTTCAGATTTTAATCTGGCTTTTTTAGCATTTTTTCCTGAAAAATTTGGCTTTCAATATTTATTTTAGTTTTTTGTTTATAAAAATGTTGCTTCAGATTTTAATCTGGCTTTTTTAGCATTTTTTCCTGAAAAATTTGGCTTTCAATATTTATTTTAGTTTTTTGTTTATAAAAATGTTGCTTCAGATTTTAATCTGGCTTTTTTAGCATTTTTTCCTGAAAAATTTGGCTTTCAATATTTATTTTAGTTTTTTGTTTATAAAAATGTTGCTTCAGATTTTAATCTGGCTTTTTTAGCATTTTTTCCTGAAAAATTTGGCTTTCAATATTTATTTTAGTTTTTTGTTTATAAAAATGTTGCTTCAGATTTTAATCTGGCTTTTTTAGCATTTTTTCCTGAAAAATTTGGCTTTCAATATTTATTTTAGTTTTTTGTTTATAAAAATGTTGCTTCAGATTTTAATCTGGCTTTTTTAGCATTTTTTTCCTGAAAAATTTGGCTTTCAATATTTTTTTTAGTTTTTTGTTTATAAAAATGTTGCTTCAGATTTTAATCTGGCTTTTTTAGCATTTTTTCCTGAAAAATTTGGCTTTCAATATTTATTTTAGTTTTTTGTTTATAAAAATGTTGCTTCAGATTTTAATCTGGCTTTTTTAGCATTTTTTCCTGAAAAATTTGGCTTTCAATATTTATTTTAGTTTTTTGTTTATAAAAATGTTGCTTCAGATTTTAATCTGGCTTTTTTAGCATTTTTTCCTGAAAAATTTGGCTTTCAATATTTATTTTAGTTTTTTGTTTATAAAAATGTTGCTTCAGATTTTAATCTGGCTTTTTTAGCATTTTTTCCTGAAAAATTTGGCTTTCAATATTTATTTTAGTTTTTTGTTTATAAAAATGTTGCTTCAGATTTTAATCTGGCTTTTTTAGCATTTTTTCCTGAAAAATTTGGCTTTCAATATTTATTTAAGTTTTTTGTTTATAAAAATGTTGCTTCAGATTTTAATCTGGCTTTTTTAGCATTTTTTCCTGAAAAATTTGGCTTTCAATATTTATTTTAGTTTTTTGTTTATAAAAATGTTGCTTCAGATTTTAATCTGGCTTTTTTAGCATTTTTTCCTGAAAAATTTGGCTTTCAATATTTATTTTAGTTTTTTGTTTATAAAAATGTTGCTTCAGATTTTAATCTGGCTTTTTTAGCATTTTTTCCTGAAAAATTTGGCTTTCAATATTTATTTTAGTTTTTTGTTTATAAAAATGTTGCTTCAGATTTTAATCTGACTTTTTTAGCATTTTTTCCTGAAAAATTTGGCTTTCAATATTTATTTTAGTTCGATAAAACATTAACTCGATGATCAATTCGATTTCTTGTATTCGCTTATTTGAAAGAAGAACGTTTTGCTATAATCTACAGAATTCACCTAAAATTTTCAAAGAGATTGAATTAATTTTTTGGCAATGTTGACTGTTTTTTTACTATGAGTGTGAGTCTGCCCAATGAAAATAGTCCGTCCTATAGTTGAAGTAAGCCCAGTGTTACGAATTTAGTAGTTTTCACACTAGATCTTGAGATTTCGTTTGCAATCTTGTGAGTAAAATTTAAATATAAAGGATAGAGGCTTTTTTTCTAGAAAAATATCAAGATAGTTGACATCCGCAATTTTAGATTTGAAAAATGAAGAAAAGCACTTGAAAATACCTTAAAACATAAACTAAACTCATTCAAGCAAGTAGAAAAGTAACATGTATTGCCTTTGGTAACAATTATTTATTGACTATTTTGTTTCACCATTTTTTGGTTAACCATTCTTAAAACTCGCTATAAAATCGATTCTTCTAAGTATATTTTAGGGGGAGGGCGTTCCATCCTTTGTAGTTTAAAATACAGTTTTAATTTAGAAGTATTTATTCACTTGGTAAAACTGTAGAAAAGTCAACAATCGAAAATTATTTTTAAAAGAAAGCAACAGTTAAAAAAAACTTACATCAAACGTAGTAGAATTTAACTATCTACCGACCTGTATACTTTTAACATGCGAAAACTGTGTTTTTCTAATTTCAAAATATTTTGTTCAAAGTGATTTTTACATATGGAATAAAAATAAACGAATGGCTGCTTGCCCCTTAAAAGGCGGAGAGGATTAATTCTTGAAAAATTGTAAGCAAATGACTTATTCTACCACTAAGCCTAAGTTCAAGTAAGACTCCCAAATTTAGAGTTAGTTGTAATCATAGATTTTTTCACACAATTTTTTAAGAATGAAATCCCCCACGGGTTAGTCAAAAAATTATTTGTGGGAAAAAAAATGAAATAAAAAACTGTAAACTCAGTTTTAGTATGTATAAAAGATACTCGAATTTTACTGCATTTGGTATAAGGTATTTGTTGATTTTTGTTATGGTTTCCAATTTCTCGACTGTTAACTATTCTACATTTTAAAGTATGACTGTTGTTCCTACTTACTTGCCTCCCCAAAGTGCCAACATTCATAATTTTATTTATTTTTATCAAAATTTTCAACGTTTTGCCAGAATGAACTACGTTTACTATGGCACAGCATATGCTAACACCTCAGCAAAGTTTATTGCGTTTATTTTTAAGCAAACATTAAAAACAGAAAAAAGTTTTCCACATGTTAAAATATATATACATATTTACTTGTCTTGCTACCACGCCGAATGTAGACATACAATCGGTTTTTAATGTAGTGAAAACCTGGCTACTCCCAAAAGAGGCATTCAAGATGGGAGGGGGCAACATTTTCTTTTAAATCCTCACTCTTAAAGGATTTCTCCTTCATTGACAAAGGACAGCAAAGATAACGTATAGTATTAAAAAAGATACTATATATAAAAACGTTAATTTTATTAGGAAAAATAAAAGCTAATGCAAATAAACCGAAAATAAACGGATATTGTAAAATTGGCAAATATTTAAATCGTAAAGGTTCGCTTAGATTTTAAAAAATATTCAGAGCAGACAAAATATATTTCATTGTGAATGGTGGTGGGCATGAAAACTGCTTCCCAATTTAATGCAAAATAACGGCCTTATTTCCAAGGACTTTTTCAGGGTTTCGGACTCAAGGTTGAAGTATTTTTTATTTGGAAGATAAGTTCTGTTTGATTTACTTTTAAAGGTGATTTCATGTGATTTTACGACTTATGGTTAGATAGATATTAAAGATTAGTTACCTGTCCCCAAAAGTTAGTATGTCCTAGAAATGAGAGATTATTTTCGTTAAAAATTATATGAAAAATGATCCCCCTTTTTAAATTCTAAAATATTTGTTTGAAATATTCACACATATTCTCCTAAAGAAACACAATTTCATTATTTCGAGGGAAATAGACAAGTGTCTTCATTTGGTTTTAAATATGACATAATTTATTTTAAAATCGACAAACTTCTTAATGTTTTCCCTTCATATAAATATTCTCAAAGATTTTCACCTTGTGTTATTTTTCCCATTTTTACAATTGTGCCATTATTACCCTCTTCAATCTCCCTTTCAGAATTATCCTAAAATCTATTAATTAATTCACATATATTTATTTTTATGTTGCAAATAATAATTTTTCCGATATTTTCAGAGAATTTATTTGTCAATATTCTATATTTAGATATGCCATTATTGTTATTAATTCGTAATATATTTCAATTTAACTTTTCTTATAAACACTGTATGATTTTATTATTTGTTTCTTGCAAAACAAAACCCGCTCCAAAAGACAGAAAAAAATTTGCTGATAAAAGTTGTCAGCCATCTTGGGGAGCAAATCGCTTCAATATAATTCCAAAAATATATGGTGAGAAAACACATAATATTTTTATGTAGAGTAGGAAGTCAAAATATAGTGTTTTTCTTTTTGGAAGATTTTTTTTTTTGTTTTAAATTAGGGTTTTTTAAAATTTTCAGATGGAAAATGTTAAAAAAATCTAGTGAGTTTTTTTTTAATGATTTCTCTTCCCTGATCTTGCGGGTTTTTTAAATCTCAGTTAGCAACTCTGATTTAGACAGCAAAACAAGGAACTGAAATGAAAATATGAAACGAAACATAGCTTTCTTTCTTTTTTTTTTCATTTTTATACTGGTTGTAACAAAAATATACCAATAAATGTGGCATTGATATTCATTTGGTGGATTTCTGCCATTATTTTTTTTGTTTTATTTTCAACTCTTTGAACGATTGAGAACATCTTTGTACAAAAAAAAACAGTTAAAAGAATCATCGAGCAGAAATGCTAACAAACGACAACATGTTACTCTTATGTCTTCGCCAGTAAATAAAGGCATATCACACAATAGCATTTGAAGAAATGAAGACACTTTATTTTCGAGTGTACAGAACAAAACTCCAAACAGAACTGAAAAACTAAAGTCATACAATATATGTCAACCTATGTTACCATTGTTAGAAATTTCAGAATGCAAGGGCGATAACTGCGTGATTTACAATCACGCAATTATTTCGACCAATGGTATTGCGTTGATTCAGTTGCTGCGGAGGATGCAGAAGTGGCGGGAATTTTGTGTTTCAAAAAACAGATTTCAATATGATGCCAAGCAAAGCCGACACGCGAAATCTCGCTCCATGCCTAATGAACTAAGGCAGGGTTCTACACCATTTATTTCTCCGCTCATTTAAATGCGGATACTAGCCGGAGGCTAAAATGTTCTATGGATTAATTACTTCATTATCATTGCCCGCAAGAGGGCATATTATTTTATGAACATCAATCGCAAAGTGCATTGTTCGTATCGACAGTCTGGAAGGATTTCAGGAACCCTCAACGAATTCTACGAGCGGCCGATTCTACCAGCATCTTCAACAAGAAGAAAACTACCTTTGTCTTTCAAGGCAAGAACTACAACTACCTTCGCCTTTCAAGGCAAGAACTACCCGCCATTTGGCAGAAGCTAAAGAGGGCACTCTTTTGCAATATGGACTCCTTTTTTACCCTTTTGTAAATGAAATTATTTTTGGATTTAAGGTGAGCCTTTGTTGCTTTTCTGTGTCTCTTTCATTCTGCCATAGGCAAAAACGAGTAAGAGAATTTCTTACACCGTTTTTATTGCAAAAGATATTCCTTCCCCCCCCCTCAAATTGTTTTCTTCTTATGAGTAATTATGTTTTATTGCATAAGATTTCGATCCCCCCCCCCACATTATTTAGGATTTTTTTCCTTTCATTGTGTCGCCTTTAAAAAAAATAATATATTTAATATTCATTTTTATATTAATTTGTAATGGTCCTTAAAAGACCATGTGCTTTAACGAAAAAATAATATATTGAATATTCATTCTTATATTAAATTGTAATGGTCCATAAAAGAACATATTTATTGAAAATAAATATTTCTTCAATAAATTGTAACTGAAGTTCATTTGAAAAAAAATAAATATTATTTCATGTAAATTGTAACTGAAGTTTTAATTCGTAAAAAAAAAATAATACCTTTCAAATATTTTACGATAATTGTAATCGTTTAAATAATGTATGAAAAAAGAAAAAAAATTATATATTGATTCTTGAATTTATAATTGATTCATTGTTGAAATGTGTTGTCGAATGTCAGTCTGAACTTTTCTTATGAGTTTAAATTCCTTGTTCATTGAGAGTTTTGAATTTTGTTCACGTAACCCCCTTCAGATAGTAGTGGTTCTCGTCGGAGAATCCTTTTCGCGCCCTTTGATTTTATTTCCCCACGTGGGAACGGCCATTTTGTTTTCTCGTGTTGTGTCCTTCGAACATGGCGAATTCAAATCTTGTTGGTCGAATTGAAGCTAAAAAGTTTTGTATAACGGCTTCTTTGGATTGGATGAACGAGAGAGGAGGTGGGCATCGTATAAATAATTTTTCTTCTGACATTGAGAAATGATTGTCTGAAATAGACGATTTATTAGATCAGTTAATTTTCAAGTCCCCAGATGAGGAAAGACTAAATATATGTCGAGATTTCGAAATATTTAAAGCGGGAGTCCACGACAGATTGGCTGAGCTCCAGCCGGAGATTGAGAAATCAAGGGATACTGTTCCCATGAAAATGGAGTTGGAGTGCCCCCCCCCCCCCTTTAGTGGGGATCCAACTCCCAATAAGTTTGAATTCCGTGGGTTCCTAAGGAAATTTGAATTCTGTACTGCAAACATGAAAAGTGCAGATAAATTATTATTGCTAAAATCCAAATTATCAGGAGAGGCGTTTAATATTATTTCTATGTTTGATGTGATTCCCAAGAATTACGAAGCAGCTTTGGAGTGTCTGAAGGAAAAATATTTAAATCCTTCAGCTATTATGAACAAAATATTCGATGACATTATTCCACAACCAGACCATTTTGCGTCTTTGAGGGATATCAGAATCCTCGTCCAGCGAGTCAAACTTGAACTGACGGAAATGGATAATTCCTTTGGCATGGATTTTCTTACAGATAAATCCACCTCCGGAAGATTAATAGCTCATATTCTGTTCGCTAAATTTCCGAACAGTGTTCACAGAGAAATAATGAATAAATCCTGTGAACGGTTTCCTTCTTTAAAGTCTATTTTAACATATACGTTTGACGTTATAGACATAATAATGGCGTCGACTTTGAATGCGTCAAGGCGGGAAAAATTCCCGCCAAACATGTCGGGTTCGTTGAATACTGGAACCCTCCTGGTGAAGAATTCGGAGCCAAAACAAATCAAGTCCTTTCAGAGTAATAATAACTCTAAGTCTTTCGTCAAAAATGGCGAAAATAAATTTTGTAAATTGTGTCAGGTTGATGGTCACCTGACAAAAGTTTGTTCTAAATTTCCAAATTCGGAATCTAAAATTATTTGAGCGAAACAATTAAGATTATGTCTCCGGTGCCTCGGTGAGCACTCAGAATCCAGTTGCAGGGGGGTTAAGGGGTTCCCCTTCCCTTACAGTAATTGTGGTCTAAAAAACCATTATTCCTTAATGTGTCCAAAAGAATCTAAGTCCTTTGTGGGACGTACTTTCGTGGCGGATCAGGACAAGAGTATTAGTCCTGTAATCAAGATATCTATGAAGGTTAAAGGGCACCCGGTTTATTTTTTCTGTCTGATAGATATGGGTAGCCAAAAATCCTTTTTCTCTAAAACAATTCTGGACCGGTTGATTCACAACCGTAATCTAAATCCTGAGACGGTACAAATGTCCATCAATACCCTCGTGGGGAATAAGTCCTTACGTTTTTCAGAGCTGGAAGTGTCTATTAAATTGGGACATTAGCGTCCTTTTTATCATTCTGCATTGTTTGCTGAAAATTTGAAATTGAAATTTAACGTAAACAGGTTCGATGAGATTACGTCGAATTTAACTGAAAAAGGGTATAAGTTTTGCCCTGGTTATTCTGAACTAAACAGTTCTAACATTCTTGGTATCATTGGCCTGGATCTTATTCCTAGAATCCATAATCTCAGTTTAATTAAGTGCTTGGGAGGTTACGCTTGGAAACTCCCCAATTATATCATTCCCTTCGGTGAGGGGTCAAATTTTTTAAACAAAAATGATAAGGCTGTGGAAAGATTGCCAGCCTTCGATCAAGTTATTAAAACACTCTCTATGTGTCAGTCATATTTAATTGATAGTGTATTAAAGCCAGTAGCATCTTACGAGGATGTGCTGCAACCTTTTTTTGACAGTCCTGCTGTTGAACGTGGAGTAGAAAAGTTTTTTCTCTGGACTCCATAGGTATCGAGGATGCCAACCAGTTGTCTTCAATTGATAAAGAAAAAATAAATGCCTTCGAAGAGGCTATAGTTGTCAAGGAAGGAAAATATTACGTCAAGCTGCCTTGGGAGCATGACAAGCTTCTCAAGGTGGAGTCCAATTATGTGCCTTCACTGCGAATAATGCATAGGGTGGCCCAGTCCTTGGAAGGAAAGGGATTGTATAACGATTATATACAGGTCTTCAAAGAATACGAAGACTGTGGAATTATCGAACCTTTCTCCGTTCCCCATGGAACTTATGAGAATTATAAATGGATTCCCCATCGGCCAGTAATTAAAGAAGGTCTGGGAATAACTACAAAAATCTGCCCTGTTTTCAATTGTTCGTTGAAACATAAAGGTGGCATTTCGATTAACGACGCTGCTTATTCGGGTGTTAACATGACTGCATTGTTGCTAGATATTCTACTAGCTTTCCGAAAAGAAAAATATGTGCTTTTGGGCGATTTGCGCAAAGCTTTTTTACAGATCAGGTTAAAATCTATTGAAGATAAAAATAGATTTTGCTTTTTCCTCAAGGTAGATGGCAAATTGTGCGCCTACCGTTTTAATACTATTATATTTGGGTTCAATGCCAGCCCTTTTATATTAAGCTTTATACTTAAGCATCATGCCAAAAAATATGAAGCCGATTTGGCTTCACATTCGATTTCCAATAAATTCTATGTTGACAACTTAGTTACTACTAATAGTGACCGAGATACTCTAACCCATGTGTATAATAAAGTCCGCGACAGACTCGGAGAAGCGGGGTTTGAACTCCAATTGCACGAGCATACAAAATAAAATAATGGAAGACGGTACTATCTCATCTTCTTCCCCCAACTTTGAAAAGGTGCTGGGGTATCAATATTCTGTTGAAAGGGATACCCTTAAACTCGCTCCATCTGTAACAGATGGCAATGCCAATAGCAAACGCAAGATATTATCTCAAGTCTCAAGTCTATATGATCCATTATCTTTACTTCTTCCTGTCACCGTGCAGGGGAAGATCATTATTAGTCAACTGTGGAAAAAGGAGTTGTCTTGGGATCAACAAATCCCTGAAGAAGTTAAGGCCACATGGCAAGCACATGCCAACGAGCTGAATTGTATAGGGAACTTTGAATTTCCTAGATGTACTCTCCTAGTGGAATCCCCTGTTGAAATTATTTGCTTTAGCGATGCTTCTAAGCATGCTTATGGGTTTTCCATGTATGCGAAACAAGGTGCTCAGTGTTCCTTGATATTCGCCAAGGCAAAAGTGGCACCCATCAAGGGAAAATCACTACCTGTTTTGGAATTATTAGCTATATTTCTAGCGTTTAAAGTTATTCCACAAGTTTTGAGTGCTCTAGCGCCTATCAATATCAAATCCTTTTTTGTCGTGTCTGACGCACAAGTAGCCCTGTCATGGATTTTGAATGGGAAGGCTGCGAAAAAAAATATATTAATTGAAAATCGCGTGTCAGACATTAATAAGTTCATTGAAAACATTAAACTTAAATATGGGATAAACCCTAAATTTAGATATGTTCCTTTGTCGGATAATCCAGCTGATCTTGTAACCAGAGGTATTACTGCCTCTAAGTTCAAACAATTTTTCAAATTTTGGACCTGCGGACCAGACTGGCTTGATCAAGTTTAAATCAGCTGGCCCACATCCCCCTTGCCTTGTCTTAACAATGTTAACAGGAAGATGGTAACATGTATGTTCTCGGATGAAACTGCTTCTAACGAGAATCACTTGCCAATTAAAATATCCGATTTTTCCTCATTAACTAAGGCTATTAATGTCTTAGAAAAAGTTGTGAGATTCGGTGATAAATTACGTCATCGAAAGACTGACACCGTCAAGAGAGCTAAATTGTTGCTCTTCTCTCATTTACAAAGGGAAGCGTTTCCCACAGAACTTGCTTATTTGCAACAACCCTCTAATAGGGCTGCTCCACCAAGAGTTACGGCCCTTGGGTTATTCCTAGATAGGGAGGGACTGATACGGACTCAAGGACGTATTCAGAACTCCGAGGTTTTTCCATATGAAGTGAAATTTCCTATATTATTAAGAAAAAATACCCACCTGACCAAATTGGTCATTATTGAAGCTCACCAGAATTGTTGTCATATGGGAGCAAATTCAACCCTTAGCAAAGTGAGGCTATCGGGTTTTTGGATCCCCCAAGGGAGACAGGCGGTGAAGTCGGTTCTCTGTGACTGTTATATGTAAGAGAATTAATTCTCTACTGTACAAAGCACCCTCTGGGTCTCAACTGCCTTCTGATAGAGTAAATTTTGTCCGGCCTTTCAAATGTGTAGGGGTGGATTTTACTGGACATTTTTTTGTCAAAAACAATAATGAGGATGTCAAAATGTACATCCTACTGTTTACTTGCATGAGTTTACGTGCCATACACTTGGAATTGGTACCGGACATGAGCGCAAGATCTTTCTTGTTAGCGTTCGTTAGGTTCACCAACTTATTTGGTGTACCAACTCATATGTATTCCGACAATGCTAAATCTTTCATAGCGCCGGGTATTATATTATCAGACATATTTGCGTCTGATGAATTTAGAGAATATTTCAAATCCGCTACTATTGTTCATTATACAATTCCCCTGTACTCTGCATGGCATGCTGGAGTATGGGAGAGATTAATTAAAACTGTGAAACAGTGTCTTTCCAAGTTGTTGGGTAGGAGGAGGGTCGGTTATTTCGAGTTCCTAACCGCCCTTTCAGATGTTTAAAACGCCATAAATGATAGGCCACTAACATTTATTTCAGCTTCTGATAGAGGTCTTGATGGGTTGACTCCCAACCATTTTTTGCAGACAGGATATCATCCCCGCCTGCTTATCAATCTTAGCAGTTCAGAGGACCCTTGTCCAGAACCTCCAAATAGAAATTCGCTCTTACATTCCCTTGAAATGAGGGATGAATTTGTCAGTAAATTCAAACGTATTTGGCATAATGACTACTTGCTCTCAATTAGAGAAGTAGACGCCCACATTACAGAAAATGAAACCTCTAAAATATCAGAGGGTGAAATTGTTCTTGTCAAAGCTCCAAATAAGTCCCGGCCCTTCTGGGGGTTGGGTAGGGTAGTAAAATTATTGTTCGGAAAGGACAACAAGGTTCGTTCAGCCTCAGTGCTGAAAGACGGGTGTGTCCAAATTCATTCCTTAAAAAATATTTATCCTTTAGAGATAAAACATAATCCTGAACCTGCATTAGCAGAATTTGCGGAAGAAGGAGGCCCCTTCTTTTGCCCCACATGTTCAGTCGCCAATGACGGAACAACACCTATGGTGTGTTGCGACTCGTGCAATGAGTGGTACCATTTTAGTTGTGTCGGGGTCGACCAACAAGTTACCGTTGAAGATTGGGTGTGTCCGGATTGTGCGGACCAAACACCAAGTTAATAATTGTATATTCCTTTTATAGACTCATCAGTAGAGTCATACCTTTTATTACTAATAAATTCTCTGTTTGCCATAGAGAGATCGTTATAAGTTCAGATTGACAACAGACACACATTGAATTTAATTGCTATTATTGTGTTAATATTAAGTCCTTTGGGACAGAATTTCATTGTAATAACTTGTCCAAATAGGCGACAATCCTTAATTTCCCGATAAAAAAGAAAGAAATGAGTATCCATTTCTTTCTCTTCCTTTCTTTGGCAGTGTGCTAGAAATTTCAGAATGCAAGGGCGATAACCGCATGATTTAGAATCACACGATTATTTCGACCAATGGTATTACGTTGATTCAGTTGCTGCGGAGGATGCAGAAGTGGCGGGAATTTTGTGTTTCAAAAAACAGATTTCAATATGATGCCGAGCAAAGCTGACACACAAAATCTCGCTCCATGCCTAATGAACTAAGGCAGGGTTCTACACCATTTATTTCTCCGCTATTTACGGATTAATTACTTCATTATCATTGCCCGCAAGAGGGCATATTATTTTATGAACATCGATCGCAAAGTGCATTGTTCGTATCGACAGTCTGGAATGATTTCAGGAACCCTCAACCAATTCTACGAGCGGCCAATTCTACCAGCATCTTCAACAAGAAGAAAACTACCTTCGTCTTTCAAGGCAAGAACTACCCGCCATTTGGCAGAAGCTAAAGAGGGCACTCTTTTGCAATATGGACTCCTTTTTTACCCTTTTGTAAATAAAATTATTCTTGGATTTAAGGTGAGCCTTTGTTGCTTTTCTGTGTCTCTTTCATTCTGCCATAGGCAAAAACGAGTAAGAGAATTTCTTACACCATAACATATATTGAGTGAGTTTCTAACAGTATTTTGTATAATTTTTTAGTTTAGACTCATTTTTCTAAACTTAATGTATACAACAGCGAGTTCACCGCCATTTGTTTTTTTCAAATATACTGATAAACACTGCAGGTTTTCGAACCTATTAAACATTTTACATTAAAAAAAAAAACACTAAAAACTTATCCATTAAGGTAGAAAAGTAACTTATCTTGCCTTTGATAACATTTATTTGTTATATATTTGTTTTTCACAACATTTTTGTAGTCTTCTCTTCACAATACTCGCCCCCCCCAAAAAAAAAAACAGTGAATTGTCATTATTTATTAATTTCTTTCTTTTTTTTTTTGCATGCACTATTTTTTATTACAAAAACATTTTTACCTTATATTTGTTTTTGTTGTTATTTCCAAATATTTAGCAACAAATTAATTAAATAAACACACAGAAAACAAAAGAAAACACAGTTTAGGCTCTTCTGCATGTTAGTGACATATTAGAAACAGAGACGAGTTATCGACCCCTGTTCTTCGAAAGGGAACTGACGTCTAGCGGCCATGATGTGAACCTCAAAAATAAACAAGTGTTTACGATAACGCAAAAATAGATAATAACAAAATAAATAACACAAAAAATATATGAAAATCTAAACATTTCTTGTATAAAAAATGTATCAAAATATAATTATTAATATAATTTCTTTTCAATGAGTTATTCATAACTGAAAATAAAACACCAGATGTGATACAAACTCGAAGCATTTATAGATTGTTTTTTTTTTTTTACAGTATAAAAATATATCAAAATATAATTTTTGTTTGTCAATGTAGAAAAATATACTTGTATAAAAATGTAGCAAAATATTATTTTAAAAACTTGAAACATTTATAAATTGTTTTTAGAATAAATTGTTTTTTTTTCACACAAAGATAGTTTGTTTTTGCTTTTTTTTTTTTTTACAATAAGATTGTATAAACATATATCAAAATATAATTTTTGTTTGTCAACGTAGCAAAAAATAATTTAAAAATCATGAAACATTTATAGAGATTTAAGTGTATATATATATATATATATATATATATATATATATATATATATATTGTACAGAAAGATTGTATAAAAATGTAGCTAAATATAATTTTAGTCTGCATTCACTTTTAGAAAAGGAAGAGTTATCGACCCCTGTTCTTTGGCTGACAAGTGACATCTGTTGCACTTTTTGAAATAAAAATACACACATTCGCCTCATGTCACTGACGCAGAAGTGCCGACGTTTACTTACATTTCCTTTTGAAAATTGATAAAAAGTATATTTAAAAAAAAAAGGTGAAATAATTAAAGTAATATTATACTTACATTTATTGAATCTTCTTTCGATTGATTTTGTTTGATGGAAATATCTTTGATGTTTTAAAAGTTGTGTGTGTGTGTTTTGTCTTTTTGTTTGTTTATTTTATTTATTTTTTAAAGCAGAATTAAGTGAGTCTCGTCAAGGTCAAATAACGCATTGTGTCATCATAAAAACTGAGGTTCTGTTCCCCTTTCTTTGCAAAGTTTGTTATTATTATTTATTGTAAACACAATTGTTACATTTTTTACTTATTATTCTGTTGGTTATATTTTTATCGTTATCGTTGTTAAGTTTAAATCTGTAAGTTTAGATTTGTGACCTCATGAATTTAGAAGCTTAGCAGGAGAAAGGCTTTGTCGTCAGATTTGGGGTAATCGGCGCATGCGTCATCAACCCAACATTTTTTTTTTCTTCTACTCTCCCTCTCTCTCCCTCTCTCTCTCTCTCTCTCTCTCCCCCCCCCTCACTTTTAAAATGTTATTCGTTATTATTATTCACGGACTATGTACATTTTTTTTTTTTTTATAATTATAATTTTTTTTGTGCGTGTGCTTCCACACTATTGGGACGAGATTTCGAAAATCGTAAAACTGATTTTCACATGAAAACAATGGTATCTACGTATTCCTCGTATTTTGGTAAATGTTTATTTTAACTGTAACACAATGCCGACCATTCTAGTTTGTGTTTTTAGGGGTTATCGAGGCCGCTGGCAAATGAATCTGGCATTTAAACCCGTCGCAAATTTACCGTTTGCATGGTATTAACCCCTGGAGCCTGGGATTACTTTGCACCATTTCACCGCTTTCGTTAACACTTTTCTTACATGATGCGTTCGCGCATGCATGACTTGTTACATTCACATCGCGGAGGATTCTTTAGCGGATTTGAAATAACAAGTTTTCAAAAAAAAAATGTAGTTCATGTGCGTGTGTGTGTGTTGTTACGTTGTTTATAATGCTTTTTAATTGATCTTAAGGTTTAAGTTTTCACGGGCAGTTTACAGAGACATATTTTGGTAATCGTGAAGAAAGAGAGAGCCTGTTTCCTCGGTTTGACTATAGGTGGCGTTACTGTCTGTCCACCCCGTTACGGAAGCACAAAATGTATATAATGCCACCCTTGAAATAAAAATAAATGTTTTGGTTATATTTTAATTTTAAACGTTTTTTTTTTGTTTTGTTTTTTTTGCAAACATATTTAAGTTTTTTTTTTTTTTTTTTCAAACATGTTTACGTTTTTTTTTGTTTTTGCAAACATATAAGTTTTATTTTTTTCAAACATTTACGTTTTGATGCTTGTTTATTTTCAAACATTTACGGTTTTTTTTGTTTTTTTTTTGCAAGCATAAACTAAATGTTTTTGCTATATTTTTCTTTTAAACATATTTACAACCGTTTTTCCGCGAGTATTTTTTACGCTCTTATGATTAAAAAAAAAAAAAAAAACGTTTTTTTTTTTAAATCTTTTTTTATGGACCCCTCCCTTTTTTTTCTTACTTTTCTGCACTTATTTTACCTTTTCCGCGAGTAGTTATATATATATATATATATTTGAAAAATGATATTGTAAAACCTGAATCTTACTTGAAACTACAATTTAAAAATAGCGCGGTACAATAAGTGCATAAGCAAACTTTTCAAAAAGAAAAATATTTCAAAAATATTTAGTTTATGCTTGCAAAAAAAAAAAAAAAAAAAAACTTAAATGTTTGAAAAAAAAAAAACAAGCCACGTAAATGTTTGGAAAAATAAAACTTAAATATGTTTGCAAAAACAAAAAAAAAACGTAAATATGTTTGAGGAAAAAAACCCAAACTTAAATATGTTTGCAAAAAGAAAAAAAAAAACATGTTTAAAATTAAAATATAACAAAAACATTTATTTTTATTTCACGGGTGGCACATTTTGTGCTTCCGTAGCTGGGTGGACAGACAGTAACGCCACCTATAGTCAAACGGAGGAAACAGGCTCTGTCTTTCTTCACGATTACCCATATTTTTATGTTTTCGTCCTTTTTTGGGGGGGGGGGTCAATTATGTAACGTGTATAGTTTTGGTATTATTTTACTTTAAGGCCCGTCTCACGTTCGTATAGAAGAAAATGTTTTTTTTTGTAGATTCCAGTGTGCTGAAAAAGAATATGAAAACCGTTTCCGTCGGAAATTTACCGTTTGCATGGTATGAACCCCGGAATGTTGGAAGTACGCGCGAGCGCGCGGAAACATAAGCGAGCTTTTTCAATGGCGGAATCGCGCGCGCACTCGCGTACCTGACGGCCTTTTCACAGAGTAATAGTAATGTTTGGTGGAAAATTTCAAAGTAGATGAAAAACAAGAAAAATAAAACAACTTTGCGGGGGAGGGGGATGTCGGAAAGACCCTTTTTTGTGGCGGACAAATCATTTTTTTTTTTTTTTTTTGAGGGCGGGGTTAAGTTGGAATAGCATTAATAATCTCGGAAAGACATTTTTTTTTTTTTTTTTACAAAACAATTCTTGGTAAATATCCAGATAGGCTAATACAGAACACCGACCACTCTAACTCGCTGACAACGAATAACACCGACCACTCTAACTAACTTGTTTTTTTATAGGTAATTGAGGTCGCTGACAACGAATAACACCGACCACTCTGTTGTTTTTTTTATAGGTAATTGAGGTCGCTGACAACGAATAACACCGACCACTTGTTTTTTTATAGGTAATTGAGGTCGCTGACAACGAATAACACCGACCACTCTTTGTTTTTTTTATAGGTAATTGAGGTCGCTGACAACGAATAACACCGACCACTCTAACTTGTTTTTTTTTTTATAGGTAATTGAGGTCGCTGACAACGAATATTTTTTTTATAGGTAATTGAGGTCGCTGACAACGAATAACACCGACCACTCTAAACTTGTTTTTTTATAGGTAATTGAGGTCGCTGACAACGAATAACACCGACCACTCTAACTTGTTTTTTTATAGGTAATTGAGGTCGCTGACAACGAATCTGATAGTCAAACTTGGGTCAAATTTACCGTTTGCATGGTATTTACCCCTGAACCCACGAACTACTTTTCACCATTTTGCAGCTTCCGTTTATGCTACGCGCATGCACGCTGTAGCATAAACGACGGCTTCACTAAGCAAAATACGTTGGGGGGGGGGGATTTTTTTTTCCAGGACATAGAATTTTCTCATTTTCAAAAATATATTATAGCACTTTTGTGGGTGGAAAATTTAAAATTAGCTGAAAAAGAAATAAAACAAGAAAAGGAAAGCACTCCAAGTTGGAGTAGAGGGGGGGGGGTAATTTATCTTTTTTTTTTTTCTTCTTTTTTTTTACCTGGAACATAGAATTTTAAAATTTTCAAAAAGTAACGCACCGACATTTACCAATTAGAACACCATTTAACATTTTCCGAAGATTTTACTGTGTACATTGGGGGCGCGAGCGGGGGGGCGCGGATGTGATGTTGGGGCGTGGGGCGCGTAAAATAAGTGAAGAAAAATAAAGAAAAAAAGGGGGGTCCATAAAAAAGATAAAAGAAAAATGTTAAATTTTTTATTATAAGAGCGTAAAAAATACTCACGGAAAAACGGTTGTAACCATAAATATGGCTAAAAGAAAAATATAGCAAAAACATTTAGTTTATGCTTGCAAAACAACAAAAAAAAAAACGTAAAAACAACAAATGTGTATATGTCTCGTCTACATAACTAACGATAATTCTCTGATATGGCCGAGGCCGACTAGAGACGGGTGATCAAAAAGTCAGATCGAGCGTACCGCGTACGGGAAAACGAAATGAGACTAACGAAATGAGCCAAATCGAAATTGAATTTTATTTACGTTTGAATAAAAACAGTCGAGTTATTTTTTTTTAGTCAAGAACCCCCCCCCCCGAAAAAAAAAACGGGCAAAAAAAAAAAAAAAAAAAAAAACGGGCAAAAAAAAAAAATTATCCACCAAGAAAATAAAACATAACAAATTAATCTGAAAAGCGCAAAGTTCAAGCAAAAAAAAAAAAAAAAGAAAAAAAAAAAAAAAGGCCAATTGTCAATTTGGTCTCATTTCGTTTTCCGGTACGCTCGATCTGACTTTTTGATCACCCGTCTGGTCGGCCATATCAGAGAATTATCGTTAGTTATTTAGACGAGACACACACATTTAAATCATGATTTTCTCTAGTCCAGATGAGTGCAGTAAATAAACTTTTAACTCGAAATGACCCCTAATGTACTAATGTATAACGTAAGACACAGAAAAGAAACATTTATAATGCGTTCACAGCTTTATTTTCTCATAGAACCACCGACCGCTTTCAATGGATTTTACCCTATTTTGCTACATTGACAAACTAAAATGGCTAGTGTGCATTACAGCGGCGTAAATTATTTCACAGATAAAAATTTATAAAAATTATATGTTTATATAAAACATATTAGACCCTAGGGCTGAAATAAAACCCCCAAAATTTAATTCTTCTTATTTTTTCAACATTTTTTATTAGATCAAATATACAACAACGGAAACCGCCATCTTGTTTTGAAATTTTGTCCTTTCTAAGGCTTGCCACATTGGCCTTTTTGAGGCCAAATTTGGCCTTTTTTACGCTCTTGCGTGGAACCATGTTTATACAATCTTACTGTGAAAAATTCTTTTTGAACAACAAAAGTAGTTTCTTGTTCTTTATTTCGTTATTATAGATTTTTGCGTTCTTGGAGACACTTATTCATATTTGAGGTTCACAGACGGCCTGCAGAGAGCATTCAAAGAGCAGGGGTCGATAACTCATCTCGGACGCCTCATGTCATTGACATGCAGAAGTGCCCCTTTTTCATACAATATTTACTGGCGCTTTTACACTATTGGGACGAGATTTTGTAATCGATAAATGGAGTTGTCAGAGAAAAAAAAACAATGGTTTCGACTGATTTTTTGTCAATTTACAATAGTAGCTTACAAATTATGTCAATTTACAATAGTAGCTTACAAATTATGTTTTGTCAAGTTACAATAGTAGCTTACAAATTATGTTTTGTCAAGTTACAATAGTAGCTTACAAATTATGTTTTGTCAAGTTACAATAAGTAGCTTACAAATTATGTTTTGTCAAGTTACAATAGTAGCTTACAAATTATGTTTTGTCAAGTTACAATAGTAGCTTACAAATTATGTTTTGTCAAGTTACAATAGTAGCTTACAAATTATATTTTGTCAAGTTACAATAGTAGCTTACAAATTATGTTTTGTCAAGTTACAATAGTAGCTTACAAATTATGTTTTGTCAAGTTACAATAGTAGCTTACAAATTATGCAGTGGAACTTATCTAAATATTACTGAATTATTAAAATAAAAATAAAAAATAACTATAATCGGGCTAGCAGATAAAACATTGCCGTAACTTTTTCTTTTTAATTGAAACGAAAAATTACCTCCCTTTTGAACTCTCGTTTTCTTCAATTTTTTTATTTTTTTATTTTTTTTAATAAAATTTTTTTTCTACCTCATTGATTTCGTAACTTTTGGATATAATCATCTTAAAAATACGAGGAAAAAAAAACAACCTATTTATAATGCCTCCCCACGGGACAGAGTTAGACACCAGGGTCGTTTTTTTAACGTGGAGAAAAGGTACAAAAATAAAAATTGTTTTAGTCGTGAAGGACTGACTGCTCCTCCTCCGCCGAAAGAGAACAAGAAATGGAAGTGCAGTATCTGAAGAACAGATACTACACTTTGATCTTTATATTTAATTTATTTCGTTTAAAGAAAAATTTACAATGAAAAAAATTCCAATATAAAATTAAAACATTTTAAAAAGTAAAATCTCCAAAAGACAAAACAAATTTAGGCACAAGGCCCTATAAGATTGTGGGAGGGGAGTTTTGCAGGGTCTTTGTAACTAAAGTAAAATTGGAGTCTGTGGCGACTTTACTCTTGACTGGCAACATTTACCACAATACCTCATTCACTCTGTGGGATCTAAAGCTAACTAATGAAAATCCCAGCGTTTTTACAAAAAGGATATATATATATATATATATATATATATATATATATATATATATATATATATATATATATATATATATACAATTTCTGTGTGTGTGTGTGCGCGCGCATTTTTTTTTTATATTAAAATTGTGTGTGTGTGTGTGTGTGTGAAAAAAGTTCAATTCATTGGAAAAAATTAAAAGTTCTTGAATTTGGAAGAAAAATAGTTCGTTGGCGAGTGGGAAATATAGAAAAAAATGTACAAAAAATAAAATTGCCTAGTGCATTGCATTGTTAATAAGGTCCCTCCCTAAGCTAATCTAAGTAGTTAGATCGCCTACTGTTTTCCGGAGCACCGAAAACAAGCAGGGAGATCCCTAATGGGGATTGGGAAGACTTCATATCGGGTGTTGGGAGTAAAATAAATAGATTGTTAAAAACAAAAAGGGGGAATATATTAGGTGGCGACCTTCGGGGTTGATCAGGGGATTATAAAACAAAAAGATAGGGGGTAGTGGTAGGGTAGCCTCGGAAGTTCTCTAGTGCCAAAAAACAAAAGATCGAGGGACAGGATCTCATTTGTACCACCGGTCAAGAGTCTCTTTACTTTTTATTTGTCTAACCTAGCGGGATGGGCTCCGTAGGATCCAGTACCGCATGTGCCATGCCTATGGTGGTAACACGAATTCAAACTTGGTGCCTCGTCAGATGCACAAGCTAGCGTCATGCACCCACCTCTTGTCAAAGGCCACTTGAGGCAACCTCTTCCAATCGCATCTGATCTTTACTTTAAGCAGATGTTTAAAGTAGACTATCAGATCCCGATCCGGAACAGATATCCCTTCGCGGACTCGCTTGAGGCGTGTGATCCATATGACCATCCTCGCTACTGCTAGTATCGCTAGAAATACCATTCTTTTCTCCCTAGGCAGCGGCGGATCAATGTTCTCCACAAAATATGATTCGTCGAGTTCAAGCCAGCGCTTGGCATCGATGCGAGCTGTTACCTCGTTGACGTACCCTAGGAGGGTCTTGAGCCTGCTACAGCGGAAAAAGGCATGACCAGCTGTTTCTCTCATGTCTTCCTCACAGCGCAGGCAGTAGACCCGAGTTTCTTCATTGTAAAGGTTGAGTTCCTCAAGGAGGAGCAGTGCGTTCCGGACAAGTCGCCAGGTAAGGGAAAATTCCGAATTTGTAAGAAAGTCCCGTCCCGGCGCCCAACTCCACTGGGAGCGGACCTCCTCCAACGACATCCCCGTCCATTTCAGTAGCGGTTCCTTTTTGCTACGCCCCACTAGCTCCCAATAAAGCCTGTTCCTAGACTGTTCGAGGACACTGGTCCCCGGCAACGCTCCAAGTGTGGACCGGCATTCGGTGTAGAATGTTTGTTCCTCCCTCGGTCGAAGCACGGCGGAGACCGAGGGGTCAGGTGTGAGATTGGAAAACGAGCTTTCAACCGCAGTGACCCATGGAACGTCTACGTACAATGAACGGCTCAGGAAGGCCAACCTCTCTGCGTACTAGTGACACAGGAGATCGGGCAGTCCCAAGCCTCCCTCGCTCGGATTTCGAACACAGACCTCTCTGCAAACATAATGCTTACCCTCGTTCCACAAGAGTGTGTCGAGGTGCTCCTGTAAGCTGATTCGTCGTTTTGCAGGGAGGGGAAGTACAGACAGACGGTAAAGGATGAGCGGAAAGACATATGTAGCAAACGCCTCCGCCCGACCTTTCAAGGACAATTTCCTTCGAACCCAAGTCTAAACAGAGGATTTGACCTTGGCCTCTACTTCCGACCAGTTTTTCTTCAGCTGAAGACCCGGTCCGAACCACACACCAAGGATCCGGACCGGGCCGTCGGTCCAACTGAAGATGCCCGAGAGCGAATTTACTTCGGTCCAGGCACCCAACCCCAGACCCACCGACTTACTGCGATTGAAGATGGCCCCCGTAACTTCTTCATATCAGGCGAGCGCCTCGATGACCACTTGAATGTCCGTGGGGCAAGACACGAACATGGTGACCTCATTGGCGAACGTGGAAACCCTGGCTCATGTGCCTCCAGGGAGAGCTATCCCGCGCAGGACTGGTGTGTCGCCTCGTCCCTTAACTTGCGAAGAAGAGGTCCCAACGTCAGGACGTACAAGAGAGGCGACAGCGGACAACCCTGTCGCACCGACCGGGAGACGGCAAAAGACTCCGACAGCTTACCGTTGATCTGCACCACTACTGTCGGCATGTCATACAGTACAGAGATCCACTTGCGGAAATCCAGATTAAATCCGGCGGCCTCCAGCACAGATCCCAGGAACCTATGGTCCACCCTATCAAAAGCCTTGGACTGATCCAAACTGATCAGCGCGGTCTTGGCGTTGTCTTCTGTCCCCTCTATGATCGTGCGTATCAGATGAAGATTGTCCTGAATCGATCTCCCCTTCACAGCATAGCTCTGGTCTGGTTCGATCAAGTCAGTGATGACAACCTGCAACTGATTTGCAAGAACTTTGGTCAAAATCTTTAACTCTGTGTTTAGCAGAGTCAAGGGCTTGAAATCGTCTAAATCTTCCTCACCACCTTTCCTCAGCAATGTGATTGGTCACCTGCCCAGGGATGGAGCCCTGAACAAACATATCCTTCAGAATAGGGACCAACATGGGCGACAGCCTCAAGTAGAATACGTAGGGTAGACCATCAAGCCCCGGGGACTTGTTGCAGCCGACCTGCTTCAACGCAGTAATGATCTCATGTTCCTCGACAAGACCATCACAGCTAGCCGCTCGAGCCACCATTAGGCGGGGCGAGTCGGCCAAATAGCTGCCAAACTCTTCGACCCTGAGTCTGGGTAGTTGGGTGAAGCGCTCCGATAGATGCTTTCGAAACCCCTCGCAAATCTCCCGCATCGACATGGGGGCGTGCCCTTCCAGGTCGTTTACTTTTCGAATGTACCCGTCCGAGCCACGCCTTAGAGCAGCCTTACGCTCCACAGTGTCTACATTAACAGCCTCGTTCAAGACTTTCATTAGCCTAGCCCTAACTATCTGGCCCTCGTACTGCTCGCTAGCCAAGCGATTGAGGTCTTGTTTAGCTAGTGCTATCTCTAGTGGGTCCCCACCCTCCAATGCCTTGGTCAGTCTATTCTCTATACGCTTCTTGGCCTTAGCCTTATCTAGTGCGAGGCGTTGACTGTACTTGACCGAGAAATGTCTAATCTTAGCCTTGAGACTAACCCACCACTTACTCCCAGTAACCGCCCCCACTAATGCCCGTTGGATTATCTCTGTAACCTTCAACCGGTAGTCCTCCAGCTCCAACAAGGTGCTGTTGAACTTCCAGTATCTGGCCAGTCTAGGCCTAGGGCTCAAGTTCAGACGGGCCATAACTAGTTTATGGTCCGAGTGTCCTAAAAAGTGGAATGTGGGGCAAGATAGGAAATCTACATCGCCTCTTCTAACTAACATCCGATCCAAGGTAGTACTTGGATAGGGAGGCGTATTAGGATGCCACGTCCACATCTCCCGTCCTGGGTGATCCAGGCGAAATCTGTCGACCAGGTCGCATGAAGCCATCAGGTCAGACAGACTGCTGTCACACCACACCGACCCGCTAGTCCCCCCGACCTTATCTATCCTGGGATCAAGGATGGCATTCCAATCACCCATTAAGACTACCCTTTCCGGATCATCTGTAAAGCTCACCACCCGTCGAAAGAAGGAAGCCCTCTCCACAGCGGAATTAGGCGCATAAACTGTGACTATCCGAAATACACTGCTATTAGCGGCAACATCGAAGACAATCACCCGCCCGTCCCCGTCCGCGTGAACAACATTCACCGACTCTGATAGGGTGCGATTTACTAGCAAGGAGATTCCACGACTATAGGTATTGCCATATGCTGAGTAAACATTGTAATCGTTCACCAGCACCTGACAATCCCCGTCACAAATAAAGTGGGTCTCCTGTATCAATATCTACCTTGAGGGACACCAGACCTCTCAGCACGCGCGCGGCCTTGCTTTGACATCTGAGGCCGCTCACATTATAAGTAGCCAAGTTTAAAGCCATGGTCACCTACCTTATTCAGTGTCACACACGGACCTGAAGTCCTCGGGGGTGAGGACGTGGCAGGCTTGTCCAAGGCTACCGGTCAGTAATTTAGCTGAGGGTAATTCATTCTTGGCCACGCCTCCCACGTCCAGGGGAAAGATTATTTTGAGTGCCCTGTAAAAGGAGGGGTGGATGTAAACAGGGACTCTGCCCTCACATTTGTAAAATAAATTGTTCAGCGAAGGATGCTCCGTGTCCACCAGCTGCTGGCCCGGGATTGCATTCTTCGTGGCATCTATCATGGCCTAGAGAGCCTCTGTCCTGGAATCCTTGTTGACCACATTTGTTAGGGTCAACAAGGAAGCGTCTTTGAAGTTAGTGGGATAAGTGATATTGTCCCCGCCGACATATGTGAAGTTTCTTAGTTGGTTGTAACGGACTTCTGCTGGCCTTTCAGCTCTGGTGTTGCCTGCAGAGGGCCCGTCTCACATATCCTTCCTCCTGGAAGGAAGGGGAGTTTCTTGTCCGCTCCGTGCGGACAGTTGTGGTTGAGGTTGGTTTCTCTTTAGTGGGGGGAGGAGGAGTAGGGGAGGAGGAAGTGGGGGTTGGCGTGTCTGGTGTGGGGGTGTTTGGTGCTGGGGGTGTTGCTTTTTTGGGAGCGTCATTTGTCCTTTCTGGGGATGGGTTACTTGCTAGAGTCCTTGGGGGTTTGGGGATGAAGGGGGGTTGTTGCTCTGGCTGTTTGGGGGTTGGGGTTGAAGGGAGATCAGCCTCGGCATTTGAAACATTGAATTTCGGGGTTGCTTCCTTTTGTCTTCCTACTCTTTTCTCCTCTTTGTACTCTTCTCTGCCGTCTCTGCTGCTTCTGTTGATTGCACTACTGCTGATGCTGCTGTCTCTTCTTCCGACGCACACTCTTCCTCCGAGTCTTGAAGTTTCCTCTTGTTCGAGTAAGAGGGTGCCGGGATGTCCATGGGAGTTTGCTCTGGCTGGTCTTGGGTCACTGTTTGCTTGGGCATGCCTTTGGGGCGTCTGCCCTTCTTGGTGACTGTCGACCAACCAGCCTCTGCTGCTTGTCCCGGTTCAGCTGTAGTAGAAGTTGTTGGTGGGGCTGCAGCCGGAGTTTGGGTTGGTTCTTTGGTAGGGGCCATCCCTTGTGATTTGGGAGGGGCTGTGGCCGGGAGTCTTTTTGGGCAGTCCTTAGCCATTTGCCCTTGTTTTTGGCAGTGCCAACATTGGGGCCTCCTGCCCTCCACAATGATGGTCATCGTCCACTCGTCGAATTTCATCATTGCAGGGATTTTATGGAATTCAGCTTTGTCCAGGACCATCTTGACCTTATGATCTCCGGTCATCACATTCCGTTGACCGCGGACAGGCGTGACAGATTCCACGTCTCCATACTGGCTTAGTATAGCCCCGACCTGCCGGGCTCCCATGAAGACCGGGACATTCAGCACGGTGACGTTCGTTCTCCTCTTATTGAGGTACTCTAGTTGGTCGAATCCTCTTCCCCCGGTGGTCGGATTTTGCTAGCCTTATCGCGTCTTCTGGGCTGGGGAGCAGTACGTCCCATGTGGCATAGCTCCTCCTGCAGATGTAACTGGCTGGAATGTTAAGCTCTAGGAGGACTGCCACCATGCTGTCCTTATCGACTCCTGTCAGGCTTCTGGTCTTTAAGTCAGACGTGGTCAGGGAGAGAACTCTTTTCTCCAACTTCACGATTTGACCTGGGAGGGGTTTGACGATGTTGCCCACTGTATAGTCCTTGTAGGTGGAGTTAAAGAGCTCTCTGTAACCCTCCGGAGTCAGTTGGTCTTGCTGCGATTTTTGGCCCCACGCTGTTTCCAGCTCTTGTGGTGAGTTGGATGGCCCTCGACGTGGAGCTGCTGGCACTGCCTGTGGTTGAGTTTGAGGCGTAGTTTTGGCCTTGTTGGGGGTCAGAGTCGGCCAGTCAGCGTCAAACGTTGCTTCCTGGCTTTGTCCAGCTCCCTAGCCACCTCTCTTCTTCTTTGTTGCAGAGTCACCTTTGAGAGGATGCTTCGCGGAAGTTTTCTCCTTGGATGTTTCATTATCTGGAGTTGGAGCTTCTCCAGTTGGTGATGAGGCACCGCTTCTTCCAGTTCTGCTTTCCTTCTGGAGCGTTGCCTTTGGGTGCGGGTCGTTCATTTCATCTCTGAGAATTTTAAGGGAAGCTAACGTTTCTTGTATTAGCTTCCTGGTTCTCATAGTGACTCCGCTTTCCTCCTCCTCCTCTTCCGCAGATGGGGGATCCTCTCCGGGGGGGAGTCGGTGGGTTGCTTGAGGTGGCTAGCATCTGTGGAGCTGGGATTGCCACTGGCTGTGGTTTTCCAGCTGCTTTTGCTGTCTCCTCGTTCTTCGTCCTCTTTTTTTTCTTAGGGTTGCCCTCTTGGGGAGCTGGGGTGACTCGGTTGCCATCGGCAAATGAAGATTGAAGTTCGGAGGGTGCCACTAGTTGTGGATCACTTGAGTGGTACCTCGTTCCCTCATCCGCCGCAGGCATGGAAGCTTCCATCTGGGAATGTTCCTCTTGGGGAGCCTGGGTGGGAGTGCTATCTCCGACCGACGAGGATTGAGATGGTGGAAGGGGTGTCGCAGGATGTGTATCACCCTGATCGCATCTCGTTCCCTCGTCAGTTGCTTCTTTGACTCCCCGATTTGGGGAGTGGCCCTCGTGGGGAGCCAGAGCGGGACTGGTTGCCCTCCTGATGTTGGACCTACCTGGGTCGCTGCGGGCTGCGGCCCTACCCTGGCCTTCTCCTCCTCTACTTTGTTCGTGGTGGGTGCTCCCTCCGATGGGGAGTACTCGAGTGGGGCGATGTTGCGCATCTGCAGTGGTATACGCCTTTTCCCCGGCATTGTGTGGAAAAACTGCACCGGCCGCTGCCGCGGACCAAAGTGTAGCAGGGGAGAAAAGAAAAATACAGGGAAATGGGGGGTGGGTGGAGGGAAGTGGGTGAGGTCAGAAGAGAGAAAGTGGATTGACCTCCCCTGACGGGGATATCGGATTAGTCAGCTCAGGTCCCCCACAAGGGGGGAGAGCAGTGAAGGAAGACGCAGTGAGTGCTAGCGGGTCAGAGTGCCGCGTCGCAATTAAGATAGAGAGGGGATAGACATCTCTGCCCAGAGAGGGGAGCAGAAACGAAACACCCGCCCTACCCACGTCACCCTGCCCGCAAACAACCCCAAGGAAGCAAGAAAGAGAGCCCAGTCTGCTCAATCCACTGGGAAAGCAGCGAAGGAAGACAAAGTGTAGGCCTGGCAGGTCAGAGTGCTGCACAGGCAATTGAGAGGGGAGAAAGTAGACCATTTCAAACTCAGAGGGGAGGAGGAAACGAAGTACCTAAAAGAAAAAATGCTAAGCTAACCCGACCAGGTCACGTCTACCAAAGAAAGTGTTGTTGGTCCCGAGAACAGCAAACTCCCAAAGAAGGGATCGGTTTTCGGGCCCAGACTACCACACAATGGCGTCGGTCCAGAAAAGGGTCCAGACTCCCCAAAGAGGGGGTCGGTCCCACTAACCAAGGTTAGTAAAGTCACAAAAGTGACCAAAGTGAAAGCCTTAAACTTGACGGATGGGTCAAGTGCCGGACCTCTTTAAAAAAAATCAAAAATGAGTAACTGGGAGAACAGATAGTACACTTTGATCTTGGCCAAAAATCGTGTAAGCGACAAAAAATGTTTATAATAAAATAAATATATAACTGTAAGTATTTGGCGTGGTCGGGAAATAATAATAACGAAAACAAGAGCAACAAATTAAAAGTTATGAGCGAGAGAGAGAGAGAGAGAGAGAGAGAGTGAAAAAAAAGAAGCTGGTTGGGTTGATGACTGTTATAATTAAGACAAGCGTATGGTAGCAAGAAAAACGTGAACACGGAGATTGTGTATATACATATATATGCGTATATTTATTCTCGACAAACGAGATGTTAGAAGAAAAAAAAAAAAGGAAAGATTGTTAGTATTTACTCGAAGTTGACTGGGACGACGATAAGGTATCGGCTGTGGCGTCGTTGGTGAGAAGAGAGGTGGTTGAATGTTTGACTCGTGCGTCGGTGAAATAGCAGTCGTGGCGACGGTGGAGACGACAATTAAGACGGCGTCGAAGACGGCGGAGGAAGCAGCAAACGCAAAGCGTGATGTGTTTGACTGGTCGGTCTGTCTAAACTGCCGATTTGAACATGCTGCCCCTTTTTTATATCGAGGCACGATGAAAAAGTGGCTCGAGAAAGCCTGTGTTTAATTTAGGCGGGAGGCATTGTTATTGGCCGAAAAATATAAATGTTATTTTGCCAATGCCTGCGGAATTGTGCGTAAATCGCCTGAGATTTGTATTTCTGTTTTATAACAAAGCTCCCCCAGATCTCAGACAGATTTACAATTTGTGGGTGTGTTTAGTAGTGTAGTGTTTAGATCATGACAAAGTCCCTGAAGCAGGTGAGGAGGTTCCCTCTTGTTGTTCTCACTGGGGGTAGGGTCGGGATAGTGTTATTGTTGTGTGGTGATGATGTTGAGGGATTCATGTTTTGATTTTGTGGGGGGTTATTTGGAAAATGTTGTGTGGCGTGAAGCTGGTTGGTGTTGCAAGGTGGAGGCAGGGGGTTTGTTTTGCACAAATGCGGTGGGCGAGGGGCCAAGCGTCTGATATGTGCGCGGTGGATCCAGGCTGTATCGCCCTTTTCATTTTGCACCTGAGACATCATGTCATTTGTTTTTATGATTGTGAAGTCACCTACCCATGGTAGATGAGATAATTGTGCCGTTGCTGATTGTGGCCGATGGAGTAAAACTTTATCACCTACTTGTATCGGGTCTCGACAGGTAAGGTGATGGGTGCCTTTCTCAAGTTTGTGATCGGCCTCGTCGTTGGCTAGGGTGACATGGTGGTGGACCTGTCTTAGCAAAGCGTTGATTTGCATGCCATATGCTCCCGGGTCCTCGCTTTTAATTTGTTTATTATGAAGCGTAGGCAAACCAATGTTGGGGTGACGACCGGTGATTGCATAATGAGGGGAGACACCGGTAGCGCTATTAGTCGTGGCGTTCATGGATGAGACTACCGATTCAAGGACGTCAGTCCATTCACAATTCCTCTCCTCGCATAGCATGTATAGGGCATTTTTCATTGTCCAATGTTGCTGCTCAATGTTCCCTGAGCTTTGTGGACGCCAGGGGCAGTGGAGCTCCTATGTGATGGACAGCTGGTCACAGAATTGTCTATAGACTTCTCCCGTGAAGTGTGTGCCCCGATTAGAGGAAACAATTCTTGGAATTTCCCTGTGCTGAAGAAAAAACTGAAACAGCCCGCGGGCCGTGTCAATGGCACGGTCCCTTGCACATGGTATCGCCGTGAAATACCGACTAAAGCTGTTCAAAATCGTCAGTATGTACCGTTTTCCTTTCGAATTTGGCATTGTTACAAAGTCGATAAAGACCAGCTCGAATGGCCTTTTTCCACGTTTGCAGTGACCGATCGGCCAATGGGTGCGTTTACCATAGTTCCCTTTGCATTTTGCGCAGGTTTCGCAAGCGTCGACATAGGCCTTAATGTCGCGGTTCTTGAACTCCCACCAGTAGCCGGACAAGAGTTCTCGCATGCGAGTGATGCCTGAGTGGTTGCTGCCTTCGTGGGCCTGGAAGAGGTATCTGGGACGAAGTTTATATGGCACAACCAGTTTGGGGGAGTTATTGCTGTCCCTCATCATCAGCACGGCGGTACCCGGTTCCAGAAAAAATTGTTGGAAGTGATGTTTGAAGAGCGTAGCTCGGTGATTGCTAGGATCAAAATGTGGTTCACTGGAGTTGGTTGACTGGAGGGCACTGATGATCTTTGCTAAGGTTTCATCCTTTCTGTTGTTCGTTTGCAACGCCTAGGTGGTTGCAGATTTTCTCCGTAGGGATGGTAGATGAGTGATATGCGAAGAATGCATTGCTGATACGTTCTTGGGTGTGGGCGTCCCGTGTTGTGTGTGTCTTGGGAATGAGTTGTAGACTGTGTGAGTCGTTGAGGCACCAAGATGGGATGTATATGCGTAAGGTTGATCCACTTAGCTCGAAAGTCTGGCCTGCTGGGGTCGGGTCATGTGGAGTTTTGATTTTTCTTTGTCCATTACCTCTGCTGAGCATGTCGGCCCACATGTTGGATTCACCCTCGATGTATTCCAGGACAAATTTATAGCATGAAATTTCTTCCTGCCATCTTTGTATTTTGGCGTTATTGAATTCTCATTGATCCAAATATGTTAGTGATCGATGGTCGGTGAAGAGAACAAAAGGGCAGCTTCGGAGAAAATAATCGAATTTGATTATCGCCCATTTGACAGCGTAGGCCTCCCGTTCCGTCGTGGACCAGTTCTGTTCTGTGGAGTTAAAAGTATGGGAGGCAACAGCGACGATATTTTTCTTCCCGTTGTCAGTCTCTTGCATTAGTATCGCACCACATGCCACATCACTAGCGTCGGTGGTGAGTGTAAACAGCTTGGAAAAATCCGGAAATGAAATGATGGGTGGTGAAGAGAGTCGTTCTTTAATTTTTTTGAAGGCTTTGTCGGCGCTCTCTGTCCATATGAAGGGTTTATTGATCTTGTTGAGATCATGTATGGGAGACATGAGTTTTGAGAATGTGCCCGACCTGATTTGTTCCTGCAGGCGCGTCTCAAGGAACTGTCTGATCCATACCAGTCGGCCGATGAGGCTTTGTAGCTCCTTCTTTGATGTTGGGGGCTTCATTTCTCGGATAGCTCGAACATATTTGGGGTCAGGCTTGAAGCCTTCCTAATACGACCCAGGAATTTTGCCTCGGTTGTGAGGAATGAGCACTTGTCAGGGTTTAGTTTGAGTCCAAAATTTCGGAGGGCGGTGAAAAGTTGTTCTAGAGCGAGTAAGTATTCGTCAAAAGTTCTTGCCTGAACCAAATTGTCGTCGATGTAGGACGAGATGTTATCACGCGACGTGACTGTAGCCAGAGCTTCTGCTACACAGCGGTAAAAGATCTGTCCGGCTGAAGTAAGACCGAAAGCCAAACGAGTGTATTGGTAGCACTGGTCTTTCCACGTGAATGCGGTTTTGTATCGTTCTTGCTGATCGATTTTGATTTGCCAATATCCGCTGCGTAGATCTAGGAAAGCAAAGTATATGTTGCCTTTGCCGATCTTGTTGAATAACTGGTCAATTCTCGGTATTGGGTAAGGGTCTAGATCGACCAAGACTTTGTTCAGTTTCCTTTTGAAATTGGCTACTACGCGGACCGAACCGTTTTTCTTGCGTACGGCGAACACTGGGCTATTGAAGCCTTTGGGGTCGGTGCATTTTTCAATGATGCCTTCATTTGCCATGCGATTGATTTCCACGTCGACATCCGCTTCTAAGGCCTGGGCGATCGGGTGTTGCTTTTGACTGCGGGACTGACCGTTGGTTGGTATGCGGACGGGTCGGATGAATGTCCCCTTTTCGCTGTTATTTGTACCAATGATGTCTGCATATCTAATGAGTAGGTCAGCTGTAGCCCCAATTCGTCACGACGAAGGTGGCTTGGTAATGACAGTCCAGTGTTTTGCTTCAGCCAGGTAAGTTTTTCCTCTAGTGTCCGGTTGTTGGGCTGGAGTTTCGTAGTTAAGTGACTTCGGAAGACAGCAGTTTGGGGTTCAAATGCCGAAATGTGGGTTAATGAAGCCGGCAGTGTGATGGGCGCTGAGTGTGTTAGGTGTCCCGAGAGAAGTATACGTCTGAATTCTACGGTAGAGTTCTGGTTGTCAATTACGTATGAGTTGAGCGTGTTATGGCGCAGGATATTTTGGCTGATCAGAATTGGAGTGTTTTGGGTTGTTACGAGTACGTTCACCCCTCTAAAAGTGAGGGAGTCAAAACTGCCAATAGTGACGTCACTGGTTAATTCGCCGAAGACGGTGATGCTGCCGTTGATGCCTTTCACTCGAACGTTAGTGTGGGCAATGTGTTTCTTAGCTTCTTTCGGAAGCTGACATAAAGTGATGATGCATGTAGAGCATCGCGAGTCTAGCATCGCAATGGCAGAGAAATAAATATCTTCGATTCTGAAAACAGACTGGACGAGTGGTGACTGGTGGTCAGGTCTTTGATGATTGAACATGTGATGGTTGATGTGGGGGTAGGGTGAACGAGCCATCACATTTCGTCCTGCCCGAAGTGAAAATCCTGGAGGTTTGTGGATTGTTGCGGCGATGTGGGTCTATCGGCTGATGGGTCGTCATCTGTCGTGGCGACGTGGGCTTGAGCTTGGGTATGAGGTGGGTGACGAAATGGGCAGTTATGCCCACGGAAGCAGGGTCGACCTCCGAGGTAATTCTGACACAGTGGCGGTCTATGCTGGCGCTTCTTGTGGTATTGAGGGCGGTCCTGTCTTTGTTGTTGGTTGGTTGGCCCGGTTTGTTGAGGGTGTGGCTGTCTACTAGATCGGGGTGATAGGTTCGACTTGGGTGGCGCATTCTCCCGATTTGACTGCCATGGTCTTTGAGTGTAAAATGATTCCTGGGCAGTCGCGTGTGTGAGATCAGATTTTATACCGCGATCGAGGTACCTTTGGGCCTCGCAAGCTATACCGATCGCGTTGTAGTGGGAGTCCATAGTTTTGACCAGATGGGGGGTAAAGACTTGGGTTCCAAGCCTTCACCTTCTCGCTCATCAGCATCGCGCCTATGATGGAAACAAGGCCGTCCACTGTTAGTTCGGTGTTTTTATCTTTTTTAAACTTGTTTTTAATGTGGACGGCCGCATCTCTGAGGGTGCTTTCTAGGCGAGATGCGAAGTCCGGTAGTCTCTCGCCATCCAGTCGCTCCAGGTCCCAGGCATGGCTAAGGTGTTGAAAATTCGTCATCTGGCTGCTGTGTGCTGCCTGTAGGTAGTCTTTCAACGCGTTGAACGTGGATGTGTCAGCCTTCAAATCGACCATTTGTTGAAAGATTCCTTGGTCGAGGAGATCCTTCGCAGATTTGACAAACTCGCCCTCTAGACTGGGGTAGTTGTCTAATTCCGGTGCGACGTGGATGGCGTAAGCCTTGGACAGCGCTGTGAAAAACTGGTTGACATCGTTACCCGGTCGGAAGGACTTTTGCTGTCTTATAATGTCCCGTATCGTCTGCTGCCGTATAACCAGATTGTAGTCGCCTTCCGATCAGTTTGTGTGGGGTGTTGTTGAGGTTGATAGCCTCATAGCCGACAACATTTCGTCGATGTCCTCCTATAACTCGCGGAGGGTATGTTCCGATGGTTGTGTGTCTCTGGTTTTTATGTTGAACATCAGTGCTTTCTGTTCCCGGATAAGGGTAAAATGATCGTGTGAAGTCTGAATATTTGTTCATATTTTCCTTGCTGCACGCTCTGACACCAATGTTATAATTAAGACAAGCGTATGGTAGCAAGAAAAACGTGAACACGGAGATTGTGTATATACATATATATGCATATATTTATTCTCGACAAACGAGATGTTAGAAGAAAAAAAAAAAGAAAGAAAGGATCATTAGTATTTACTCGAAGTTGACTGGGACGACGATAAGGTATCGGCTGTGGCGTCGTTGGTGAGAAGAGAGGTGGTTGAATGTTTGACTCGTGCGTCGGTGAAATAGCAGTCGTGGCGACGGTGGAGACGACAATTAAGACGGCGTCGAAGACGACGGAGGAAGCAGCGAACGCGAAGCGTGATGTGTTTGACTGGTCGGTCTGTCTAAACTGCCGATTTGAACATGCTGCCCCTTTTTTATATCGAGGCGCGATGAAAAAGTGGCTCGAGAAAGCCTGTGTTTAATTTAGGCGGGAGGTATTGTTATTGGCCGAAAAATATAAATGTTATTTTGCCAATGTCTGCGGAATTGCGCGTAAATCGCCTGAGATTTGCATTTCTGTTTTATAACATGACGCATGCGCCGACTACTCCAATCTGACTACAAGCCTTTGTCTTGCTCAGCATAAACGCTCATGAGTTCACAAGGTTAGACATATAGATTTAAATTTAACAACGATAACAATAAAAAAAAATAATTTACAGAATAATAACTAAAAAAAAAATGTAACAATTGTGTTTACAATAAATAATAACAAACTTTGAAAAAAGAGGGAGAGAGAAACCCAGTAGAAAACCTCAGTTTTGATGATGACACAAATGCGTTATTTGACCTTGACGAGATTCACTTAATTCTGCTAAAAAAAAAAGAAACCACACACACACACACACACACACACACACACACACACACACACGCAAAAAACTCTTAAAATATCAACGAAAGTTTCCATCAGAAAAGTCAAGCGAAAGAAGATTTAATATATGTAAGTATACTTGAATTATTTCACCTTTTTGTAAATATGTTTTTATTAATTTTCAAAACGAAATGTAATTGCCACTTCGGCACTTCTGAATGTCGGTGACATGAGGTGAATGTGTGTATTTTAGTTTCAAAAACCGCCGTGAGATGTCACATGTAAGCCAAAGAACAGGGGTCGATAACTCTTTTCTAAAAGTACGGACAAACTAAATTATATTTTGCTAAATTTTTATACAATTTTTCTGAACAAAAAAATTATTCTTAAACCTCTATAAATGTTTCATGTTTTTTGAATTATATTTTGCTAAATTTTTATAAAACTTTCCCGTAAAAAAAACCCCGAATAATAAAAAAAAAACAATCTCCAAATGTTTCATGTTTTTTAGATTATATTTTGCTAAATTTTTATACAACTTTCCCGTAAAAAAAACGAATAATTTAAAAAACAATCTCCAAATGTTTCATGTTTTTTAAATTATATTTTGCTAAATTTTTATACAACTTTCCCGTAAAAAAAAAACGAATAATTAAAAAAAAAATCTCCAAATGTTTCATGTTTTTTAAATTATATTTTGCTAAATTTTTATACAACTTTCCCGTAAAAAAAACGAATAATTTAAAAAACAATCTCCAAATGTTTCATGTTTTTTAAATTATATTTTGCTAAATTTTTATACAACTTTCCCGATAAAAAAAAACGAATAATTAAAAAACAATCTCCAAATGTTTCATGTTTTTTTAATTATATTTTGCTAAATTTTTATACAACTTTCCCGTAAAAAAACCCGAATAATTAAAAAAACAATCTCCAAATGTTTCATGTTTTTTAGATTATATTTTACTAAATTTTTATACAACTTTCCCGTAAAAAAACCCGAATAATTAAAAAAAACAATCTCCAAATGTGTCATGTTTTTTAAATTATATTTTGCTTAATTTTTATACAACTTTCCCGTAAAAAAAACCCGAATAATTAAAAAAACAATCTCCAAATGTTTCATGTTTTTTAAATTATATTTTGCTAAATTTTTATACAACTTTCCCGTAAAAAAAAAAACGAATAATTAAAAAAAAAACAATCTCCAAATGTTTCATGTTTTTTTAATTATATTTTGCTAAATTTTTATACAACTTTCCCATAAAAAAAACCGAATATAAAGAAAAAAAACAATCTCCAAATGTTTCATGTTTTTTAAATTATATTTTGCTAAATTTTTATACAACTTTCCCGTAAAAAAAAAACAAAAAAACCGAATAATTAAAAAAAATCAATCTCCAAATGTTTCATGTTTTTTTAAATTATATTTTGCTAAATTTTTATACAACTTTCCCGTAAAAAAAAAAAAACGAATAATTAAAAAAACAATCTCCAAATGTTTCATGATTTTATTATATTATTTTATTTTCAGTTATGAATCACTCATAAAAATTATAATAATACATTAAAATTATATTTTGATACATTTTTTTGTACAATAAATATTTCGGTTTTCGGCGCTTGTACAGTTTAGTCAAGACATTAAAAAAATGAAAATATCGAAAAAAGGTTATATTGCACGTATCCGTTTTAGACTGAAGATATCCGAAAAAAAAAATAATAATTTAATTTAATCGAGTAGTTTTTATTTTTTATTTTTTATTTTTTTTTTTTTGCTGGAGTTGAACAACATGCCACGGGGAGATAACTCAATGTAAAGTGCCGACATCTTTAATTCTAGCTTTTCTTCTTAAAAATCGAACCTTTTGCTTGGTATCATAACAAATTGGTTTTTCGCTGTAAAAAAATAAAAAATAAAAAACTACTTGATGAAATCAAGTGAACTTTTTTTTTGGAGAACTTCGTTTCATGGCGTTAAATTTGAACTAACAAAAGATCAAAAGTCTCAAACTCAAAATCCAACTGTTCTCTTCTCTCTGCACTTTCACTGACGCACAAAATAAAGAAGACGGCTCTAAGACGACTCTATAAAAGAGCCGTCTTCTTTATTTTGCATACCCCTCCCCCCTCTCGTCACATCACGTGATTTTCAGTCCATAAATACCAGGAGGCGGCCATTTTTATTTTCTCTTTTTTTTCTTTCTTTTCTTTCCTAACACGAGCCGCACGATGCATGAGGTAAGGTTCTTTACTTTTAACCACATAACGTATTTTCGATATTTTCATTTTTTAATGTCTTGACTAAGTACCTGATTTTCATATATTTTTGTGTTATTTATTTTGTCATTATATATTCTTGCGTTATCGTAAACACTTGTTTATATTTGAGGTTCACATAATGGCCGATAGACGTCAGTTTTCTTTCGAAGATCAGTGGTCGATAACTCGTCTCTGTTGCTAATGTCATTGTCACGCAGACGTAAGTAAACTTCGATTTCTTTTGTTTTGTGTGTGTTTTTAAAATTAATTAGCTGCTAAATATTTTAAAATAAAAACAAAAACAAAAAAAGTAGAAAATGTTTTTGCAATAAAAAATAGTGGGTAATCGTGAAGAAAGAGAGAGCCTGTTTCCTCCGTTTGACTATAGGTGGCGTTAATGTCTGTCCACCCAGTTACGGAAGCACAAAATGTATATACTGGCACCGTTGAAATAAAAATAAATGTTTAATTTTAAACATGTTTTTTGTTTGTTTGTTTGTTTTTTGCAAACATATTTAAGTTTGTTTTTTTGTTTTTTTTTCAAACATATTTACGTTTGTTTTTTTGTTGTTGTTGTTTTTGCAAACATATTTAAGTTTTATTTTTCCAAACATTTACGTTTTGTTGCTAGTTTATTTTCAAACATTTACGTTTTTTTTTTGTTTTTACGTTTTTTTTTGTTGTTTTTTTTTTGCAGGCATAAACTAAATATTTTTGAAATATTTTTCTTTTAGAAAAGTTTGCTTATGCACTTATTGTACCGCGCTATTTTTTATTTTTATTTTTTATAGTAGTTTCAAGTAATATTCAGGTTTTACAATATCCATTTTCAAATATATATATAAATACTCGCGGAAAAAGTAAAATAAGTCCAGAAAAATTAAGAAAAAAGAGGGGGGGGGGTCAATAAAAAAAAAGATAAAAGAAAAAACGTTGACTTTTTTATTATAAGAACGTAAAAAATACTCGCGAAAAAACGGTTGTACCCATAAATATGTTTAAAAGAAAAATATAGCAAAAACATTTAATTTATGCAAAAAAAAAAAAAATATTAAAATTAAAACAAAAATAACGTAAATGTTTGAAAATAAACCAGCAACAAAACGTAAATGTTTGGAAAAATAAAACTTAAATATGTTTGCGAAAACAAAACAAAATAAAACTTAAATATGTTTGCAAAAAAAACAAAAAAAAAAAAAACAACAACAACATGTTTAAAATTAAAATCTAATAAAAACATTTATTTTTATTTCAACGGTGCCATTATATACATTTTGTGCTTCCGTAACTGGGTGGACAGACATTAACGCCACCTATAGGCAAACGGAGGAAACAGGCTCTCTCTTTCTTCATGATTACCAAATAGTGCATGTAAAAAAAAAGTAAGAAGAATTCACCGTTTTTGGGGAGAATATGGTGGAGAGAAGACAACAAACGAAAAGGTTGTCAAAAAAAAAAAAACAAAAAAAAAATATAACAAATAAATGTTATCAAAGGCAAGATAAGTTACTTTTCTACCTAACTAGATAAGTTTTTGTGTTTTGTCTAATGTAAAATGTTTAATCTAGGTACGGGCAAAATGAATGCCGATGCTCAAAATGTATAAACATTTTAACCCCTCCCTTTCCTTAAAAATTTACCAAAAATCAGGAAATTAACCAATCTTAATGAATTTTTCAGTTTTTATCAAATAATGATCGGGAAATATAATGAACTAATTATTTTTATGTAACTCTCAGTTAAAATGTATTTTGTTTTGTGTTAGTGCACGTACTGATCCGCACTATTTTTTAAATCATATTTCCAAGTTTAAAGTTTTATGAGATGTTTTTTTTTTTATTCAATTTTAAGTATAAAATAGTTACAAAGCACCCTCCCCTCCACATGTTGAGAATTGCTTTTTAAATAATAACGTTATTATTTCAGCATGGATCAATAAGTGCATTAGTACCTTTTGTTTAAACAAAAATGTCTTTACTAAAGTTATGGTTTTCAGTAGGAAATAAAAAAACCGCATGAATTTATTTTTGCTTTTTTATATGAATAAAGCATCATAATTTGTAACAATAAAATAATTTTTACAGGAACATTACGAAAAAAGCCCCTTAAGTCTGTATTAATGAATTTGATATAATTCGAAGAAAAATACATTTATCGAACTACCGATATTACTATTGAATTAAGCAGTGTTTATTTAATATTTTCAAACAAAAAAATTATAATAGCGAAAATATTTCTGCTTGTTTTTTTAATTACAGATTTTGCATAATTTTTATATGCAAAATTTTAATAATTTTCTTGCTTGCATGAATGTGAAACTTTCTGTGTAACATAATTTTTATATCATATAGCCAAAATAATTAAAAAAAATAATATTAATTTGAAAACAGGAACATAGAAAAATAATTAAATTAAAAAATGGTAAACTTTATACAAACGTTTACAATAGAAATATACAGATGCACGTCTGGGGGAAAAAAAGAAACCCAGCACCCCTCCTTGGTTTTAATTACATGATGTTATTCTTAGACAGCTTTTCGACTGTCTCAGATTTTGGGCCTCCATATATTCCGTGTTTCCAAAAGTATGGTTTGTTGTGCTTTTGCGGACGGCAAAACACTCGGTTCTGCATCTAATTCAGCTATTTAGGTAGTTTTTTTTTAAAATTCAATATCTTAGGATTCTACTTTATTAATTATCTTTGAAATAGACCCAGAAAACTAATATTTATCTATAAAAGGATTTTTACAATGAATTTATTTAACTTCAAAATTTAGCTAAATTGGTTAGCTCGCCGTGAAAATATTTTTCGTAACTGGTTTTTTACGTGTACAAATATTTTTTTTTCTTTTGGGAAATTAAGTTTAGTCCTTAATCTTTTAAATACAATCAAAAAGCAGTCGAAACCTACAAAAAATTATGATAAATCGGCTTTTAAAACTAGGTCCCCCTATCCTTATTCATTTATCTTTTGCCCGGACCTAGTTTAATCGGTTTGAAAACCTACAGTGTTTATCGGTATATTTGAAAAAACAAAACAAAACAAAAAAACAAATGGCAACAAACTCAATGTAATATACATAAAAGTGCAGGGTAAATGTGTGTTACATCATACTCTGTGACAGGTGTCGAGGCAAAAAATGGACCCTTTCAACATTATATGAAAAGTAACTAACCTCATCAAACTGTTTCTTTTTTTAAAAGTTCTGATTCTTTCAACTGTTTAATTTTGAAAAAAACTATTGTCGGCTGTTTAATTTTTAATTGTAAAAAAAGTCTAATTGTTTGAACCGTTGAAATTTATTAAACAAATATAATTCTTGGAACTGTTTAATTAAAAAAAATTCTAATTGTTTTAATTGTTTGAACTGTTTATTTTTTCTAAAAAAAAAAAATTAAATTATTTGAACTGAAAATCTGCTTTGAACCATTGGATTTTAAAAAATTCTAAATTCTTTAAATTTAATTCCTTAATTTTAATTCTTTGCACTGTTTAATTTTTTCAAAATCTAATCCTTTGAACTGTTTATTTTTATTTTTTAAAATTCTAATTCTTAAATGTTGTCTATAGGAATAAATAATATATTCAAAGAGTTAATTTTTTGCCTCGATACCGATCAAAGAATATAACGTAACACACCTTTACCCTCAACTCAGAACGTGACTGAATCTTTGCACCCCATCCATTCACATTATTTACGTTATGTTTAAGAAAATGAATCCAAACTAAAAAAATTATACAAAATATTGTTAGGAACTCACTCAATCTATGTTACTGTAACATAGCCTGACATATATAGCCCTAATCTTGAGAAAAGAGAAAAAAAGGCGTCATACCAGTTTCAAATTATGACTGCATATCAGTCAAGGGAGATAACTCAACATGACAGTGTTATTGAGAGTTGTCGTCTGCCTCTTCCATTTTGTGTTTAGTTTTTCTGTTCTAAAGAATAAAGTCTTTTCATTCCTTCAAACGCTTTCTGTGATATACCTTTACTTACTGGCGAAAATATAAGAGTAACTTATCTTGCCTTTGGTAGTATTTATGCTCGATAATTCTTTGAACTGTTTTCTGTGGGGGAAGATAGTGCTATGATGGTCTCTCCTTTGGAGTCCTGAGAATTGCTGAAAGAGTCGTAAATGAAATAAAAACTAATAGCATAAATATCACCGTTGCATTTATTGGTATGTTATCATTACAAACAGTATAAAAATGAAAAAGAAAAAAAAAACACAGAAGAAAACTCTGTTTCGTTTTGTTTCATATTTTTATTTCGGTTCCAGATTCTTAATCAGTGTAGCTAACTGAGATTTTAAAAACCACAAGATCAAGGAAAGAAATCTCCAAACGAAAAATCACTAGATTTTTAACTTTTGCCATATGAAAATTTAAAACAACTAATTTGAAACAAAATCAAATCTACCAAAAAGAATAAAAACTATTTTTTGACTTCCTACTCTACATAAAAATATTATGTGTTTTCTCACTATATATTTTTGGAATTATATTGAAGCGATTAGCTCCCCAGATGGCTATTTTATCAGCTAATTTTATCTGTTTTTCAAAGATTTTGTTTTTCAAGAAACAAATAATAAAATACAGTGTTTATTATAAAAGTTAAATTGAAATATATGACAAATTAATCACAATAATGGCGTATCCAACTATTGAATATTGACAAATAAATTTTCTGAAAATATTAGAAAAATTATTATTTGCAAAATAAAAATTAAAAAAATATATGTGAATTAATTGATGGATTTTAGATCAATTCTGAAAGGGAGATTGAAGAGGCGAATAATGGCACAATTGTAAAAATGGAAAAAAATAGAAAGTGAAAATCTTTGAGCATATCAAGGGAAAACATTAAGATGTTTATCAATTTTCAAAATAAATTATGTCTATATTAAAAACCAAATGAGGACACGTGTCTATTTCCCTAGAAATAATGAAATTCTGCTTTTTTAGGAGAATATGTGTGAATATTTCAAACAAATATTTTAGAATTTAAAAAGGGGGATCATTTTTCATATAATTGTTAACGAAAATAATCTCTCATTTCTAGGACATACTAACTTTTGGGGAAAGGTAACTAATCTTTAATATTTATCTAACCATAAGTCGTAAAATCACATGAAATCACCTTTAAAAGTAAATCAAACAGAACTTATCTTCCAAATAAAAAATACTTCAACCTTGAGTCCGAAACCCTGAAAAAGTCCTTGGAAATAAGGCCGTTATTTTGCATTAAATTGGGAAGCAGTTTTCATGCCCACCACCATTCACAATGAAGTATATTTTGTCTGCTCTGAATATTTTTTAAAATCTAAGCGAACCTTTACGATTTAAATATTTGCCAATTTTACAATATCCGTTTATTTTCGGTTTATTTGTATTAGCTTTTATTTTTCCTAATAAAATTAACGTTTTTATATATAGTATCTTTTTTAATACTATACGTTATCTTTTCTGTCCTTTGTCAATGAAGGAGAAATCCTTTAAGAGTGAGGATTTAAAAGAAAATGTTGCCCCCTCCCATCTTGAATGCCTCTTTCGGGGGTAGCCAGGTTTTCACTACATTAAAAACCGATTGTATGTCTACATTCGGCGTGGTAGCAAGACAAGTAAATATGTATATATATTTTAACATGTGGAAAACTTTTTTCTGTTTTTAATGTTTGCTTAAAAATAAACGCAATAAACTTTGCTGAGGTGTTAGCATATGCTGTGCCATAGTAAACGTAGTTCATTCTGGCAAAACGTTAAAAAATTTGATGAAAAGAAATAAAATTATGAATGTTGGCACTTTGTGGAGGCAACTAAGTAGGAACAACAGTCATACTTTAAAATGTAGAATAATTTACAGTCGAGAAATTGGAAACCATAACAAAAATCAACAAATACCTTATACCAAATGCAGTAAAATTCGAGTATCTTTTATACATACTAAAACTGAGTTTACATTCTTTTATTTCATTTTTTTGCTGTTTTTACAACAAATAATTTGTTGCTTAACCGTTGGGGATTTCATTGTTAAAACACTGTATGAAAAAACCTGATTACCACTAACTCTAAATTTGGGAGTCTAACTTGAACTTAGAGTTAGTGGTAGAATAAGTCATTTGCTTACAATTTTTCAAGAATTAAGCCTCCACACATTTTAAGCCACTAGCGGCTATTTCTTTTAATTTTTATTCATTATGTAAAAAGTACTTTGAGCAAAATATTTTGAAATTTGAAAAACACTTAGTTTTAGTATACAAATTGGTAGATAATTTTATTCTGCTACGTTTGATGGTTGCTTTTTTAACTGTTACTTTTTTATATAATTTTCGACTGTTAACTTTTCTACAGTTTTACCAAGTGAATAAATACTTCTAAATTAAGACCGTATTTTAAACTATGGAGGGTGGAACGCCCTGCCCTAAAATGTATGTAGGAGAATCAATTTTAAAGCGAGTTTTAAGAATGGTTAAACAAAAACAAATGGTGAAAAAAATAAATAGTCGTTAAATAATTGTTACTAAAGGCAATAAATGTTACTTTTCTACCTACCTGAATGAGTTTAGTTTATGTTTTAAAGTATTTTCAAGCGCTTTTCTTTATTTTTCAAATCTAAAATTGCAGATGTGTGGATGTCAAATATATAGAGATTTTTCTAGAAAAAAATCTATCTGTTAGATCAAAATTTTACCGGCTAGATTGCAAACAAAATCTCCAGGTCTGGTGAGAAAACCACTAAATTTGCAACACTAGGCTAACTCCAACTACAGCATGAACTATTTCATTGGGCAAACTCACACTCATGGTAAAGAACCAGTCAACATTACCAAAAAATTAATTTAATCTTTAAAAATTTTAGGTGAATTCTGTAGATTATAGCGTTCTTTCAAATAAGCGAATACAAGAAATCGAATTTATCATCGAATTAATGTTTTATCAAACTAAAATAAATGTTGGAAGCCAAATTTGTCAGGAAAAAAATGTTAAAAAGAAGCCAAATTAAAATCTGAAGCTAAAAAAAAGCCAAATTAAAATCTGAAGCCACATTTTTATAAACAAAAAAGCCAAAACCGACCAAACGAAGAATTTATAACAGAAAAAAATAATAGCTATATTGAAAATGTTCATTCTGTGTTATATAGAAGATGTTTGCTTCCAAATATTTGCGTTATTATATTTTTTTAGATTTGCAGTGCTTTCTTAGCAGTGATGAATTAAAGACATTCTCTCTGAAATTGAAATCATGATGTTGGGGGAAATTAAACTCATTTTAGATAAATAACCTTGCGTTAAGGAATATTAATAATACATTTTACAGTTTATATATTATTTTTAAAACGCCAAGAAATTTAGTCAGTATGTAATGTGCAGTTAGTTTTACATATATTAGGTTAAGACAAAACAGTATTTTTAATTTTGATTCCAAATCATGTATTTTAAAATAAGTTTTGGTTGTAAGTTTATATATCATTTTAAGGGGCGTTCTTTGGTCTCTCTAATCGTTTAAATTACATTCGTTTTAAAACAATTATGTCTCCTTTTCAGAACATTGAAAATCAATATGAAAAAAAAGCAAATTCGCACAATTTTCTAATTTCAATTCAAGCTAGACCAAAAAGCTACTGAAACAGTTTGCAATATTAATGAATCCTTTGGCCCAGGAACTACTACTGAACGCACAGTACAATTGTGGTTTAAGAAATTTTCTGGCAGTGATGAGTCTTCATAATGATGAGCATAATGGTTGACCATCAGATGTTGACAATGATCAATCAAGAGGCTTAGTAAAAGCCAATCCACGCACAACTGTTCAAGAACATGTTTCTGAATTAGACGATTTCCAGCCAGTTGAAAAAGATTCGAAATATGAAAATTCTTGATAAATGGGTGCTGCAACGACAATGAATGACAACGAAAAGAAAAAAAGTGTCATCTTCCCTTCTTTTATGCAACAAGAACAACCCTTTTCCTGAATTGGTTTTGATTTGTGATGAAAAGTGAGTTTTTTTTTACAACTACCCGCGATGCTCATCTCAGTGGTTAGATGCCAACAATGCTTCACATCACTTCCAGAAGCCAGAGTTGCACGAAAAGATGCTCATGCTGACTGTTTGGAGGTTTGCAACTGGTCTCATCCATTACATTTTTTTTTAATGCAGACAAAATGACTACGGGCAATAACTAGTCAACAAATGGATGAAATGCATCAGAAACTTTGAAAACACCTCATAACAGAAAAAGCCCAATTTGCCTCCATGACGATGCCCAACTTCACGTTGCTAAACCAACCCTGCAGAAGTTATCCGAATTGTGCTTCAGAACTCGCCTAATCCACCATACTCTCCAGAACTCTCACCTACTGAGTACCACTTTTTCAAGCATCTCAACAATTTTCTGCATGAGAAATGCTCCCAAAACTCAATCAATATCAAAAATGCCTTCAGCGACTTCATCGCCACCAGAATGCAAGATTTTGACATTACTTACATAAATACACTTGTTTTTAAGTTGGAAACAGTATGTGTTATTCTGACGGTGCTTATTTCGATCAATAAATTTAAGTTAGAGCTGTTCATTTTAATTCAAAAGTAAAAAACTGAAATAACTTTCTTGTCAACCTGATACAATTAGCATAAATTTATCAGCTATTTCCGACAAATCGTCTATCTGCGTAATGTTTTAAGTGTAAATGACCAGATTCTTTTCAGTTAAGACAAATAAATTATTTGGGAGAGATGTTTCAAAACTCAATCAATCCTACTAAGAATCCTAAGTTGTAGCTAGACAAGTAAATATGTATATATATTTTAACATGTGGAAAACTTTTTTCTGTTTTTAATGTTTGCTTAAAAATAAACGCAATAAACTTTGCTGAGGTGTTAGCATATGCTGTGCCATAGTAAACGTAGTTCATTCTGGCAAAACGTTGAAAAATTTGATGAAAATAAATAAAATTATGAATGTTGGCACTTTGGAGAGGCAACTAAGTAGGAACAACAGTCATTCTTTAAAATGTAGAATAATTTACAGTCGAGAAATTGGAAACCATAACAAAAATCAACAAATACCTTATACCAAATGCAGTAAAATTCGAGTATCTTTTATACATACTAAAACTGAGTTTACATTCTTTTATTTCATTTTTTTGCTGTTTTTACAACAAATAATTTGTTGCTTAACCGTTGGGGATTTCATTGTTAAAACATTGTATGAAAAAACCTGATTACCACTAACTCTAAATTTGGGAGTCTAACTTGAACTTAGAGTTAATGGTAGAATAAGTCATTTGCTTACAATTTTTCAAGAATTAAGCCTCCACACATTTTAAGCCACTAGCGGCTATTTCTTTTAATTTTTATTCATTATGTAAAAAGTACTTTGAGCAAAATATTTTGAAATTTGAAAAACACTTAGTTTAAGTATACAAATTGGTAGATAATTTTATTCTGCTACGTTTGATGGTTGCTTTTTTAACTGTTACTTTTTTATATAATTTTCGACTGTTAACTTTTCTACAGTTTTACCAAGTGAATAAATACTTCTAAATTAAGACCGTATTTTAAACTATGGAGGGTGGAACACTCTGCCCTAAAATGTATGTAGGAGAATCAATTTTAAAGCGAGTTTTAAGAATGGTTAAACAAAAAAAAATGGTGAAAAAAATAAATAGTCGTTAAATAATTGTTACTAAAGGCAATAAATGTTACTTTTCTACCTACCTGAATGAGTTTAGTTTATGTTTTAAAGTATTTTCAAGCGCTTTTCTTTATTTTTCAAATCTAAAATTGCAGATGTGTGGATGTCAAATATATAGAGATTTTTCTAGAAAAAAATCTATCTGTTAGATCAAAATTTTACCGGCTATATTGCAAACAAAATCTCCAGGTCTGGTGAGAAAACCACTAAATTTGCAACACTAGGCTAACTCCAACTACAGCATGAACTATTTCATTGGGCAAACTCACACTCATGGTAAAGAACCAGTCAACATTACCAAAAAATTAATTTAATCTTTAAAAATTTTAGGTGAATTCTGTAGATTATAGCGTTCTTTCAAATAAGCGAATACAAGAAATCGAATTTATCATCGAATTAATGTTTTATCAAACTAAAATAAATGTTGGAAGCCAAATTTGTCAGGAAAAAAATGTTAAAAAGAAGCCAAATTAAAATCTGAAGCTAAAAAAAGCCAAATTAAAATCTGAAGCCATATTTTTATAAACAAAAAAGCCAAAACCGACCAAACGAAGAATTTATAACAGAAAAAAATAATAGCTATATTGAAAATGTTCATTCTGTGTTATATAGAAGATGTTTGCTTCCAAATATTTGCGTTTTTAACTTTTTTTTTTAGATTTGCAGTGCTTTCTTAGCAGTGACGAATTAAAGACCTTCTCTCTGAAATTGAAATCATGATGTTGGGGGAAATTAAACTCATTTTAGATAAATAACCTTGCGTTAAGGAATATTAATAATACATTTTACAGTTTATATATTATTTTTAAAACACCAAGAAATTTAGTCAGTATGTAATGTGTAGTTAGTTTTACATATATTAGGTTAAGACAAAACAGTATTTTTAATTTTGATTCCAAATCATGTATTTTAAAATAGGTTTTGGTTGAAAGTTTATATATCATTTAAAAGGGCGTTCTTTGGTCTCTCTAATCGTTTAAATTACATTCGTTTTAAAACAATTATGTCTCCTTTTCAGAACATTGAAAATCAATATGAAAAAAAGCAATTTCGCACAATTTTCTAATTTCAATTCAAGCTAGACCAAAAAGCTACTGAAACAGTTTGCAATATTAATGAATCCTTTGGCCCAGGAATTACTACTGAACGCACAGTACAATTGTTGTTTATGAGATTTTGTGGTGAGAGTCTTCATGATGATGAGCATAATGGTTAGCCATCAGATGTTGACAACGATCAATCAAGAGGCTTAGTAAAAGCCAATCCACGCACAACTGTTCAAGAACATGTTTCTGAATTAGACGATTTCCAGCCAGTTGAAAAAGATTCGAAATATGAAAATTCTTGATAAATGGGTGCTGCAACGACAATGAATGACAGCGAAAAGAAACGTTATGAAGTGTCATCTTCCCTTCTTTTATGCAACAAGAACAACCCTTTTTCTGAATTGGTTTTGATTTGTGATGAAAAGTGAGTTTTTTTTTACAACTACCGGCGATGCTCATCTCAGTGGTTAGATGCCAACAATGCTTCACATCACTTCCAGAAGCCAGAGTTGCACGAAAAGAATGTCTTGGAGGTTTGCAACTGGTCTCATCCATTAAAGTTTTTTTTTAATGCAGACAAAATGACTACGGGCAATAACTAGTTAACAAATGGATGAAATGCATCAGAAACTTTGAAAACACCTCATAACAGAAAAAGCCCAATTTGCCTCCATGACGATGCCCAACTTCATGTTGCTAAACCAACCCTGCAGAAGTTATCCGTATTATGTATACATAAAATTTGTTATGTAAAATTGTTATGTATTATGTATACATAAAATTTATGAAGTTATATAGATATATAAAATTTCTGAAATTATATATATATATATATATATATATAAAATTTCTGAAATTATATATATATATATATACATATATATATATATATATATATATATATATATAAAATTTCTGAAATTATATATATATATATATACATATATATATATATATATATATATATATATATAAAATTTCTGAAATTATATGTATATATATATATATAAAAAAAATTTCTGAAATTATATATATATATAAAATTTCTGAAATTATATATATATATATATATACATATATATATATATATATATATATATAAAATTTCTGAAATTATATGTATATATATATATATATATATATAAAATTTCTGAAATTATATATATATAAAAAATTTCTGAAATTATATATATATATATATATATATATATATATATATAAAATTTCTGAAATTATATATATATATATATATATAAAATTTCTGAAATTATATATATATATGTATACAGGTTTTCTGAAATTATATATATATATATATATATATATATATATATATGTTATAATTACGACAAGCATATGGTAGCAAGAAAAACGTGAACACGGAGATTGTGTATATACATATATATGCATATATTTATTCTCGACAAACGAGATGTTAGAAGAAAAAGAAAAAAAAAAGAAAAAGAAAGGATCGTTCGTATTTACTCGAAGTTCTGGGACGACGATAAGGTATCGGCTGTGACGTCGTGGTGAGAAGAGAGGTGGTTGAATGTTGACTCGTGCGTCGGTGAAAATAGCAGTCGTGGAGGCGACGATTAAGACGGCGTCGTAGACGGCGGAGGAAGCTACGAACGCGAAGCGTAATGTGTTTGACTGGTCGGTCTGTCTAAAACTGTCGATTTGAACATGCTGCCCCTTTTTTATATCGAGGCGCGATGAAAAAGTGGCTCCAGAAAGCCTGTGTTTAATTTAGGCGGGAGGCATTGTTATTGGCTGAAAATATAAATGTTATTTTGCCAATGTCTGCGGAATTGCAGGAAATCGTCTGAGATATGTATTTCTGTTTTATAACAAAGCTCCCCCAGATCTCAGACAGATTTACAATTTGTGGGTGTGTTTAGTAGTGTAGTATTTAAATCATGACAAAGTCCCTGAAGCGGGTGGGGAGGTTCCCTCTTGTTGTTCTCACCGGGGGTAGGGTCGGGATAGTGTTATTGTCGTGTGGTGATGATGTTGAGGGATTCATGTTTTGATTTTGTGGGGGGTTATTTGGAAAATGTTGTGTGGCGTGAAGCTGGTTGGTGTTGCAAGGTGGGGGCAGGGGGTTTGTTTTGCACAAATGCGGTGGGCGAGGGGCCAAGCGTCTGATATGTGCGCGGTGGATCCAGGCTGTATCGCCCTTTTCATTTTGCACCTGAGACATCATGTCATTTGTTTTTATGATTGTGAAGTCACCTACCCATGGTAGATGAGATGATTGTGCCGTTGCTGATTGTGGCCGATGGAGTAAAACTTTATCACCTACTTGTATCGGGTCCCGACAGGTAAGGTGATGGGTGCCTTTCTCAAGTTTGTGATTGGCCTCGTCGTTGGCCAGGGTGACATGGTGGTGGACCCGTCTTAGCAAAGCATTGATTTGCATGCCATATGCTCCCGGGTCGTCGCTTTAATTTGTTTATTATGAAGCGTAGGCAAACCAATGTTGGGGTGACGACCGGTGATTGCATAATGAGGGAAGACACCAGTAGCGCTATTAGTCGTGGCGTTCATGGATGAGACTACCGATTCGAGGACGTCAGTCCATTCACAATTCCTCTCCTCGCATAGCATGTATAGGGCATTTTTCATTGTCCGATGTTGCCGCTCGATGTTCCCCGAGCTTTGTGGACGCCAGGGGCAGTGGAGCTCCTGTGTGATGGACAGCTGGTCACAGAATTGTCTATAGACTTCTCCCGTGAAGTGTGTGCCCTGATCAGAGGAAACTATTCTTGGAATTTCCCTGTGCCGAAGAAAAAACTGAAACAGCCCGCGGGCCACGTCAATGGCACGGTCCCTTGCACATGGTATCGCCATGAAATACTGACTAAAGCTGTTCAAAATCGTCAGTATGTACCGTTTTCCTTTCGAATTTGGCATTGTTACAAAGTCGATAAAGACCAACTCGAATGGCCTTTTTCCACGTTTGCAGTGACCCATCGGCCAGTGGGTGCGTTTACCATAGTTCCCTTTGCATTTTGCGCAGGTTTCGCAAGAGTCGACATAGGCCTTAATGTCGCGGTTCTTGAACTCCCACCAGTAGCCGGACAAGAGTTCTCGCATGCGAGTGATGCCTGAGTGGTTGCTGCCTTCGTGGGCCTGGAAGAGGTATCTGGGACGAAGTTTATATGGCACAACCAGTTTGGGGGAGTTATTGCTGTCCCTCATCATCAGCACGGCGGTACCGGTTCCAGAAAAAATTGTTGGAAGTGATGTTTGAAGAGCGTAGCTCAGTGATCGCTAGGATCAAAATGTGGTTCACTGGGGTTGGTTGACTGGAGGGCACTGATGATCTTTGCTAATGTTTCATCCTTCTGTTGTTCGTTTGCAACGCCTAGGTGGTTGCAGATTTTCTCCGTAGGGATGGGAGATGAGTGGTATGCGAAGAATGCATTGCTGATATGTTCTTGGGTGTGGGCGTCCCGTGTTGTGTGTGTCTTGGGAATGAGTTGTAGACTGTGTGAGTCGTTGAGGCACCAAGATGGGATGTATATGCGTAAGGTTGATCCACTTAACTCGAAAGTCTGGCCTGCTGGGGTCGGGTCATGTGGAGTTTTGATTTTTCTTTGTCCATTACCTCTGCTGAGCATGTCGGCCCAAATGTTGGATTCACCCTCGATGTATTCCAGGACAAATTTATAGCATGAAATTTCTTCCTGCCATCTTCGTATTTTGGCGTTATTGAATTCTCGTTGATCCAAATATGTTAATGATCGATGGTCGGTGAAGAGAACAAAAGGGCGGCTTTGGAGGAAATAATCGAATTTGATTATCGCCCACTTGACAGCGTAGGCCTCCCGTTCCATCCATATGAAGGATTTATTGATCTTGTTGAGATCATGTATGGGAGACATGAATTTTGAGAATGTGCCCGACCTGATTTGTTCCTGCAGGCGCGTCTCAAGGAACTGTCTGATCCATACCAGTCGGCCGATGAGGCTTTGTAGCTCCTTCTTTGATGTTGGGGGGCTTCATTTTTCAGATAGCTCAAACGTATCTGGGGTCAGGCTTGAAGCCTTCCTTGGTTATAATGCGACCCAGGAATTTTTCCTCGGTTGTGAGGAATGAGCACTTGTCAGGGTTTAGTTTGAGTCCAAAATTTCGGAGGGCGGTGAAAAGTTGTTCTAGAGCGAGTAAGTATTCGTCAAAAGTTCTTGCGTGAACCAAATTGTCGTCGATGTAGAACGAGATGTTATCACGCGACGTGACTGTAGCCAGAGCTTCTGCTACACAGCGGGAAAAGATCTGTCCGGCCGAAGTAAGACCGAAAGCCAAACGAGTGTATTGATAGCACTGGTCTTTCCACGTGAATGCCGTTTTGTATCGGTCTTGCTGATCGATTTCGATTTGCCAATATCCGCTGCGTAGATCTAGGAAAGCAAAGTATATGTTGCCTTTGCCGATCTTGTTGAATAACTGGTCAATTCTCGGTATTGGGTAAGGGTCTAGATCGACCAAGACTTTGTTCAGTGTCCTTTTGAAATTGGCTACTACGTGGACCGAACCGTTTTTCTTGTGCACGGCGAACACTGGGCTATTGAAGCCTTTGGGGTTGGTGCATTTTTCAATGACGCCTTCATTTGCCATGCAATTGATTTCCGCGTCGACATCCGCTTCTAAGGCCTGGGCGATCGGGTGTTGCTTTTGACTGCGGGACTGACCGTTGGTTGGTATGCGGACGGGTCGGATGAATGTCCCCTTTTCGCTGTTATTTGTGACAATCATGTCTGTATACCTAATGAGTAGGTCAGCTGTAGCCCCCAATTCATCACGACGAGGGTGGCTTGGTAATGATAGTCCAGTGTTTTGTTTCAGCCAGGTAAGTTTTTCCTCTAGTGTCCGGTTGTTGGGCTGGAGTTTCGTAGTTAAATGACTTCGGAAGACAGCGGTTTGGGGTTCCAATGCCGAAATGTGGGTTGACGAAGCTGGCGGTGTGATGGGCGCTGAGTGTGTTAGGTGTCCCGAGGGAAGTATACGTCTGAATTCTACGGTAGAGTTCTGGTTGTCAATTACGTATGAGTTGAGCGTGTTATGGCGCAGGATATTTTGGCCGATCAGAATTGGAGTGTTTTGGGTTGTTACGAGTACGTTCACCCCTCTAAAAGTGGGGGAGTCAAAACTGCCAATAGTGACGTCACTGGTTAATTCGCCGAAGGCGGTGATGCTGCCGTTGATGCCTTTCACTCGAACGTCAGTGTGGGCAATGTGTTTCTTAGCTTCTTTCGGAAGCTGACATAAAGTGATGATGCATGTAGAGCATCCCGAGTCTAGCATCGCGATGGCAGAGAAATAAATATCTTCGATTCTGAAAACAGACTGGACGAGTGGTGACTGGTGGTCAGGTCCTTGATGATTGAACATGTGATGGTTGATGTGGGGGTAGGGTGAACGAGCCATCACATCTCGTCCGTCCTGAAGTGAAAATCCTGGAGGTTTGTGGATTGTTGCGGCGATGTGGGTCTATCGGCTGATGGGTCGTCATCTGTCGTGGCGACGTGGGCTTGAGCTTGGGTATGAGGTGGGTGACGAAATGGGCAGTTATGCCCACGGAAGCAGGGTCGACCTCCGAGGTAATTCTGACACAGTGGCGGTCTATGCTGGCGCTTCTTGTGGTATTGAGGGCGGTCCTGTCTTTGTTGTTGGTTGGTTGGGCCGGTTTGTTGAGGGTGCGGCTGCCTACTAGATCGGGGTGATAGGTCTGACTTGGGTGGCGCATTCTCCCGATTTGACTGCCATGGTCTTTGAGTGTAAAATGATTCCTGGGCAGTCGCGTGTGTGAGATCAGATTTTATACCGCGATCGAGGTACCTTTGGGCCTCGCAAGCTATACCGATCACGTTATAGTGGGAGTCCATAGTTTTGACCAAGTGGGGGTAAAGACTTGGGTTCCAAGCCTTCACCTTCTCGCTCATCAGCATCGCGCCTATGATCGAAACAAGGCCGTCCACTGTTAGTTCGGTGTTTTTATCTTTTTTAAACTTGTTTTTAATGTGGACGGCCGCATCTCTGAGGGTGCTTTCTAGGCGAGATGCGAAGTCCGGCAGTCTCTCGCCATCCAGTCGCTCCAGGTCCCAGGCACGGCTAAGGTGTTGAAAATTCGTCATCTGGCTGCCGTGTGCTGCCTGTAGGTAGTCTTTCAACGCGTTGAACGTGGATGTGTCAGCCTTCGAATCGACCATTTGTTGAAAGATTCCCTGGTCGAGGAGATCCTTCGCAGATTTGACAAACTCGCCCTCTAGACTGGGGTAGTTGTCTAATTCCGGTGCGACGTGGATGGTGTAAGCCTTGGACAGCGCTGTGATAAACTGGTTGACATCGTTACCCGGTCGGAAGGACTTTTGCTGCCTCATAATGTCCCGTATCGTCTGTTGCCGTATAACCAGACTGTAGTCGCCTTCCGATCGGTTTGTGTGGGGTGTTGTTGAGGTTGATAGCCTCATAGCCGACAACATTTGGTCGATGTCCTCCTGTAACTCGCGTAGGGTATGTTCTGAAGGTTGTGTGTCTCTGGTTTTTATGTTGAACATCAGTGCTTTCTGTTCCTGGATAAGGGTAAAAAGTTCAGCCCGTGTGAAGTCTGAATATTTGTTCATATTTTCCTTGCTGCACGCTCTGACACCAATGTTATAATTACGACAAGCGTATGGTAGCAAGAAAAACGTGAACACGGAGATTGTGTATATACATATATATCCATATATTTATTCTCGACAGACGAGATGTTAGAAGAAAAAGAAAGGATCGTTCGTATTTACTCGAAGTTCTGGGATGATGATAAGGTATTGGCTGTGACGTCGTGGTGAGAAGAGAGGTGGTTGAATGTAGACTCGTGCGTCGGTGAAAATAGCAGTCGTGGAGACGACGGAGGCGACGATTAAGACGGCATCGTAGACGGCAGAGGAAGCAGCGAATGCGAAGAGTAATGTGTTTGACTAAAACTGTCGATTTGAACATGCTGCCCCTTTTTTATATCGAGGTGCGATGAAAAAGTGGCTCGAGAAAGCCTGTGTTTAATTTAGGCGGGAGGCATTGTTATTGGCCGAAAATATAAATGTTATTTTGCCGATGTCTGCGGAATTGCGCGTAAATCGTCTGAGATATATATTTCTGTTTTATAACATATATATTTATATATATATATATATATATATATACTTTCTGTGGAAAACTCCTCCCTAAAAAAATCTTGACTGAAAAAAGACCAAAAACCTTGTACTTACACTTAAAGATTTACGGTTAAAAAAAGTAAAATGTTCATATTTTCTTGAAGAAAAAAGGAAACATTTTGGTGATAAATATTTTGCAAAAAAGGTGATTGCTTTTCGTAAAAATATTTTTATGTATTTTCTTATATATATAAAATTTCTGTGGAAACCTCCCCCCTAAAAAAAACTTGACTTAAAAAAAAGACAAGACTTGTATTTGCACTTAACAATTTACAGTTAAAAAAGTAAAACTTTCATATTTTCTTGAAGAAAAAACAACATTTTGTTGATAAGTATTTTACAAAAAAAAAAATTAATATAAAATGAAAATATTTTCAGTCCTTTAAAATAGATTCTTGTTTTTTATTATTATTTGCATTTGTTTTTAAACTAGTGTCTGTCTGTTACAAAGCCTGGCTTGGCCCGATGATTGCTGGTCTTGCACAACCCATGCTTGACGGGAATTCCTGAGAATCCGGGTCAAATTATGCAAGAGTACCAAAACATTAAAGTTCTTAAAAAAATAAAAATGCAAAAAAAATTAAATTTAACAATAAAGCAACAAAAATACTTTAATTAATTTAAGTTATAAAAATGGGAAACTAAAAGTAAACTTGACAAAAAGAAATAATTATTTGAAGTTTATGAGAAAATAATATAATAGTAATGTTCATGAAGTTAATTAAAAAGATAAGATTTGAAGAAACATAAGCAAAGGACAATTTGTTATAAATATAGAAAACATTTACAAGAAATATAAAAGTGTTGTGGTGGCACACATTCATTTGCATATGTGAATAGTAATTACACATAAATAGGAAGACTCAGTTAGTCTGAGTGTGTGTTCACCACAAGCCACTGAAGGCCGCCGAGAACAGATATGTTTCTCCAGCAAAGACTCTCTTATTTGACACCATTCTGTAAATATCCTGTAAATATACCTTTTCCTAATACACTTCTTATTTGATCTACCTTTGTTTGTTGAGTCGTCATTTGTATTGCTTTCTACGTTACTTGTTGCAACCTGCAAACTTAACAAAAAGCTAAAAACATTTAATCAAAGAAGTGAAAAGGGGGATTTTAGAATTGTTTAAAATCAATAATTCATGGGAAAATAATTTGCCATTTTATTTAAATTCTTCAGGTTACTGTTCTCCTCTTGAATGTTCTTTTCAATACATTTCGGTTGAAGGCACTTATGACTTAAGATGTATATTGTAAAACTTATGAATTTTCTGCCATACTTTATTTAAATGATAGAATGTCCTAATTTTATCGGCCGTTACTCAATAGAAGTCGTAATTCACAATTGTATTTTAGGTTGCCTGCACTGAGAATTGAATCTTCACATAAAACCGAATTTTATCCAGTACTATATTGAAAATAAAATACAAAACTAAACTAATTTTTTTCCAATACTATATTGAAAGTAAAATACAAAACTGAACGAAATTTATACAAAACTAAACTAATTTTTTTTTCCAATAATATATAGAGAGTAAAATACAAAACTGAACTAAATTTTTCCAATACGATATTGAAAATAAAGTACAAAACTACACTATTTTTTTCCAATATTACATTGAAACTAAAATACAAAACTAAACTACTACAGATAAACTGATTTAGTGGACTCGTAAGAAAATGACGTTATATTAAAATTGTAACTTTTTAAGTTTTGATTTAACTGTAATCCTTGTCAAGTGTTAATTTAATTGTAATTGCTTCTAAGTATGACTTCAACAGTTATTGCTTATAAGTATTCCTTTAAGTTTAAATAAAAACACTTTTTTTGATTAAATAAAAATTTATTTCATATAAATAATAGACAATGTATTTATACAAATTTTAATTATTTTTTTTGCAAAATATGTATGAAATTAATATCTAATCTTGAAATGTATCTTTTGCAGGATATTCATTTTTGAGAAAACAGTATTGGATTGGAATGGATCTACCTTTTCTTGGTAACTTTTAATATGAAACTTTATTACAAAATATATTTAGAAAGTTTGAATTAGCTGTCTTTCTTTCATCAAATCAAATCTTACATTGTATTTTATTACCAACTCTATCCAGTTCCTGACATAAAATACAGATGATCAAAATTGTATATAATAATATGTCATTTTGAAACATTAGTTAAAATCTACTACTTTTCAAGTATCTGGTTCTTTTCCTACAAACATGCATAATTCATATGCAAACACATACAAGAAACAAAACACATTCTTCTTAATATGTGGCTCTTCCTTTATTTTAATTTTCAAGTATAAAGTCCCAGCTCCGTATTAATAATATCAATCCCCAAGAATTGTCACAGTCTTCAGTGTGATGTAAATGTATATAAATGTCATTATAATTTGTTCTGAGTCCCCCGTTATATATGTCTCCAATATGAACCCCTGCTACACAACATTCTGAGGGTAGAAAGAAATCCCCCCTCCAAAAAAAAATGGTGGCCACACAGTGGGTGCTCATTTTATGTTAAATTATTATGGAAAAGGGATACTCTCTCTTTAAAAACTAACATTTCTTTATATTTCCCTAACTACTTGTTTGCCATAATTGTAACATCTACTTTCGTTTTCAGCACATAAAATTGTAAAGTTTTAAAGAATCTTTGAGCGTTGAGTGATTCTTCATATTTACCAAAACATTTAACTTAATTTGATCAAGTAGTTTTTTTTTTTTTCTTACAGAGGAAAATCAAATTTTTGTGAGATTGATTACATCGTCGCCATCTTGCCTAACAAAGGACAAAATGAAAAAGGAATTTTAAAAAAGACAAGTTTTTTTCTAACAAATTTGCATAATTCATATGCAAACATACAAGAAATAACACACATGCGGACTGGAGAGAATCCATATTCTTGTGAAGTAAGTAGCTCCTCTTTTACACTGAAAACTTATATGGTGCAACACATGCGAATATATACTGGAGAGAACTTGAATGCCTACTAGACACTGTCCTCGAGTGTCTAAGGTCTCTGTGTACAGGGGTTTGTCAGAACAATCTGGCATGAGGATAAACCCTGACCAAATATTCAAAATCACATAGTATTCGCAGCCCAAATAAGATCTCCTCACTATGGCTACCCCACAGCTTTTCTGAGGAATGGTGCACCTTCTCCAAGTAATATTACCTCAAGTAATAGCACGAAGCTTAATACTCCACCAGACTAGATAAATTCTTGTCCTGAAATTCAGTCAGACCAAGAGACCAAAATGAAAGATATACTACAACATATAAAAATGGTTAATTGGGGAGAGGAAATCTATGTTCTCAATTTGTTTACTAACTCAGTGCTTGAGAGATAAGAACTTACATATAAAATTCAAATATCTATGTATCTCATATAGACTTTAAGTGTTAGCCCCAGGTCGTGGGCCCCTTGACTTCTGAGAACTTCGGCTGAAGTAAAATAAAACCAAAAAAAAGAGATAAACCTCATTCTAGATACTGATGAGAAACCATATTCTTCAGAAGTATGTGCCCCGCATTTTGAACGAAAATCATATATGTTGAAACATGCAAAATGATACTGGAGAGGAACACATGCAAACACATACAGTAGAGAAACCATATTCTTGTCAAGTATGTGGCTCTTCTCTGAGAACAAAACAAGGTTTGTTACAACACATGCGAACACATACAGGAGAGAAACCATATTCTTGTGAAGTATGCAGCTCTTCTTTTACACAGAAACAAAACATGTTGATACACATGCGAATACATACGGGAGAGAAACCGTATTCTTGTCAAGTATGCGGCTCTTCTTTTACACATAAACAAAATATGTTGCAGCACATGCGAAAACATACTGGGGAGAAACCATATTCGTGTGAAGTATGTGGCTCTTCTCTTTCAACAAAACAAAGGTTGTTACAACACATGCGAAAACATACTGGAGAGAAACCATATTCTTGTGAAGTATGTGGCTCTTCTTTTACACATAAACAAAACATGTTGAAACATATGAAAACACATACAGGAGAGAAACCATATTCTTGTGAAGTATGTGGCTCTTCTTTTACACAGAAACAAAACATGTTGATACACATGCGAATACATACAGGAGAGAAACCGTATTCTTGTCAAGTATGCGGCTCTTCTTTTACACATAAAAAAAGTATGTTGCACCACATGCAAAAACATACTGCAGAGAAGCCATATTCTTGTGACGTATGTGGCTCTTCTCTTTCAACAAAATATAGTTTTTTACAACACATGCAAAATCATACTGGAGAGAAACCTTATTCTTGTGAAATATGTAGCTGTTCTTTTACAACAAAAGAAGGTGTGTTAAAACATATGCGAACACATACAGGAGAGAAACCATATTCTTGTGAAGTATGCGGCTCTTCTTTTACACAGAAACAAAACATGTTGATACACATGCGAATACATACGGGAGAGAAACCATATTCTTGTGAAGTATGTGACTCTTCTTATAGAACAAAACAAAATATGTTGCTACACATGCGAACACATACGGGTGAGAAACCATATTCTTGTGAAGTATGTGGCTCTTCTCTTTCAACAAAACATAGTTTTTTACACCACATGCGAACACATACAGGAGAGAAACCATATTCTTGTGAAGTATGTGGCTCTTCCTTTATACATAAAAAAAGTATGCTGCTACACATGCGAAAACATACTGGAGAGAAACCATATTCTTGTGAAGTATGTGGCTCTTCTTTTACACAGAAACAAAACATGTTGACACACATGCGAATACATGCAGGAGAGAAACCATATTCTTGTGAAGTATGTGGCGCTTCTTATAGAACAAAACAAAATATGTTGACACACATGCGAACACATACGGGTGAGAAACCATATTCTTGTGAAGTATGCGGCTCTTCTTATAGAACAAAACAAAATATGTTGACACACATGCGAAAACATACTGGAGAGAAACCATATTCTTGTAAAGTATGCAGCTCTTCCTTTACACAGAAAAAAAGTATGCTGAAACACATGCAAACACATACTAGAAAGAAACCATATTATTTTGAAGTAAGTGGCTCTTTTACACTTAAAAAAAATATGTTACAACATATGGAAACACATGCTAGGGAGAAAGCCACACAAACGCAGCTGTAAAAATACTTTACATCAAATTCGGAAGAGAAATCTACTAACCATAGTCTATTGCATTTAACTTCTGCCTTTTGATAGCTCTTTTAAGTAAGCTAATCAAAAAAGTCAAGCACTTACACTCAAGGCTTCTAACAAGAGCCAAACAATATTAAACCACCTGTTTTTTTTTATGGACGACCTCAAGCTGTATGCCAACTCAGACACTGACTTAAGTCGACTCTTACAGGTTTTTATAGCTTTTCCAGAAATATTAAAATGAAGTTTGCTGTGGATAAATGTGCCAATTACTCTATCAAAGCTGGAAGAAAGGATATAATGGAAAACGTACATCTTGATGGAGACAGTGACATGAAAGAGCTAAAATAACATAAAAATACAAATACCTTGGCATAGAAGAAAACGATTCAATTCAGCAGGCCAAGATGAGTGAGAAAAGTAGCAGAGAATATGTTATAATATATATGTTGTGTAAAGAAAATCTATAAAGCAAAACTGACAAACAAAACAAGATCATTCGCTAGCAATGCCTGTTATATAATATAGCTTTGGCATTATCGACTGGCCACAAAAGGACATAAACAGACTGCCCACTATAATACGGAAAATGCTGACACTGTATAAAATAACATACCAAAACCAGTATCTGCCTAGACTGTATCTGCCCAGAGTTGCAGGAGGTATGGGGCTCTCAGAGGGTGACCATCAACATCGTGCAACTATGTGAGAACCAGACAATATCTGATGAGCTCCCAAAATCCAAACCTCAAAATTGTACACAAACACCATGAAATAAGTGCCAGCAGAACTACATTTCTCATGAAAATTGCTCATTTTTTCGAACAAGATTGTCTTACAAATGAGACAGAATCAGAAAACAAGTTTGCTCCAAACATATCTCAAAAAGCATCGTCAGAAATACACAAACAACTTCCATTGCAAAAAACTTAAAGAATGGTTTGAATATTCAAATAAGTAATGATAATCAAGCAATCATTCATATCATAATTAAATAATCATACTAATTTTAATTAAGTAATCATATTAATGATAATTGAATAATCATACTAATGATAATAATCATACTACTTATATTGTATGATAAATAAATAGTCTTTCCACTGTTTTTCGTAAACATAAATGTTTTTTAAAACAAATCAAATTTGAAAAATACAAACTCGTGTATTACCCGTTTCTTGTCGCTGTATGAAATATGAATTTCAAATCACATATTTTTTTATGAATAAATCAATGATTGTGGAAACTTTTTTGCTATTCTATGTTTTTTGTTTTATCACGTGCCGAAAAAGCACAGTATTTGTAGCATATTGATTTTATTTTTGTATGAGTTCAGTTTTGTAAATAAAGGATATTAATCTGCATTTTTTTTTATTTGTGTTGAAAATATTTTTGTTTTTTATATCAGATCTCCTCATTTTTCTGAAATTCTTTAAAACCAAATTAAACTATATTTTAAGAGAAATTTCCCTTCCTCGAGTTCATGGTGAGATACTAATGAGAAATTCAATTGCAGAATTGGAAGTGAAATGATTAGTTGAAATCAGTTTCATATGAGATGCTGAGAAATTGACCGGGTGTTTGGAGGTGTATTTTGAGCAAAAAAGAAAAAAAAAGTTATTTTTTTTTAAATTTGACTCCAATTTAAAGCCCTTAACATTTATCATTTTGGGCTCAACCTCACTGATCAAGTTAGTACTATGTGCAAGGAACCTATATCTAAAATTTCAAGTTATAGATCGAAAATTAGCGGATGAGTTTAGTAGAGTTCTCAAAATTCAAATTTCTGACCGAAAACCGATCACATATATTTTCCCAAATCCCATTACCGTATATATCAAATTTCGAGTCTGTAGACTTAAAATTGGCAGACTTATTGCGTAGAAAAATGTACACAGACACAAAGACAGACACACAGCCCCGTTCACTTTTATAGATATATAGATTGCAGACTATGTAATTCTAAGTGAGTTGTGTACGCATCCCACGAGCGAGAGGAACCTTCTATTATGTCTGAAAATGACAGTATTTAATGAGCGAGAGTAGAGATTTTTTTTTTTTTTTACATAGGCATCACCACATTATCAAGACCAAGAGGCCACTCAAGGATAAGGGTTAAAGAGTGTACAGTAGAAATTGGACATTATAGTAATCATTAGTAATGAAAATTTGGTAAAGTTGATAACTTATATGGAACAGCTCATCAAGAACTTATTTACGTTAGACTTGAAGACAGCCATATTGTAGTCAGCCGGAAAGCAGATGCGTCGCTTTAAAACTCATGCTCTCTACGATCTAAATCATGACAACAGGTTCTTTGCCACCATCCTTAAAATGCATCCCTGGATTGATATAGATAACAGGGGCGTGTCCAGGATCATGAAAACAAAGTTTCCTCGCCTCTTTCCCTCACAATTTGTTACAAGAAGATGACTTTTCATTTTTATATAAGCGTGATTACCTGAAGTTTCTCTAATTACTAAATACAAGAGGACCGAAACATGCATATGATTTGCAGCTACGTATTCTAAAATGTAATATGTAAATTGCAAATATTCCTCTCCCTACTTTATGTTTTCTAGACTCTTTATGTTCCTTTTGATGGCACACACACACACACACAATAGCACACACACAATAGCACACACACACACACACACACAATAGTGCGCACACACACACACACAATAGTCCCCTTTGAAGTAATCTCCAATTGCTGCAATGCACTTGTGTTGTTCCAACAACATTGGGGGGGGGGCATGTTAGTCCTCTTTTGTGAGTGTGTCAGACAGATTTATGAAAGCTACTCTGTAACAAACATCCTGTTGCCAGATAGGAAAATATACCACTTTCTACTTAAATAGTACTCGAGAACAAATACAATAAAAGTCAATATCTGAAATGCAATCAGCTGTGTTTGCAAAAAGGTATTGACTAGATCAATGAATGCGGATCACAAAATCAAAGTAAAATATGTCGTGGAACAAAGAAAGAAAAATCAATGCCAAGGCTTTATATATATTTGACGGTTGGACGTGTGTGTATGTGTTAGAATATATTAAATTCTCAGAAAAAAATTCACTTAATTTCATCAAGTAGTTTTTGTTTTACAGCGTTAAAACAATTTGTCATGATACTGAGCAAATGGTTAGAGTTTTAGGAAGAAAAGCTAGTTATTAAAGATGGGAGGGCGTGTCGGCGCTTTAAACTGAGTTATTTCTAACATCCAAACAAAAATGTAAAAATTCCCAGATGTCTACCTTCAACGTGCTGTCATAAAAACGTATTTTTACGCTGTAAAAAAAAAATTTTTTTTAAAATACTCGATCAAATAAGTGATTTTTTTTTTAGATCTTCACTTCAAATCGGATACTTACAATATAACCTTTTTTCGATGTTTTCATTTTTTAATGCCTTGATTAAACTGTATAAGTACCAAACTATGTAACAGCACAAGCAAAAATAAACCACATTTTTTATATAAAAACTTTTTTAAATCTCCGCTAAAGATTCCTCCGCAATGTTTTGTAACACTGCACTGTTGGAGTTACAGGATTGTATCTCAAATTTACCCTCTTGCAGTCGCTCCTTCACCATTGTGTATAACGTAGAGTATTTACGTCATTTCCTGTTTTCACCAAATTGTCCACATAAAAGTTCGACCTGGGAAAATTCATCTGATGGAAATTTTTCTGCATGATATTTCAAAACATAATTTAATATAAAGGGACTTGCATTGAAACCGAATAAGATGGTAGAGTATCTGTAACAATGCAAGTTGTCGCCTTTCTTTAAAAAGAAACAGAAACGTTTGCAGTCCTTTTCCAGGTCTAGACGAATCATAAGGAATGCTTTCCTTATGTCGGCCAATAACACATATTTGTTGGCCCTAAAGCGAATCTACACTTCCAACATATCTCCCATTAGTTGACTGCTCGATAGGCTGCCTCATTCAGAGATATAGAATTTGCTCCCTTGTAGGAACAATTGGATACAGGTCTAACCTTCGTGGGCGTCTGATCAGCCAGTTTGAGTACCGGTCTGTGCGGAATCCATATATAATTTTGAAAGTCTTCTGGAGTCACCGTTATTTCCTCTATAATTCCTTCGTCTTCCTGTTGTTTAAAGACGTCCAAGTATTGATCATAGAGATCTTTCTTCTCCAGGTCTCTACTCTTTCTAGTGTTCTAGGAGCGGCACTGTGGTTAGAAGGCACAGACTTCACTTTGTTTCATACCATGGCAGCTGTAGATGGTATCGGCCATCTCTGTAGGATATAGTGTTCCTAAACTTCTGTACCATCTCATCCATGGTGGAGAATTCCTGCGACAGTTAACCCTAGTGACTCCATGCTAAACATACTTTCCAGTCCTCTCTGGACGTTTCCTTCTTCAAACCAAGCTTTTAACCGGTCAAGGTATTTCTCCATTGGATTCAGCACAAAATTAATTTTGTACTCTGAAAGTGGAGGTGTTTTTTCCAACAAAGAGGTATAATTAATTTTTGCCCCCCCCCTCTACTTTGTGCCTTGGTTTTAGTTGATTCTCATACATGAAGCAACGGCAGTTGCCAAAGGGTACAAGTCATTTCGGACTGAAAAAAAGCGGCTCCATACATGCAGGGGACGATTTGAAACGGTTCTATGAATTGAATGGCGTCAACTCCCAATAGCCCCTCAATTTTAATACAAATGTCTCTGGGATTATACTTAGTTGCCAATCGATGTCGTTTCAAGTTTTTAACTATCTGCGGAAGCTCCAGTAACTCATGTGAAAGATTCAATTCACAGGAAAGAACTTGAAGAGTGTGAACTTTCTCAGGGATAAGTCAATTCCACAGAGGCCTCCTTAAAAGGTCTTGTTTCTGAGCCCAAAAAGGTTTTTTTTTTTAAATTTTATTACATTTTCCCCACAAACAAGGCGCATTGCCACTTTGGTGTAGGGGCTACTATCAGGGGCAGCAACTACTGGGGCACTATGTTGGGATTTGGGCAGCAAGATGTCGGTTCACGTTGCACTTGAACTTCTGCATGTCAGTACAGTTAGGGAAGCAGGAACTTGGAATGGAATTCCAGAGTCTCGGTTCTGGGGAAGAAACTACTGGAGTAGAAAGATCTTTTACATTTAGGGATCTCTACTGTGTGGGGGCGGGATTTAGCTGCCCGTCGGGTTTGTCGAGGGTGTCTACGTCGTGGGGGCACAAGTGTCTGCAGTTCGTCAGAGCATTCACCATTAAAATACTTGTAGAACAGGCAGAGGGATGCAACGTTTCGTCGTGGGATAGAAGCTGAAGCTTAGATGCCAGTTCAGGGCCTATCAGATTGGCGACTCTCTTTTGAACCTTGTCTAGGAGCGAGAGACAAGCAGCAGATGCACCAGCCCAAATCTGACAACAATACTCCATACATGGGCGAATGGCGGCCTTATAGAGGTACAGGATACTTTCAGGTGTCAATAGTTTTTTAGCACGGTAGAGAGAGCCTACCTTTTTCGCAGCGGCCCTGGCAATGTTTTCAATATAATTGTTCCAATTCATGTTTCCTGTGAACGTTAGGCCAAGCAGTTTAAAAGATGTACTCTCAGACAGGGAGTCACTGGCCATTGCTATTGGTGGCAGAGAAGGTTTCTTGTAATTATTGAAGGAAACCAGTTTAGTCTTGGCAGCATTGAATGTGACCATCCATTTATGTCCCCATTCCACTACAGATTGGAGGTCATCCTCTAGTGTTTTTGCCATTTGTTTTCACTTCTAACCTACTTGCTTTAGCTGTAGAAAGGCAATTCAGTTTTTCCAGCACAGAGGTATCCAAGTAGGTCCGTTGGCTTCCGGTGTCCAGGAGACAATTTATCTCCAACTGACTATTTCCATTTCCTACCATTATACTGATTACTGGCAACATGAAACCGTAGCTGTAATCATTCGTATGTAAACAGGTGTGCACACGCGCCTTGCCTCTCTTGTCTGGGCACATTGCTGTCACGTGACTCTCAACAGTGCGGCTGCTACAGCTACTATTTCTAGCTGTTCTCAAAGGGCACATTGCTCTCCTGTGTCTTTTTTAGGCATCTAAAACACATCCTACGTTCCTTGCACCTTGTAATCGGGGGCTTCATGGGAGATGTAGTAGGGACAACTTTCCGAAGGATGTTCATGCTTCTTACAAAACACACATTTTTGTGGTTTTGATTCCACTTTGGTATTGAAAGCTTTCAGGGAGGAATGAGATTCATCTTTCTTTTCTTTCCTAAGTCTTGGTGGGAGTCTCAGCTTAGCCATAGGGTGCTGTTCAGGTTTCTTAACAATCAAAAACCGCTTAATAATTTCTGGTATCTTTAACAGGATTACTGACAAGGTTGGGTATGACTTTCCAGCAATCCTCATCAGTTCATTTTTTATGTTGGGTTGTAATTTTGCAAACAATACCTGAGAAATTATTATTACACCTGCCGACATGTCATCATATAAATCACTCCTGATTGATGCTCTAAGTTCCCATACACCCGCCTGCGTTTTTATCATGAAGTCCTTCAACCCTACCAAATCTTTAGGATTCTCCAAGCGAAAATCTAATATACCTTGGATTATTTCGCCGCGTATTTCTTCCTCATCCAAGTATTGTTCCTTCAACAATTTTAGAGCCACTGGATAACTGTCTTCGGAAACTGAAAGGTGGTCAATAAGCTGAAGGGCTCTACCCTCAAGAGAACACCTAAAAAAATACAGCTTTCCTGTTATTGACATCGCACAATTCTCAAACTTGGCGAGAAAGTCCTTAAAACTTCTATTTCTTCCAAACTCCCTTTCACTGAAATGTGGCCCTTTCAGTTTGATTTTAAAAGGTTCTACTGAAAAGGAAGAATGTGCGGTTGGGTTGAAAGACTTGGTTGGGTCTGTGATACTAGTGGCTTCCTGACTATGAGGGTTGAAGGTTGGTTCAACGTTGGGGGACCTCCTATCTTCTATAGGGACCTCTGAAGTATTTCCTTCACTGACTTCCCATACAACCCCCAGTCGGTGTCGCACCTCTCTCTTAAATTTAAAAGAAGCCTGAAATAGTTCGGCAAGCGATTCAGCTTTCTCTTTGGCAGCAAGTTGTTCCGCCATACTCCAAGACACACCCTCTTGCTCCTCTATCCATCCTTCTATATCCTTTTCAAAGGATAAAAACACATTCAAGGACAGAGGTTCTTCTTCCATCCCCACCACAGTTGTCCTTATTTTTCTTTGAAGAAGGTTTAGCCTTCTCTCTAGTTCCCTTCGTGTAACAGGGTCGTTCATTTTTTTTTTTTTTTTTTGCGATTCGTTGCAAAGTGTCGGATTCTAACCGACGAAAAGGGGGAGAGGGGGAGGCGTTTCTGCAACTCAACGGGTTAAACCAGAACTCGATGTAGAAGGAAAAAACAATGGAAACTCTTACCTTGAGTGGTGAACCATTCACGCCTTTTCTTGGTCAACAGGAGTTGCAACGAATTGCCTTACAACGACAGATCGTCTTTGTAACAGTAACTATGAAACGGGCTGCTGGACAAAAAAAGAAAGACCAACCAACAATATCACCGATAGGGGGTGTTTTTATACAAACGTTAAGCAAATGTTAAGTCCGATCCACGTGAGTGGACAATAAACAAACACTATTATAAAATCAGTCGACCAAGCGCTTTCAAACCTTTTGCTTCAACGACTGCCACACAGAATTCCATTGCTTCATCCCCCCTCCCCCCTCCACATAGAGTTCCGGTAAGTAAAAATTACCACAATATTCAATGTAACGATAACAATTAAAAAAAATATTAACTTATAGAATTATAAGTAAAAAAATAAAATAAAAAAATAAAACGTAACAATAATAATAACAAAATTTTCAAAGAGAGGAGGGAGAAAACTCCAGTAGAAAACCTCAGTTTTAATGATGACCAAGTAAATGGAAATTAGGAAGATAAAAAAAGGAACGGCAGTCGTTTGACACCGGTTGAAAGAATGCAATTTGATTGGATAGAAAAATCATATTAGAAAACAGATTTTTTTTTTTTAATAGATGATTTTTATTAATGCAGGATTTTTTTTTTTAAAACAATTTTTTTGCGTAATTTTAATTAATTAGAAATGATAAAAAGAAACGCTATTGAAATTGACAATATCAGGAAACAGATTTTTTTTAAAAATTAATATTTGTTTTAGAAATGAATAAATACACGCAAGGTAAAAAAAAAGGGAAGGTCTATGAGATAAATACGGAGAAAGTGAAAAAACATTTTGGCGCATTTCAGGGAGCAACCATTAAAAGAAAACTGTTTACGCGTTTGAAAATACTTCTACATTAATTATTTGTATACTATTATTAAATACTTATTAAATTCTTTTACAATACTTTCAATTCTTAAATTCTATCTTAACTTTAAAAAAAATATTTAAACTGGAGAGCTAATTAACGTTTTCTAATTTAAAATAAAAGTAAAATCAAGTTCACCATAAATCCGCGATCGCGACTTAAATGACTTTAACTCTTTTTTTTTTATTCTAAAAATACTATTAATTATTAAATATTTACTTATTAAATTCTTTTCCAATTCTTTTTCGACAATTTCAATTTTTAAATTTTATCATAGTAATGACTTCAACATTTCTCTATCCAATCAAATTGCATTCTTCAACCGGTGTCAAACGACTGCCCTTCCTTTTTTATATTCCTAATTTCCATTTACTTAAAGTGCAAGAGGGCCGAATTGCCGCCTTCCACGACGTGACAGTCTGTTAACAATCTCTAGCCAGCAAAGCTGAGGTAATCAAAGAGTAGCTTTCCGGCACCAGCCACAAATGCATCTAAATAAAAACTTGACCACTGGGCAGAATCTCCTGTTAAATAACCAAAAGGTCATGTGATTAACTGTCACCTGACCTGAAGGGGGGAACTTTAAAAAGGCAATTTCTTTTTGTTAGTAAGCAAGGTAAGTGTGGTTAAAAGTAAAGAACCTTACCTCATGTATCGTGCGGCTCGTGTTAGGAAAGAAAAAAAAAGAGAAAATAAAAATGGCCGCCCCCTGGTATTTATGGACTGAAAATCACGTGATGTGACGAGAGGGGGGTATGCAAATGAGATGTGGTTGGGTCTCTCTATAAAAGAGCCGTCTTCTTTATTTTGGGCGTCAGTGTGAAAAGAACTTTGGAGAGAGAGTTCAAGAGAACAGTTGGATTTGAGTTTGAGACTTTTGATCTGAGGTTGAGTTCAAATTTAATGGCAAGCTATTTCGGCACAGTGACAAAAATGGGTGACTGAGTAAGATTGAGCAGCGATATCCTGAGGCCATTTACTGGAGAAGGTGACGTGGATGCGTGGCTTAACAAGCTGAAGTTGGTAGCAAGGCTGCAGAAGATCGAGGATGTAGCAACATTAATACCAATGTATTTGGAAGGAAGTACTCTAGCGGTCTATCTAGAAATGGGAGAGACGGATCAGGCCATTGCTGAGAACATTGAAAACCGGTTAAAGACCGCATTTTCCGAGAGCGCGTTTGAGGCTTACAACAAGCTCAAAAGAGTCACCTTGACTGGGGAGTCTGTGGACATGTATGTGGCAGAGATAAGGCGACTAACTGGATTGGGGGACACAGCCTTGAGAAGACTTTAAAGCTGGCGCTTGTAGCTGGTTTCCCTGATCGCATCTCCATGGAACTGCAACGACTTACTGATATTGAAACGCTGGAGGTGGAGGAGATTCTAAGGCATGCTAGAGTTTTGGCGAAACAGCCCGGTGAGCTGGGGGCGGTCGCGCTGCTGTGGCAAGCAGAAAGGAGCGACCAGCGATGAAACAAGGCCGTGGATTTACCGGTAAATGCTTTCGATGCCAATGACCACACCTGATGAGAGACTGTAGGGAGCCACGGCCAGACATTATCTGTTTTCGGTGTGGCCAAGTAGGGCACATTAGCAGGAATTGCCCTTCGCTTCCTGGAAACGAGTAAAGGGGTGCTATTGCGCCAGTAGTCACCCCTTTTATACTGAACAGGCGTATGAGAGTTTGTTGCCACAGTTAGTGATCACAATCAATGGAAAGAGGGCTAGAGCTCTTGTTGATACTGGATGTACAACAACACTCATTACTACGAGCGTCGCCAACTCTTGGAATGGAACCAGCAACGTTAGAGCGGTGGATGGCAGAGAAGTGGAATGCTGTGGAGAGGCCAATGCAGAGATTGTAGTAAGGAATATGCCATTGCGTGCTGGATAGACTGGTCACAGGAATTGAAGTGGTGCTGGGCCTGGATGCAATAGACCGACTGGGAGGAGCTACTATTGCCAAAGGTCAGGTGAAGTTTGGCAATCAGAGTGCATCGGGAATAACAGGAAGTGTAACCAGGGGTGATACCAACAAACCGTCAAAACCCCGACCATGTCTGATTGAGGATGATGACTTTCGAGCCTGCTTCGATGGCGAAAAATGGATGGTAGAATGTCGATGGACAGCGGAGCCACTTGTATTGACGAATCGGGTCAACTGCTACAAAAGCACACTGAAAGGAGCTGCGGAGCCGCAGTTTGAAAAAAAAAAGTTGAGAGATGGATAGATGAAGGAATATTAATGCCATGGTCAGGGAAAGTTGAAGGAATTTTGCCACTCATGGCTGTGGTCCAACCTATTAAGAAGAAAGTTAGGCCAGTGTTGGATTTCCGTGAGCTGAACAAGTTTGTCGCTTGTCACACAAAGGACGGAATCGACGTGTGTTAAGAAGTCGTAAGGAAATGGAGGAGGATGAAGCAGGCAACTAAAATTGTGAACCTGAAGTCAGCCTACCTCCAACTTCATGTGGATGAGAAATTGTGGAAATATCAATTGGTAGAGTACAAATGTCAAGTTTATTGTCTGACCAGATTAGGATTTGGTCTGAACTCCGCACCAAAGATAATGACGGCAGTTCTTAAGACAGTGTTGGCCAAAGACGAGGCAATGAAGAGAGGCATCTGCTCTTACATCGACGATGTACTAGCGGACGAAACAGAGGTGACTGTGGAAAGGGTGAGAGAGCATATCAAAGCATATGGACTGACGACAAAACCACCTGAGTTACTGGAAAACAGAATGACTTTGGGATTTCGACTACAGAACAATAAGGCAGGAAAATTGATGTTTGGGCGAGGAAATGAGATCCCTGAAGCCAAGGGTGACGTAGCCAAGAGAGAGCTTTTCTCTCAATGTGGAAAGCTGGTTGGCCACTACCCAATAGCTGGATGGCTACGAACTGCATGCAGTTTTATTAAAAGGCAGACTGGGACAGACAGTTGGGAAGATGCAGTTGATCAAGAAGTGCTTCTCATGATACAAGAAGTCATTGCAGAAGTGAAAAAATGGACCCTGTGAGAGGAGAATGGCATATAAAGGAGGGCCATGAAGGGGTGATATGGACTGATGCTAGCAGTGTAGCATTAGGGGTATTATTGGAAATAGGAGAAGTGGCTGTTCAAGATGCTGCTTGGCTATGCAAAAAGGATGATAGCGCCCATATCAATGTTGCAGAACTCGATGCTGTGATGAAAGGCATAAATCTGGCTCTAAAATTGGAGCTACAGATAGTGAACGTTAAAACAGACTCTGCAACAGTGGTGTCGTGGATTAAATTGGAGCTGTCTGCTGATAAGCGGATCAAAACAAAAGGAGCAGCGGAGATGCTTATCAAGCGTAGACTTGGAGCGCTGGGAGACTTGGTTCGAGAATTCGAACTAAAATAACTATTACCTTAGTTCCGTCACAAAAAAATAAAGCATATGGGCTGACAAGAGTCAAGAAAGCCTGGCTACACAAGGAAAGAAACGGGGCTCCAGCATGTTGTGAATTAGAGAATTTAAAAGACCTGTATAACCTGCATCATTTTGGATAGGATCGGATCCTTTACATGGCAAGAAAAGTAAACCCGCACGTCACAATGCAAGATGTCCAAAAGGTGGTGGAACAATGTAGGGAATGCCAATCAATCGACCCTGCACCGGCTAGACATAAAAAAGGGGAACTGCCTGTTGAAGAGAATTGGCGGAGATTGGCCATTGACATCACACATTATCAACATGAACCGCATGTAACTATGATTGATTGTGGGCCTGAGAGAGTAGCGATATGGCGGAAAATCAAGAATGAAACAGCAGAAGAGGTAAAGAGAGTTGTTGAGGAGGTTTTTATGGAAAGGGGGTCAGTAGAATAGGTGTTGGTGGATAATTATGCGTCTTTCCGCTCGGAAGTTTTTAGAGACTTATGTGCGACATGGAATGTGGGGTTATATACCTGTATACCATCCAAATGGAAATGGAATTACAGAGAGGCACCATTGCACTATAAAAGCTGTGGCATCAAGAAGCCAGATTTCGCCCCAAGAAGCAATTTTTTGGTACAATATGACGCTGAAGGCTGGTCAAGACGAAAATTCAGTGCCGCACCGGTCTATTTTTTCTCATGAATTGGCTGTAATGCAGAAAGAAGAACAGACCTGCATGGACATCACAGTTGGTAAGGTGTGGGTGAAACCACCCAATTCTCGTTGCATTACTTGCTGGGGAAAAGGTACAGTGACTGAAGTCCTCTCCAAAAACAAAGTAGCGATTGACGGAATGCCTCGTCACATTTTAGATATAAGGAGAGTCTCCTTGCCATTAGAGGAAGTGGAGGTTGATGCTGATGTTGAAGTGTCTGAAGAAGAGCCTCTTCGACGATCGCACCATGAACGAAGACTCCCAGCGTAGATGGTGGACTATGATACTAATTATTGATCTTAGAGATCAAGGGGGCGTGTGGTTAAAAGTAAAGAACCTTACCTCATGCATCATGCGGCTCGTGTTAGGAAAGAAAAAAAAAGAGAAAATAAAAATGGCCGCCCCCTGGTATTTATGGACTGAAAATCACGTGATGTGACGAGAGGGGATAGGGGGTATACAAATGAAATGTGGTTGGGTCTCTCTATAAAAGAGCCATCTTCTATATTTTGGGCGTCAGTGTGAAAAGAACTTCGGAGAGAGAGAGTTCAAGAGAACAGTTGGATTTGAGTTTGAGACTTTTGATCTGAGGTTGAGTTCAAATTTAACGTCAGTAAGTGCACACTGCTCTCCCTCTCTTGAGCAATCATTAACCCCCCTTTTTTTTCACAATGTGTGTGAAATATATAATTAAACTGTTTTCTGTGAATCGTGACCAAATATTAAAACCTGAGATACCAATTAAAAATTAAAAACGATTATTTAATTATAATTTTTTTTTACTTTTAGTCAGGTGTTTTTCTTTCTTTTTTTTCTTTCTTTTTTTTGTAATTTCATGATGATTTTATCAGCATGTATGAGTACTGGAATTTATCTTCAATATGCGTTCCAATATGGTTTAGTTGTAAGAGACAATGTACAAACTCGACAAATTTAATTGCAACAGAGAAATCCACAGCATTTTAGTTTCTATTGCAAGATATTCAACATGTGTAAATATATATATATATATATATATATATATATATATATATATATATATATATATATAACTGGAATCTTAGTCTCATTATTTTGCAATATATTGGATTTCAACATGTGTAAATATATATATATATATATATATATATATATATATATATATATATATATATATAAAACTGGAATCTTAGTCTCATTATTTTGCAATATATTGGATTTCAACATGTGTAAATATATATATATATATATATATATATATATATATATATATATATATAAAACTGGAATCTTAGTCTAATTATTTTGCAATATATTGGATTTCAACATGTGTAAATATATATATATATATATATATATATATATATATATAAAATTGGAATCTTAGTCTCATTATTTTGCAATATATTGGATTTCAACATGTGTAAATATATATATATATATATATATATATATATATATATATATATATATATAAAACTGGAATCTTAGTCTAATTATTTTGCAATATATTGGATTTCAACATGTGTAAATATATATATATATATATATATATATATATATATATATAAAATTGGAATCTTAGTCTCATTATTTTGCAATATATTGGATTTCAACATGTGTAAATATATATATATATATATATATATATATATATAAAACTGGAATCTTAGTCTCATTATTTTGCAATATATTGGATTTCAACATGTGTAAATATATATATATATATATATATATATATATATATATATATATATATATATATAACTGGAATCTTAGTCTCATTATTTTGCAATATATTGGATTTCAACATGTGTAAATATACATATATATATATATATATATATATATATATATATAAAACTGGAATCTTAGTCTCATTATTTTGCAATATATTGGATTTCAACATGTGTAAATATATATATATATATATATATATATATATATATATATAAAATTGGAATCTTAGTCTCATTATTTTGCAATTGAAAGATTAATTTTGTGTCAAAGTATAAAAGAAACATTTAAAAAATATGATTTTACAAATCATTCTTTCCTTTCATTAATAGCAATTCATTTGTGATGAACATTCCATCAAGTGCATTGCAGTCGGAGGAGATTACTTCGAATGGGACTAAAGTTTAATAACAATTTGTGGTGATATATTAAAAAAGTTGTTAACGGTCATTATTTAGCTGCTATAAAACAAAAAGGTTTTGCTAAAATATTTCTCCTTTTTTCCTTAATCTAAAAATAGTTTGCATTTTTTCCTTGATTTCATATTGTTCAACTACGAGTAGGATTTGTTGTATTTATTTACTTCCCCACCAAATCAAATTAGGCACAAAGCCGTTTTTAATGCGGGGTAAAAACCAGCTCCCCTAAAAGTAGGCAAAAATGGGACACTCTGGTTACCAAAAATAATAATTGTCCCAGTATAGAGGGTTTCCCTTCCATTGACTGGTACAAATTATCTTAAGTGCAGCATCTGCAGAACAGATACAAACTACGAGTAGAATTTGTGCCTAATGGTTTTTTTAAATATTATACGTGTGTTAAAATTTCTAATTTAAATGTTATCTGTAAATCGTATCCAAATATTAAAACCTGAGATACCCATTTAAAATTAAAAATGATTATCTATTCATAATGTTTACCTCTCTCGTATTAGTTCATCATGTAAATTTACAAGGTACCTTTTCATAGTTTTTTTTTAATATAATTTTATGTTTATTTAATTAGCATGTACCAGTACTGGAATTTATCTCCAATATACGTTTGCAACCATATGGTCTAGGTGTAAGAGACAAATTTAATTGCAACAGACATCTTTACAGAATTTTAGTTTCTATTACACAATATTCAACATGTGTAAAAATTTTTATATTAAACTGGAATCTTCGTCTCATTATTTTGCAACATATTGGATTTCTTTGAAAATTAAACGTCACATATAAGAATAATTGTTTACATATGACACAATTTATTAAAACTGAAAGAGACCTCAGCACTATAGTTTCAATTAGGTACAGGCAAAGACTGGCGGACGAAAATAGGAAGACCTAGTTTTGAAAGCCGATTTTGTATGTTTCCGACTACTTTTTGATTGTATTTGAAGGAATAGAGACTAAAGTTAATTTCCTAAAAGAAAAAAAATATTTGCACACGCGAAAAAAAAAAAAAAGACATAACTCTTTGCTCGCTTCATGCCACAATGCACGCACCAAGCACTGTCTGTCAGATTGTGCCAATGTCTTTCTCCTGTGTTTAAAATCAACCCTGTTCACTCCTTAAGGCCTTAGGATTCTGGACTGGACTGTAGCATTTTCAGACAGTTTATAGATGTCAATACATTTTTGTAAGTCTGTCTTTTTTTCAATAACTCAGCTTGTGTCTGGGGGTTGTGTATTCCCAGTACTACCTGATGTATGAGTATTGATGAAACACAACTGTCACAAAAATTGCACGTTTTTATCAACGTCCGAAGTGCTGTAATAACGGATTCCAGTCTCTGATTCTCCTTGCTTTCTAGAATGAAATATGTAATGCTCGTAGGTTTCATTCGTTTCCCTTATAGTATATTTATCAAATGTCTGAATAATTTCGGTGGGTGATTTTTCGTCTTCAGGTGTTGAAAATTGAAACCCGTAGTAAACTTCCAATGCGAGGTCTCCCAACGTATGAAGCAAAAGTTCCCTCTGATATTGTAATGACTGTTTCTCAAACACATAATAATGGCGTAGTTATACCATTTCAGTTTAAACAACTTTCAATTCACTGGTAAATTGTCTTCCATACAGAGGGGCGTCAGAAGCCTTATGCCAGCCACTGGTCTGTTTGTTTCATCCATGTCCGCTTCGGACATTTTTTGCTCGTCCACGTGACGTACATATAAATTACAATTCGAAACAAGAACAATAAAGTTACATATCTGTTTCTGCAAATAACTTTCCGCTTCTTATTCTTTTCTACATCTTACTTACACTCTTTCCATCCCACCGCTGCTGCCATGTGTCATTATCTTATAGAGGATGTCAATGGATTATAAAAGACATAACGATAGATCGGCTTTTACATAATCACGTCTTTATTTAACATTTGTAAAACAAAGCAAATGAGTACACCGGAAAGGGACGCAACTTGAGACGGTGAAAACTCTTGTTAGTCCGTCATGCAACAGTGTTTCTTGTGAAAGTTTGGCGCGGGGATACGATAGATTGGAGCTCAGTCGAGCACGTGCCATGAAAATAACGATAAAGCAGAGATAAACTTGCAACATCTCTTCTGTGAGAAAGAGGTTGCAGGGAAGAGAAAAGGACATCCCTACTAGGCTACAAAGTCTATTTTGAACTCTATCAAGGCAGGATAAGTCCTTTCTAGCAGCTTCTGCCCAGATGTGGCAGCAGTACCCCATACTTGGCTCTTATATAGATAGGGAAATGCATCAGCAGTGAGATATCTATTGGATCGATAGAAGGATCCCACCATTTTTCCAGCAGCCTTGGCAACGGTGTGTAAGCATATGTCGTACCACACATGACAATGTGTTAGACTGTAACATAATATAGTATGATATATATGAATGTGCCTTTATTGATGGTGGAAATAGTTTATGAGAATATGGTTTATTTAAGCATCATCACATTAAGTTTGATTGAAGGTATAAGGCGATATAGTCTACAGGTATCGAGTTTCTATGCAGTTTGTATTCAAGTTTGCTTCAACACATTATATATTTGTAAAAAGTAAGTTATAATACCATCTGTAAATGTATCATTTGCGCTATGTGTTCATATGTAGCATAATTGATTTCTTGCAAAACAAAAGACAAATACATCGTGATTTCTTTAAAGTATGTGTTCACTTGTATTGCTATATATTTATTATTTATGAAAAAAAAGATGCAGACTTTGAAGGACTATAATTTCTTTGCAATATGCGTCTGTGTATATTGCCACATACATTTCCATGGATTGGAAAAGCCACATACATCGCAAGAACATGATATTTCTCCAGCATGAAATAGCTTTTGTTTCTGTGGGAAAGAAGACAACGTACTTAACAAGAATATGGTTTCTCTTTTTTTTTTAATTTTTTCCTTTGAAGATTGTAATGCTGGGTATGGAGCAGCCCAACCAGCTGCCAACATTGCCCTGCTTTTTATTGAATCTTAGTTACGTAGGACTTCAGGTTCTTCATAAGCGCTGTGGCACCTATGATAACTGGTATGATTGAAATCTCCCCAAGATTCCAGTTTCTTTTCATATCATACATGAGACCTTGATATTTGGTCTGTTTTGCCCTTTCAGCTCTGTTCAGATCTCCATCATTAGGAACACTCACTTCAACCAAGGTTGCTACTCTCTCTGACTTATTCCATATAACTATGTCAAGCTTCACAGCAGCATTTTCAAAGTAGGTGGCTGTAGGGATTACATGGTCGTAATGTATGGTATATAATTCATTTCCAACTGTTCTTTCAGGTTGATGTTCAGACCTCCATCATTAGGAACACTGGTATAAGTATGTGTCTGTATGTTGTAAAATATGCTGTTTTTGTGCAATGAAAAGCCACCTACTTCACTAATATATTATTATAATCCTGTAATTTTAGTGAGCTCGACCAAGAGACCTTTTTAGGATTCTAGTCGTTCCTTTCAGTGCAATCGTTTGTATTTCACTTGCACTTGGTTCACCGAGTATACTTGCTAAGTACTTTTTAAAGTTCTTTATTATAAGCCCAGTTGCTCCTATGATGATTGATATAATTGAAACCTCTTTTAATTTCCAATTTCATTTCATATCATACATAAGCCCTCGATACTTTGTTATCTTTTCCCTCTCAGCTCTGTTAAGTCCTGTACCATTGGGAACACTGACCTCTATTATGGTCGCTTTTTTATTTGCTCTGTCCCAAATCACTATATCCGGTTTAACAGCTACGGTTTCTAGATATGTACCGTTTTCTAGGATGTACCAGTCATCGTGAATGGTGTAGGTGTCATTCCCAACTGTTCGCTCGGGTATATGTTCCCAGGATTTTTTACTACACTGAACGTTTAGTTTCTTACAGATCTTCCAATGAAGGTTTTTGCAAACTCTATTATGGCGATCTGTATAATAACCATCTCCAAGTATTATTGAAACCAACCAAGAGCTCTTTTTAGTATCCTTGTGGCAATTGTATGGATCTCTTTTGCACTTTGTTCACCAGGATCTCAACCTCAGTGTTGAAGAACCTGCTTTATTTCTATTACTTAGACAATTGGAAATCAAAGTGGTTTAGTTGTAAGAGATAATGCGCATACTTTACAAATTTAATTACTCAAAAGAATTTACAAGATTTTAATTTCTATCATACATGATTTTCTGATATTCAACGTGTGTAAATAATGATATATGCAACTCCAATTGTATTATTTTTAAACATAATGGATTTCTTTGAAAATGAAACATAAGAATAATTTTTTCCACATATTCCAAATCAAAGTGGGATAAATAATCCAATACTTCCTTAGTTTCAATATACTATGAGTAAGCATATGTCGTACCACATGCGGCAAATGTGTTAGACTGTAAAAAATATAGTATAATATATAAGAATGTGCCTTTATTGAAACAGATAGTTGAAATAGTTTATGAGAATATGGTTTATTTAAGCATCAGTATATTACGTTTGTTTAAATGTATAGGGCAACATAGTCTACAGGAATCTATTTTCTCTGCAGTATGTATTAAAGTTTGCTTCTTAAACATATTGTATATCTGTAAAAAGTAAGTGATAATACATCAATAAACATATAATTTGCTCTATGTGTTCACATGCAGCATATTTGATTTCTTGCAAAACAGAAGACATCGGGATTTATTTAAAGTATGTGTTCACTTATATTGCTATATATATTATTTATGAAAAAAAAGATGCAAACTCTGAAGGACTGTATTAGTCAGAATGAAACAAAGAGTCCAATACTTCCTCAGCATGTGGCTTATGTGAGACTGGAAAATAACATTGTATAATATATTCATTTTACCTTTGCTATAACATGATGTAAATACTTAATAGAATATCGCTTCTTTTAGCATCAATGAATCTTTTACATTTGTTGAAATATACAATAGAAATACTTTATGAAAATATGGTTTCTTGAAGCATCACCATACTAAGTTTATTTGAAAGTATAGGGCGACATAGTCTACAGAAATCCTAGTTTCTCAGCAGTTTGCTTAAACATACTGTACCTCTGTAAAAAAAGATATAATAGCAGCGAGAAATATATTTCTCATATTTGTTCGCATGAAACATATTTGATTTCTACAAAAAAATGAAGACAAAGAACACAGTATGCGTTCATGCAATATATATTGTTTATGAAAAGAAAGATGTAAGCTCTGAAAGACTATAGTTTCTTTCCAGTATGCTTTCGTATATGTTGCAACATATAATCTTTCCACGAAAAGGAAGAGCCATATACATTACAAGAATATGGTTTTTCTCCAGTATGTGTTCGCATGTGTTGAAATATACTTTGTTTTGTTGTAAAAGAAAACTCACATATGTCACAAGAATATGGTTTCTCTCCAGTATGTGCCTCAAAAAATATATTACCATCGAGAAATATATCATTTCTCATCTTTGTTCGCATGAAATGTATTTGATTTCTACAAAAAATGAAGACAAAGAACTTATATGGTTTATTTCAAGTATGTGTTCACATATACTGCAATATATATTATTTATCAAAAAAAGATGCAAACTGAAAAACTGTAATTTTTTGCAATATGTGTCTGTGTATGTTGCCACGTATATTTCCATGAAAAGGAAAAGCCACATACTTCACAAGAACAATTCCTTGCACATGATACAATTCAGTAAAAGTGTAATAAACATTCCAATATTTCTAAGCAATATAGTTACAATTCACCATGTGCAAGCATATGTCATACCACATGTGGTTTCTGTGTGAGACTGTAAAATATTATAGTATAATATATATATGAATTTGGTAACTTTATTGCAACATATGAGGTGAGGAGACACTTGTATTGCATGTATTATATTCTGCACAACCACTTGTCCAGCAACCCTCACACACCCTAACTCAAACTTTTAAATTGAATTAAATGAAATGACGGTTCAAGAAAAAATTATGTTTAAACCAGAGTATATGTTCACATGTATTGCAACATATATTATGAAAAGAAAGATGCAACATATGATGGAAATAGTTTATGAGAATATGGTTCATTTAATAATCATTTATATTAAGTGTGCTTAAAGGTATAGGGTGATATAGTCTACAGAAATCTAGTTTCTCTGCAGTATGTATTTGAGCTTGCTTCAACATATTGCATATTTCTTGCAAAAACAAGAAATAGAAATAATGTGGTTTATTTCACATATGTGTTCACATATATTGCAACATATACTATTTATAAAAAGAATGATGCAAACTCTGAAAGCCTATAGGTTCTTTTCAGTATGCTTTCGTGTATGTTGTAACATGTAAGTTTTCCGTGAAAAGGAAAGGCTACATACTTCACAAGAATATGGTTTTTCTCCAGTATGTGTTTGCATATGTTGCAACATCTTTGCTTTCTGTGCAAAAGCCGAACCACATACTTCACAAGAATATGGCTTTTCTCCAGTATGGGTTCGAAAGTGTTGCAACATATTATATTTCTGTGAAAAAGAAGAGCCACATACTTTACAAGAATATGGTTTATCTCCAGTATGTATTCGCATGTGCTGAAACATATTGTGTTTCTGTGCAAAAGAAGAGCCACATACTTCACAGGAATACGGTCTTTCTCCAGTATGTTTTCGCATGTGTATCAACATAGTTTGTTTCCTTGTAAATAAAGTACCGCATACTTCACAAGTATATGGTTTCTCTCCCGTATGTATCCGCATGTGTCCCAACATAGTTCCTCTCTGTGTAAAAGAAGAGCCACATATGTCACAAGAATATGGCTTTTCTCCAGTATGTGTTCGTACGTGTTGTAACAAAGATTGTTTTGTTGTAAAAGAAAAGCCACATACATCACAAGAATATGGTTTTTCTCCAGTATGTGTTCGTATGTGTTGTAACATACTTTGTTTCTGTGTAAAAGAAAAGCCACATACATCACACGAGTATGGTTTTTCTCCAGAATGTGTTCGCATGTGATACAACTGACTTTGTTTTGTTGTAAAAAAAGAGCCACACATGTCACAAGAGTATGGTTTTTTTCCAGTATGTGTCGCCATGTGTTGCAACATACTTTGTTTCGTTGTAAAAGAATGGCCACATATTTCACAAGAATATGGTTTTTCTCCTGTATGTATTCGCATGTGTTGCACCATATTTTTTTTTATTGAAAAAGAAGAGCCACATACTTCACAAGAATATGGCTTTTCTCCAGTATGTGTTCGCATATGTATCACCATCTTTTGTTTCGTTCTAAAAGAAGAGTCACATAGTTCACAAGAATATGGTTTTTCTCCTGTATGTGTTCGCATGTGTTGCAACATATTTTCTTTTTGTATAAATGAAGCGCCACATACTTCACAAGAATATGGTTTCTCTCCAGTATGTGTTTTCATGTGTTGCAACATACTTTGTTTCTGTGAAAAACTAAAACCACATACTTGACAAGGATATGGTTTCTCTCCAGTATGTGTCCGCATATGTTTCAACATATTATACTTCCTTGTAAAAACAGAGCCACATACTTCACACGAATATGGTTTCTTTCTTGTATGCGTTGTCTTATGTTGCAACATATTTTGTCTGTTTAAAAGTATAACCACATTCTTTACCACGTGATTTCTCCCTAGAATGCATTCGCATTTGTTGCAACACTTTTTTGTAAATAACTATGCATTTAAAAAAATAAATGAATTCTTCGCAACAATTATTTTATGTGTTCGCATAGCCACATATCTACTTTTTAAGTTATATTTTTGGAAGTTGAATGTTTAATATTATTTAGTACATTTGATTTTCTGTAGTACTTGAGAAACTGAATAGATTATGAATCACTCACACTTTTTCAAAATATATTTTTGTAATATATTTCCATCAGTTTAGTCGCCAAGAGAATGTAGATCCATCTAAATCCAATGATACTTGTTTTTCTCTCGAATGAATCAATGATATCCTGAAAAATTGAAAACAATAGATAAATTCAAGATATTTTATTTTGCAAAATTAAAACAATTAAAAAATATTTTAAAGGGGCGTAATATGTTATAATAAATACATGTTTGTATATAGTATTTAAAAAGCATAAGACAATTATAAGATTATTCACCTGTCTTTAGATAATTAAATTTGCTATTCGTGTATTAAGAAAGTTTTGAACTTAAAATCATTTCTCTTCATAAATAGCATAACGTTCTCTTGTACTTAGAATGGCATTCTATCAAAATTCGTCATAAAAAATACAGCACAATATAAAAGCGAAATTTCACTAAAAAAATGGAGAAATGGAATTGATAACTCACATGTACACTAAAAAAACAGCTGAATAAATTCCCTAAATTTAAGACAAACAAGAGATTTGTTTTCTTATTTATGGCTGAAGAAAGACTTAAACACAAGGTTGAAGGAAGATTTAAAAGCAAGAAGGCTTGAATGCACTGAAGGTTGATGTAAGACATGTCAAAAGATGTAAAAATAACAAAGTTAGAAAGAGTTTCCCTTACAAATATTATAAACAATATATGTGGCATGCTCATAGTTTTAATTTTAAAATTATACAAGAAAATTATGGTTCAGAAACCAGCCAATCCTAAATTCGATGGATTGAGAAAGTGAAATTAATTTATAAGCAGTGTCTGATGAATAAATCTGACTGCCTCATACCCATGCATATAATGGGTGGTGCATTCATGAATTACTAAAATTAAGTGAAGAAACCTCTATGAAACGAAACATTATAGACATGCTATTTGCTGGAATGAAAAAAGTCAGATGTATTATCTTGCAATGTGAATGTGTCTCAGAAAAGTTAACACTCATTAATTCATTCTGAGTGCTCATGTACACGACTGAGTAAGAGAAAATTTTGAACTTACCAAAAGCAAACTTTTCAGGTAATTACTCTTGGTGGTGAAATGCAGCCACAATTGGGTTTTGGTCACTAATGAAAGAAAATCAGGTCTTGCAGATGTATTATTTTGCTATATATATATGTTTCCAAAAACTTAATACTTATTCTTGGTGGTGAGATGCAGAGATCCTGACAATGGTGAAAGACACAGTTAGGTTTTGGTCACTAATGAAAATAAATCTTTCATATGTATTCTAAGAAAATATGAAAATAGATGCAATGAAAACTTCTACAAGTATATGTGCCATTTGCAGGAATGACGGTAGCAGATCTTTCATATGCCTTCTTTTGGTTTAGTAAATGTGTCTAGAAAAAGTTGAAACTCTCTTTTGAACGAATATTACAAACAATCTCAGTGGCATAGTTTAAATTTTAAAATAATAATGCAAGAGAATATAACTACTAAATTTGATGGATTAATAAAGTGAAGTTAATGTATCAGCAGTGTCTGATTAATAGATTTGACTGCCCATGCATATAACGGGTGGTGCATTCTTAGTCTGCTAGTAGTTGAGTGAGGAAAATGGGATGTTTTACTGCTATAAAACGAAACATTATTCACAACATGTACACATGCCATTTGCTGGAATGAAAAAAGAATCATTTCTTGCAGATGTATTCTCTTGCTATACTTTTGGTGGTGAAATGTAGAGATAAGAAAATATGAAAATAAATGCAATGAAAACTCCTACAAGAGTATCTACCTCCAAGACAGGAGGGTCGAATTTTCTGAAGAGCTAGTTTCTGTATGTGTGACTGGACGTGCCGTTGTTGTCTTACAGCCATCTTTTTAATGGATGGTGTATTCATGGTCTGCTAGCACTTAAGTGAAGAACTTGGGAGGTTTTGTCTCTATAAAAGTAGCTTTATTCACAAGTATATGTGCCATTCACTGAAATGACCGTAGCAGGTATTCTTTTGTCTTAGTAAATGTCTTAGAAAAGTTGAAACACATTAGTTGATTTTGAGTGCTCCTTTACAAGACTAAGAAAACGAATAAGTTGAACTTAGCAAAAGAAAACTCCTCAGATAATTACTCCTGGTGATAAAATGTAGACACTTTAAGTTGGGGTATGAAAGGAATATTTTCACTTAGGTTTTGATGATTGTGAAAGAACCGATTGGGTTTCTGTCCCAAAAAATCAAAATTTTTAATGAGCCAATTTCTGTATGAATGACTCTATGGGCTCTTGTTGTTCTAGAGTCTTATTTTCATGTAGTTTTTCTAGCTAGAAAATCATAGAAGCAAAGAGCACCAGTCATAAGACAGTTCAATGAAAAGTTAAAGCAATAAAGAATTATTTCTATGACAAAGAAAACCATAAACTGCTGAAATGACAACTCTTGCTGATAACAGTCATCAAGTAGAACTAATCAAAAGTGTGTTGTGTTAAAAATTACTAGAAACTCAAACTTCATGTTGCCGCATATAATTTTAATACTGAGTTTTGCGTCAGAAAATTAAGAGCAACGAGATGATGAGAATCAAACAGTGTGTTACTTGATCTGCCTATTTTTAATGTTCTGATCTAAAAGCCACTTTGGATCTATAAGACCATTGTTTATAACAGCAGTAAGGATCTATGATGAATATTATCTATCAAATGATGAGGTCTTTTATTGTTGCCTCATATCCAGAAAACCAAATCATGACCCGGAGGCCACTCAAGGATAATGGTTAATGTTTGTATAGTGGTCAATGGGAACATGTCAGTCATCGTTAGTAGTGGAAATTTGGTAAATTGGATTACTTAAGGGGATGGCTCATCAAGAATTTGTTAACGCTGGACTTGAAGACGACCATATTATAGTCAGGTGGAAAGATTATTTGTATTGATTGGATATCTTATAATTTGATTTTAATACTGAGTTTGCTTCAGAAAATTAAGAGCAACGAGATGATGAGAATCACTGCCTATTATTTAATGATTGGATGTAAGAACCACTTTGAATCTATAAGACCATTGTTTATAACAGCAGTAACATTTAGTCTGAATATGATTTTCAAATAATGAAGTCTATTATCATTGCCTTATAGCCAGACAACCAAATCAAGAAAGAAACCTCTGCATACATCACCAACATATATGAAAGTGTCACATCTGAATTATATATTTCTTAACACTTGTTGCATTTTCGATTATTTGTATTGATTGGATATCTTTGAATTTATTATTCTAATTTGATTATTCTAGTTTCGAAATGAGTTACTTGAAGTTCTGAATATTATTAACCAGAGCAAAGTATTTTCTCATGAAAACTCAGCATCCTTCATCATAATACGCAAACAAAGATGTCTTGCCAGGTTATAATGACTGGGTTGATAACCACTTATTGTTATATGCTAATATAGACCATCAACATGGTATCACAAATGAATAGTGAATATACTCATGCAATTAGGAGTGAGGCAGAGTCTGTGTTGCAGATACATGTCACTGCCAATGACAGCATTAACTACAATTAAATACAATGAATCCATTAAAATAAATAAAAAAAATTTGGAATGTGATGGACAAAGTAACTGCAAGATGATTGCCACTACTATAAGAAACATGAATTATAATAGACAGGCACTCACCCACAAGATTTCTAACTGAAACAGTGTAAATATTTAACAAGAGGAGATTCAAAAAGTCTGTGAGAGTCTGGAGGCCATACTGCATTTCCACTTTGTATAAAAAATGTCGATAAAGGTATTGTTGAGCTATTTATGTAACGTGCATCCAGGAGATAAGCGCCCGCGTGTTTGCGTGTTGTGTGGGTACGTGGGAGAGACGGATGAGGGGAAAAAGACTTACCTCGAGACCAGCTCAGCGTTACCGACCAAAAATAGAAAAGAGGGACCAAGATGGCGACCGCCGTCTTTTGTAAAGTATGATGTCTCGCAAAGTCACACGAATTCTCGGAATATGCAAATTTAGCCGGCCTAGAACGACGATAAAAGCGGGTGAGGGGAAAGATTGAGTTGGCTGGGGAATTGTGTGGCTGTTGCTTCTTGTGCCGTGTTGAGGATATCTTACCGTGTTAAAGAGAGAGTCGGGCGCCATCTTTAATTTTTCCTTACATTTTTTTTCTTACAATTTATGCTTCATTAAACAGCTTATTTTCACCAAGAAGTGATGCACAGTTAAAGAGGTTGTTTGACACAAGGTCATACCACATTTTTACTTGTGCAGTATAACAACACTAGTTTATGTATTTTTAATAAATATTTTATTTACTCACACTATATGTTGATAACAACAGATATCTCTTCTCAGAAAAACTTATCAGGTCCTTACCTATATCAGATGGTGAGGCCCCAGCTTGTGGGCTTTGGGGAGTGTGGAGCCACCTCTTAATTGTCATTGCTCCCAGATCCACTCTGACCTGGAGTGGTAGTACCTATTAGGGTCCCAACTATGGGTTAAATAGGAACCGACTTGTAAAAAAAACCCAAATATATTCTATTAAAAAATTTTTCTTCAAAATCACTGGACTCGCCATTAAATAACCTGAAAAGGGTTGCTATGCCGTAAAACAAAAACAACCAACCAACGAAAAACTTCTTAAATTATGAAATATCAATAAAAATTATTTCTCATAAAACTTCTCCAATGAAATATCCAGAAACTAAAATAATTACAAAACTCTTCCAACTTTTGAGAAAATTTTTTTAAAAAAATCTCTGAATGCATGTACCATCCAGTTAGAGGGACAAATGAAGTTATATTGATATTGCTTGATATTTTGAGAATAAGAATATCCACAAACTTCACATGAATGTGGTATTTCCCTATGTGAATTCTGATATGTTTCACTAAGGATGATTTAACAAAACACGAATATCCACAAATTTCACATGAATGTGGTTTTCCCCAGTGAGTTCCCATATGTATCACTAACGCTGATTTATCAGAACAAGAATATTCAGAAACTTCACATGAATGTGGCTTTTCCCCAGTGTGAATTCTCATATGTCTCACTAAAGATGATTTTACAGAACTAGAATATCTACAAACTTCACAGGAATATGGTTTTTCCCCAGTGTGTGATCTCCTATGATTCACTAACCATGAGTTTACAGGACAAGAATATCCACAAACATCACATGAATATGGCTTTTCTCTTTTTTTTTTTTCATTTTTCTTAAACTTTTTCTTCTAGGGGATGGGACATCCAACTAGATGTCTGACATTTACCCCTTTTTTAGTGAGTCCAACCAAGAGATCTTTTCAGGATTCTAGCCTTTCACAATGTCTCACATGAAGATCATCTCACGAAAATAAATCTGTATTATATTCAGATCTTTCTTAGATAAAAGAAACATCTAAACAAAATGAAATTAATTCAGATGAGCTGTATGAGCCAATCATTAAATAATTCTCATAAACAGCATCCCTAGTGCAATTCTGTGAGAGATAAGAGTATTTGCTGATTACACTATGTTTTACTCTTAATGTGTAGAAAAACATAGATTACACATATGTAAGACAATAACACATATATAGTAAAAGCCAATAGAAAATAATCTTCAGTTTGGTGTGGAATGTGACCACAAATTCATGGTAAGGCTTTTTACTGTTAAAACAAAGCTCATTTCCTTTAACAGTTATAAGAGGAGATTAACAACGACTGAACACAATTATTCTAATACAGAAAGGGAGGCACTAGCCATAGTGTGGACAACAGATTAAGCAAGACAGTCCTTGACGGGAAAAAAAATTCTTGTTGAAAAGTGATCACAGACAACTGGAATTTATTTTCAACCAAAGAACTACCAAAAGTTACAACGTCCAGAATATTACATTGGCCGATCAGACTGATGGCATTCGACTTTGAGTTAAAGGGAATATAATACTGCATGTTGATGCTTTATCTAGATTGAGGTTTTTACATAAAGACGAGGAATTTGAAGACACATTCCTGCACCTTGTAGAAACCGATATAATATCTGTAGATGAAATGACTACTGAAACTACAAATGACCCAGTCTTAAACAGAATAGTGTTGAGGATAAAAGAGAATCACTGGGGAAGTTGTTCAACGGCTGAAAGACCATTCAAAGAAATAAGACATAAACTGACTATAGAAAACGGGGCAATATGTAATGGAGACTTGGTAGTTCCCCCAGAAACACAAAGGAGACAAGTTATAAAAAGTGTATATGATGATGTACATTGTGGAGTAGCAGCTATGCAAAGGAGATTAAAATTGGAAGTATGGCGGCTGGAGTACTCAAGAGACGTAGAGAACTATGTAAAAAGATGCACAAAATACAGAGAACTCAGGAATTTCAAGCAAAAGAAAACACATGTGGCCCCGAAAAGCAGAACCGTGGAGCAGAGCACACATGGATCATGCCTATGTCAATGAGATAGGACTATTATTAATATTAGTAGACTCATATTCAGGTTAGCCTGAAGTGGTGAGACTACCTGATAAAAAAGTACCACTGTAAAACAAATATTAATAATAATATTTTTGAGAAATGGAATACCAAGAACATTGGTGACGGATAACGCGCCAGCATTTGCGGATGCTGATGCTGATTTGTATGATGGTCAAGAAAAATAGGATGCACACCTTACAAGACCCCTCCCTACCACCCTCAAAGTAACAGGATAGCAGAAAGGATGCTTCAGACGGTAAAGAAGGGCACAAAAGCATGCTTGCAACAGAAGGAGAAAATCGATGCTTTCCTACCAAGATTATTACTAAGTTATTGAACAATTCTACTGGCAGGCAGGCCAGAAAGTCCATTTGCCTTAATGGGCAGACAATTAACGTCCCTTTCACTGTCATATGCCACAAATCAAAAGATGTGGTACAAAAAAATAGGAACACAGAAGCCGAGACAACAGAATTTACTATGCAGTAAGGACATAAAACTGCAATATTAAATAAAGAAAATGAGAACACCGACAAAACAGGATCCCAAGGGGAACAATCGGGTGAGGAAATCCCTTCAGATTTGCCAATTATTAGTGTAACAGAAGAGTTACTGCAAAAAGAGATTGCGGAGAAAGAAGTAGAGAGAGACGAGGTAGACGAGGAAGAAGTAGAATGATACAAGGCAGATGAGGAAGATCAGAATATGCAGGAGGAGCATATATATTTTGGCGGAAAGACTTAATAGATCCAGATCTCCAAGGAAAAGGAGAGAAATAAAGGAAGATGTTCAGGAGGGCATAAGAAAAAGTACAAGAAGTACTCGCGACATAAATCTCCTTCGTTACAGGCAGAAATAGTGATATGCAAATTAAGTATAATTTACACATCAGCAGATAGCTCATATTTATACATCAACAATAACTAGAACAGGTGGTTGTTGAATGCTAGTTTAGCGTTATACACAACATATTAACAAAATATTAAAGGAAAAATTAAAGAATATGTTGTGTTAAATCTCATGTTTGATTAGTACAATATTGTTTATCCATGCAATTTTATATTTAGATGTTGCAATCAGTAAAAAATATTTACTATTTCATTTAAAAAATTGAGGACCTAATATTTGAAGCAAGAAAATATTAAAGCATAAGTTAATATGATTTTAAATGAATGTTTTTGAATAAAAATCAATTTTGTTTATTATTTATCTCAAGAGTTACCAACTAGTTTTTATTATATCTTATAAAAATTCTTACGGTTTTGTGTTATTATAACACGAACTAAGTAGAATTATCATGAATTTTTTGCTATATATGTATGTATGTATATATATATATACATATATATATGTGTGTATATACATATATATGTGCATATATCTATGTATATATATATATATGTATATATATATATATATGTATATATATATATATATATATATATGTATATATATACATATATATGTGCATATATCTATGTATATATATGTATATATATATATATATGTATATATATATATATATATATATATGTATATATATACATGTATATATAAATACATGTATATATAAAAATATGTATATATATATATATATATATATACATGTATATATAAATACATGTATATATAAAAATATGTATATATATATATATATATATATATATATATATATATATATATATATATATATATGAATAAAAATAAAATAAAAATACCAGCAATGGGTGACGTTATGTTGTTTTGAAAACAGAAAAACCGAATGAATTTATGAAATGATCAATGTTTTGTCTCCATTGCAGAGGACATCTTCAGGATATTAAAAGGAAAACTGCAAAATAAGGGGAGGAAAACTATGTGTGTGCATGGGAAGGTTGGGTTGTTCAATGTCTATATATACACTTTTAAAAATATGTTAACTAAATATGTACACTTTTTTTTCTCTAAACTTATTCATTTTATTGAAATATTTAAGGATAAAGGAAAAACGGTTAACCAGGATCTGTTCTGATATTTTGTTCTTTGATTATTATTTTCCCTATACTAGTATACTATAGTATTAGTGTTTAATATTAGTGCTGACTCTAAAAGTCTTCTTTTAGCTCTATCAATCACCTATTTTATAATTTTCGCATGATCTAAATTAAATGAATGATCGTGTTGTGCACAATGGCAAAAGAGTGCATTTAGGGCGTTACCATTCCTTATATCTCTTCTGTGTTTGTAAAGTCTTAGTTTTAATTTACGCTGTGTCTCACCTATATACACTTGTTAGCAATTGTAACATATATGTATATATACATGTATATATATATGTATATATATATGTATATACACATATGTATATATATACATATGTATATATATATGTATATATATGTATATATATGTGTATATATATGCATATATACATGTGTATATATATATGCATATATACATGTGTATATATATGTATATATATATATGTATGTATATATATATATGTATATATATATATATGTATATATATATATGTATATATATATGTATATATATGTATATATATATGCATATATGTGCAAGTCACAATATGAGCTGAATTGTGTAATGAGTTTACAAATATCTTTAATTTTAGTTATTCATATTAATTATATAATTTATTTATATTATTTATATAATTTATATATATATAAGTGCGTTCAAAAATTGGAGGACCATCTTTTCTTTTAATATAAATTCAATTGATGTGATGCTACAATGCAAGTTCTTAAATAATTAAAAAAATCTGAATTTTATGTTTCTAAAACATTGTTTTATCATCGTCATCATCATCATCATCATCATATTTGATTCATTTGGTAAGTTTGAGGAAATCAAAAATTGTCACAAATTAAGAAAAAGTGTTCAGTTACCAAGACAATAAACCATGTCATAAGTTGATTGCAGCAATGTCAAAACAACATGAACTCAATGTCAAAACAACATGAACTTTGAATGATTTTGCACCCACCTTATTTTCCAGATCTGTCCTCCAGTGACAATCGTCTGTTTGCAGGAAAAGAGATTTGGCTCTACCGAAGAAATGATATAGGAAACGTAGGTGTATTTTGAAGGCAAATTTTTCTAGAAAAACATTAGACATAAAATATTAGAGAACCGTTAGAATCAGTGAATCAACCTCGAAGATGATGTTGATTAAAGTTGAATTTTGCTTAAAATTTTTTGTTTTAGCAATTAAACCTGTGACATATTTATTGATGTGAATTGCTACAAAGAACCTGTCTGAATACCCTAGATACCAAATTTCAAGTTTGTAGATCAAAAATTCATTGAGTATATTGGTTGAGAAATGTCCTCACACACATTCTCACTTTTATAGATATACTAGCTGGGCTACCCGACGTTGCTTGAAACTGTATAAACAATGAGAAAATTTAAGTTGATTATAAATATAATTGTTATTCGTTGGAGATAGGAATTTTTAATGTGTATGTATCATTTGCTATTTAGGACGGCTATTATACATATATGAAATAATTGTACCTTCCCTAGGACAGGTAATTTACAGAATGTATATGAAATAATTTTACCTTATTGGGCTGGGTAATTGACAACACATATTTAAAATGTTTTTCTACCTTTGGACGGGTAATTTACATACATATATGAAACAATTTAACATACTCTCGACAGATATTGTACAACATATATGAACTAATTTCTCTTTCCACAAAGGCTACTATAATTTTAAGAAAATTGAAATCATTTTTATATGGATCATTATGAAAGAAACGTTAAAATCAGTGTATCACCCTTGAAGGAGATGTAGTTGATTAAAGTAAAATTTTGCTTAAACTTTGTTGTTTTAGCAATTAAACCTGTGACATTGATTGATGCATGAATTGCTACAAAAAACCTGCTGCTTTGAGCTTTATGCAATCAAGAGTCAACATATAAAACAACATTCACTGCCGTTGCTACGTCAAATAATAAAACATGTATGGCGAAACATATATTAGTATATTTCAATGCTTTTTGATACACTTTACAATATTTCTGATATAAATAAAACATTCAATGATGCATTAATTTCATATAAATGAACTTTTCAAATAATAAACTTTGAAAATAGTAAACTTATTATTTCTTTAAACTGATGCAAAATTTGAATTGGTTTTTAAATAAAAAGCATATGAAAATAATATTGTAAATTTTAACTTTAAGAGATTTTTAAACAAAAATTAAATGTATATAAAATAAAATATACACGTGCAAATCTCAAAATTATTAACACTTTGGTATTATTTTTGATGAGGATCTTAAACTAAATTAAATCTTTCTAAAACTAAAAATACCTTTTTAGGCCTTTATGCATGAATACTAAGAAAAAAACCTAGGCAAAACAAAAAAAGACAATACTAATTATTTTAGAATTTTGATTGAGGGATCAGTTTCACACATAAGTTTAACATACAATGAAAACTCTTTTGCTGGCCAGAGTATTTGAATTATTCTATTTTTTTCCAGATGAAAAGTGATGAAAAAGATTCCCACATGTCTGAATACCCTAGATACCAAATTTCAAGTGTGTAGATCAAAAATTCATTGAGTATATAGGTTGAGAAATGTCCAGTATTCTCAGTCATAGAATATGCATGAATATCATATTTTAATTGTTGTAGAATTCTTATTTATTATAAACAGAAATACTGTAACGTTGAATTCCTAAAAAAAAAAGAATAAAACATGGAAAGAAACTGGAAGACATACATGCAACTATTATAGTTTGTCTAAACTTCCTGTAAGTAAAAAAATATGCTTGCTGAAATCGAAACCAAAACCTTAAGACAGATAATAAGTACAATAACCATTAGGCTAGGTCGAAACAGTCTTTATAAAGTGTTTTCAAACCTACTTTTTCTTAACATAAGTAATCTGTCACGTGAATGATTCACACATGCGCATTCATAAAACAGTTGACAAACAGATAAAAATTCCAATGACCCCCCCCCCCCACATAAATTTTTTTTATTTTTTACCTCTTAGCAGCCCATTTTTTTCCGGATGAAAACTGATGAAAAAGTTTTCTACATGTCTGAATAGCATAGATACCAAATTTCGAGTCGTTAGATCAAAAATTCGTTGAGTATATATATATATATATATATATATATATATATTGTGAACACACTTCTCAAGCTATATATATATATATATATATATAGCTTGAGAAGTGTGTTCACAAGCACATATTCTCACTTTTATAGGTATCTATATATATATATAAAAGCGAAAATGTATGTATGTATGTATGTATGTATGTATGTGAATGAACTCTTTTTCTGGGTCAACGGCCAACTAGCACCGTGTATATTTGTGTGTGTGTATATGTGTATTGGGGTGGAGAGGGCTCCCGTAAGCCGTGGTGAAGGCAACCTTTCTAGGAGAAGCAAATCTCTGATTTAAAAAACCATAAAGTCTGCAGTTTAATTTGTTGCTGGCTATATTGCTCTTGCTTGTTGCTGGATGTCAACATTTTGAACCGAGAAAGAGACTTAGCTGTCATACAAAGCTAAGACTCTGTAACATCATCTTTGTATAGATACTCCCTCAGGTATTTGGGCTCATGGATTTTTAATGTCTGAGGGAGTGGCACTCGTCCTTCAAGACGTTGCAATCATCATGTATGTATGTATGCTTTTCCTAGATGTCCACAAAAGGCTTCTTTCAGAGAAGCGCTCGCTCGGTTCACAACTTTTTAAAACTTTTTATATTATCTATAAATTGTAATATCTCACAGTTAACCACCGAGCTCGCCTGTCTATTTAATTTTATTGACTTTCAAACATTAATTATTCGACATTTCCCGCATCGGCACGCGGTTTTCGGTATAAGAAAAAGCAAAACTTGACTCTAGCCAGTGGTCTCTAGAGAGCTAAGTAACGTTTGGTCAATGTCGACTTCGTCATATCAGACGGTAGCTTTCATTTCGAGACGAGATGCTCCTCCTAATAAACAGGGAGTGGGTTTTTAAAAACAAACAAACCGATTTATTGACCTCCTTAAAAACTGTCCCCACACAAAATGCTAACTGCTGAATACCTATCGCCGTCACGTCAATCAAAAACGCGCACCTGTTTTTTTTCACACTTTACTATTTTCCAACTGCGCGTCGTCAAGGCTTCGTTTTTTTTTCACGGGCACCTGTTTTTTTTTTCACATTTCGGGTTTTTTCACACACACCTACAAACACCCGGGCAACGCCGGGTACCCCTCGCTAGTATAAACTAAAAGGCCACACAAATTTTCTCACTTATAAAATATGTATATTTTATTTGAATTCATACAGAAACTGAGACATGTGCATGCGAATATTATGTTTTTCTAATGAGTAAAAGAATACTCATGCTGAGATCAAGACTAAAACCTGAAAACAGGGAGTCAAGTACGATAGCCATTAGACCAGCTTGACACATTGTTTCAAAAGTGTTTTCAAACCTACTTATTCTTAACATGAGGAATCCGTCACGTGAACAAGCCATGCATGTGCAAACAAATAAAAATCTGATGATCCTATATACCAATTTTTCAATTTTGACCCCTTAGCAGTCCATTTTTTAGTGCTCATAAAATATGCATAAATTTTATATTCTAATTGATGCAGATTCCTTATTTCTTATAAATAAAAATTCCATAGTATTAATTGTAACGTTATGTGACTTTAAAAAAATCATTTTTCAAAATAACATAACAATACATTTAATACATTAATTAAAAACGGAAATTGAGAATGTCCATGTTAGAATTGTTTTTCTAAACAGTTCACTTTTTCTAAGTAAAAAAAAATACTAAATTTGATATCGAAACTAAGACCTAAAGATAGTGAACCAACGACAATAACCATAAGACCAGCTTGCCATGACCTTTAAAACTGTTTTTTTTTTATTTTTACAAAGGAGAAATCACTTATCAAGACCCGGACACCACTCAAGGATAAAGGTTAATGATTGCCCTGTAGACAATGGGACAATATTGTAGTAATCGTCAGTAGTGGAAATTTAGTAAATTAGATGACTTAAGGATGTGACTTATCAAGAACTTGTTTACATTTGTCTTGAAAACGACCATATTGTAATCAGCTTGAAAGCAGGTAAAAGGAACAGATGCAGTTCTAAGAAAGAAGCTTAGTTCATGGGATTTACGTTTAGGTTAAGCATAGATAGAATGGGGAAATTATTGATAGTGGTTTCAGATAGACGAGTGTTTTTTGTGAAAGTTTGGCAAAGGGGTACCATAGATTGGGTCTCGGACGAGCACTTGCTATGAAAATAATGATCAAACAGAGAGAGGCTCGCTACATCTCTGCTGTGGGAAAGAAGTTGCATGGAAGAGAAAAGGGCATTCCCTACTATGCTACAAAGTCTATTTTGAACTTGATCAAGGCAGGATTGGTTCTTCAAGCAGCTCCGGTCCAGGTGTGGCAATAATTCTTCATCCTACGATGTACTTGGTTCTTATACAGGTAGAGAATTGCATTGGCAGTGAGATATCTACTGGAGAGTTAGAATAGTTTCACCGTTTTTACAGCAACTTTGGCAACGGATTTGATGTACGTGTTGCATTTCAGATCAGGAGTAAATGTCAGACCCAAGAGCTTGTCAAAACATGGGTCCACTCCAAGCCCAGAGCCATTCATTTCAATTGAAGACAGATGAACGTCAGAGTGTTGATGATGTAAAGATAAAAGCTTGATTTTAGCTGCATTAAAATTAACCAGCCACTTCATTCTCTATTGATCCACATGCTCAAGATCAGAGAAGAGAGAATCAGTAAGAACTTGATCATTTACGGCCTTTGAAGTGTTGCCATAAATGTCTACAAAAGATCTTAAGATGTCATTTGGGAGATCAATGATGTAGATTGGGAAGAGAATTGGGCCCAGCATGAACCCCTGAGGGACTCCAGCATTAATACTGTGAGCTTCTGATTTCTGCCCATCAACCACTACTCTTATGAACCTATCAAAGAACAATAATTTAATAATTGAGAAGACATTTCCAGCTATACTGTAGCTGGAGATCTTGTAAAGTAGAATTTTATGTAATACCTTATCAGAGGCCTTTGATATGTCAAGAGCAATTTCCCTAGAAAGGAAGCCTCCACTGAGAGATTCGCTAATCCTATGAGATATAACTGTTAGAACATCTGCTTTAAATCTAGTAGGAAACCATGAGGAGGTTATTTTTTCTGAGGTGGTTGACTACTTGATGTAACGCAGATTCCAGCAACTTACTCATGATGCATAGGAGACTTATTGGTTTGTACTGAAAGGGAAAAAACTGATCACCTGAATTTTAAAATATGGAACATACTAGTTACGGTTTCCAGAGTGTGGGAAGCAATTCTCCTTAAGACAACATTTAAACAGCTTTGTAAATATGGGAACAAGTTCTGGTTGAAGCTTTTTCAGCACTATAATTGGAATGCCATCAAAATTAGTTGCTTTAATGGAATCAAAGTTTTTGATTAGCTTAGTAGAGTATTTTCAGAGATAGGAGGAAATACATTGGGGGAGGTTGGCTGCCCAGATCGCATAAGGTAGAAAGCTGCAAAGTTCTTGGCAAAGAGGTTGGCTTTGTGTGATGTTGACGAGATTACCTTGGGACCACTGATGAGAGTTGGGGTAGAGCACACACTTCGCATACTGCTTGCTATTTTCCAAAACTGGAGGGAACCAATCTGCTGCTTAGCTACTTTGAATTTAATGGACTGAGCATACAACTCCCTCGCGTTCTTTATTACTCTTTTACAGTGGTTGCTGGCAGTCCTTAAGGTGGCTTTTGTCTCAGTACATCTCTTATGTTCGAAGCAATGGCAAAAGTGATTTCTGTGCATAATAGCAGCAGAACATTCTGGATAGAACCACTCCTGGCTGTTTTTGTTGGAATTTTTTGAGGGGTATGAAGTGGTCTATACCTACAATTAACTATTCCATCAGGTCTAATATTATATAACACACATTCTTTTTAAAGATGTAATACAGAGATATATCAGATATAAATGTACAGAAGTTATTCCAGTAAGCCATAGATTATCGAGAGACTATACAATGGAGAGATATGCCTGAGGACTAATTACCTTTTGTTTTCATTTTAACTGAGGCAACTGAGTGGTCGGAAGATCCCAGTTGGGACAGAATGGAGGTTCTGTTCCGAGCAAGTTTTGAGAAAAAGGTCTAGGAGATTTGCATACTGACCCTCAGTGTCAGGCACAAGGATGGGTTTATGACAACCTGAGTTAGGTCATAAGGCACAAGGATGAGTTAATGACAACCTGAGTTAGGTCATAAGGCACAAAGATAGGTTTATGACAACCTGAGTTAGGTCATAAGGCACAAGAATGAGTTAATGACAACCTGAGTTAGGTCATAAGGCACAAGGATGAGTTAATGACAACCTGAGTTAGGTCATAAGGCACAAGGATGAGTTAATAACAACCTGAGTTAGGTCATAAGGCACAAGGATGAGTTAATAACAACCTGAGTTAGGTCATAAGGCACAAGGATGAGTTAATGAAAACCTGAGTTAGGTCAAAAGGCACAAGGATGAGTTAATGACAACCTGAGTTAGGTCATAAGGTACAATGATGGGTTTATGACAACCTGAGTAAGGTCATAAGGCACAAGAATGAGTTAATGACAACCTAAGTTAGGTCATAAGGCACAAGGATGAGTTAATGACAACCTGAGTTAGGTCATAAGGCACAAGGATGAGTTAATAACAACCTGAGTTAGGTCATAAGGCACAAGGATGAGTTAATGACAACCTGAGTTAGGTCATAAGGCACAAGGATGAGTTAATGACAACCTGAGTTAGGTCATAAGGCACAAGGATGAGTTAATGACAACCTGAGTTAGGTCATAAGGTACAATGATGGGTTTATGACAACCTGAGTAAGGTCATAAGGCACAAGGATGAGTTAATGACAACCTGAGTTAGGTCATAAGGCACAAGGATGAGTTAATAACAACCTGAGTTAGGTCATAAGGCACAAGGATGAGTTAATGACAACCTGAGTTAGGTCATAAGGCACAAGGATGGGTTTATGACAACCTGAGTTAGGTCATAAGGCACAAGAATGAGTTAATAACAACCTGAGTTAGGTCATAAGGCACAAGGATGAGTTAATGACAACCTGAGTTAGGTCATAAGGCACAAGGATGAGTTAATAACAACCTGAGTTAGGTCATAAGGCACAAAGATGAGTTAATTACAACCTGAGTTAGGTCATAAGGCACAAGGATGAGTTAATGACAACCTGAGTTAGGTCATAAGGCACAAGGATGAGTTAATGACAACCTGAGTTAGGTCATAAGGCACAAGGATGAGTTAATGACAACCTGAGTTAGGTCATAAGGTACAATGATGGGTTTATGACAACCTGAGTAAGGTCATAAGGCACAAGGATGAGTTAATGACAACCTGAGTTAGGTCATAAGGCACAAGGATGAGTTAATGACAACCTGAGTTAGGTCATAAGGCACAAGGATGGGTTAATGACAACCTGAGTTAGGTCATAAGGCACAAGGATGAGTTAATGACAACCTGAGTTAGGTCATAAGGCACAAGGATGAGTTTATGACAACCTGAGTTAGGTCATAAGGCACAAGGATGAGTTAATGACAACCTGAGTTAGGTCATAAGGCACAAGGATGGGTTAATGACAACCTGAGTTAGGTCATAAGGCACAAGGATGAGTTAATGACAACCTTAGTTAGGTCATAAGCAATTGAGAAATTGTGACAGAACTTCATGTTATCATGTCTTGTTTGATATTCATTCCACATTGTGAACATTGAAGTTTCTACAGACGTGAATGTTAGTTGAGAGATGAACATATAGGATATTGTCAATTGTATTTCAGATATGCTCTTGAAGATACTTATTCTGCTGTTGTGGGGGGGGCAATAGAGGGCAAATATGAACACAGTGGTTTGAGAAAGTGCAACCCAAAATCACATATTAAGGCAATTTAGGGTTTTCTCTGGAGATGTCCTTACCACATTCTAAGCCATCTCTAATGTAGGCACATATTTCATATCTATTAGAGTTTTTAGAGGTCAGATTTTGATAAGTAAGAGTATTCTTTAATCATGAACTGATCTAGGGAAATAGTAGATCCAATGCCTGTTTTGCTTTAAAATAATAGGTCTGGAAGGTTGAAACGTACACTCCTGATGTTGGAGAAGAACACCTGTTAGTGGGATAGTGGGAGGGAGGGGTCTACATTGAAAGTTGGTGTACTGGGTTTAATTATATATCCTTTCTTGAAACTTTTTTTATGTTTGGGGATTTGTGGAATAGTTTTACAGACTTGGTTAGAGCAGACAGAAATAACGTCAGCCCAGTTAAAATGTTTATCTCAGCACACATTTTACTCTATATTGAAGAAGAATCAGGATTTAGATTGCATTTATTTTTTTTTTTACACTCCATAAAACTGACCAAATTTGATTTTAAGGTTGCAGAAAACCAAAACCTTTAAAAAATTAGAAAAATATAATGGCGGAAGTGAATTTTGACATATATCTAAAAAAAAAAAAAACAGGTTATATTAACGATTAAAAATATAGGAAAAAAAAACTTAGTAGAAATATACATTATACCTTGTTTAAGATTTTTTGTTCAATTATTATTCAAGTGAAATATTACAATAAAAGTTTTGGCTTTGGCTTTAAATATTATGAAAAATACATATATAGATGTGTAAGTAAAAAAAAATGTCACGTTTGAGCAGATAACAGCTAGAATGATTAATTTCTTGTTGATATGGAGGCTGCTAACTGATAAAATATCCTTTCTTATTAATTTTCAATATAGTTATTCGGAGCCCCAAAAAAGTAATATATAAAATTTTTTATGAAATTCATCTTTATTCTAGGAAATAACAAATTTAATTCCTAAAACTGTGCTTTTTAAAAAATATTAACTGCATCCTTAAAATCACTTTAGGAAACTTATTTTTAATTCAAACTTTTTGTATTGGCTTATAAACTAAAAATCACTTTTTTTTTTTTAAATATTAACAGATAGTAAAACATGCGGTGCACAAAGAAATTCAATTAATTCTTAAATCATAATTGTTTCAGTTACTTGGTTAACAAATTATATTTTTGTTTTGACAAAAGAAACAAGTAATGCTACAATTTTTATCAGCAACGTGCGAACAGATAATTGGCTGATTGGCCTTCCGTAGAAAAAAATATTCATGTTCAGTTTCTAAATATATGTTTTACTTATTCATTAGTCAAAAATGTCTCGATTAAAAAAAATTATTATTAACAGTAAGATCGTTTATTCATAATAAATTTTAAGACCAAATCTTGCATATATTCTTCACGAACCTTGAAAAATTCAATCATAAAAAGAGAATTAATTTCGAAAAATCATTTGAAATTACACAACTAAAAACTGTCAAATATAAATGCAAACTGTTTTTGACTGCTAATATGGGTAGATATTTATTTGTTGCCCACCTCAGCAAAATGTGGCACAAGGCCGGAAAGTGGGATACCCGCAGGCTCCCCTAAAGAAGGGGCACTCCTGCAATTTTAAAAATTGCCTGAGTAACCCCGTCGGCATTCCCCGGTCAGGGCGCCTCAGGCAGCAAGCAATAAACTTGCCCCACCGGAAAGCCCGGTGGCAAGGCCTGGGAGGGTGGATCTCCTAGGTATTACCCAGGCGGTGTACCTCAGTCCAACAGGTGCTGGGCCGGTTCCCGGCCCCTCACCTGTTGGGCTGAGTTTCAAGTGACGAATCCTTGACATGTACTACCCTGTCTCCCTGCAGCCAAAGCCGCTAGGAGACACATCCCATCCTACCGGAGTAGTAATGGGGTATGAGACCAGTGAATTCGCCTATCGTTTTTATAACCACCGGCTGTGCTAAACCAACCAATGAAAATGTTCCAAAGTTACTATACAAATTGTTGAATTTTGGATACAATCAGTTCGCCGTTAACTATGTCATGGACCGCATTTGATTCCTGGCCGCCATCTTGGTTATTGCAAATTACACTCAGGATCTGATCTGAACTACGCCACCATCTTTGTTCAACATGTCTCAACACTTAATAATAAATTTTTTTTTAATTTTATATAACTAAAATAATTTTAATATATCAAAGAATCGAGAAAAATCGTATAAATCATTTTTGCGCCATTTCACCATATTCATTAACGCTTTTCTTACATGATGCGTTCATGCATAGTAAAGTAACTTGTCACATTGCGGAAGAATTATTAGCGGACATTTGAAATCACAGGTTTACAAAAAAAAAAAAATATGTGGTTTATTTTTTTGCGTTGTTACACAGTTTTTAATGTTTGATCTAAAAGTTTAAGTTTTTACGAACATTTTTATGTTTTTCTTCTTTTCTTTTGGAGGGGAATATTCAATTATATAATAAGTATTATTTTTAACAGGTGCTTCTGCTTCTGCAGTTTAATGAACCATTTTTACGTGAGAACTCGTAGATTTTTTAACAGGTGCTTCTTCTGCAGTTTAATAAACCGTTTTTTTATATTTTTTTACGTAAGTAACACACCTACATTAACCGAGCAAAAGAACCATTTAATATTTCACAGAAATTCTGTTTACAATGAGGGGGGGGCGGTGGAGGGTCGTGTTTTGACGGCTGCTGCCACAACACCTCATGCCCCTTCACTGCCCCTCCCAAATGTAATCAGAATATGTGTGAAATATTGAATTGTTCTTCTGCTCAGTTAATGTCGGTGCGTTACTCACACAAAAGTGGGTAATTAAACTGCAGAAGCACCTGCTAAAAAATTTACAAGTTCTATTTATTATTTAATACCCTCTAAAAAAAAAAGAATGAAAAACATAAAAATGTTTTTGTAAACCGCTCGTGAAAACTTAATCTATTATATCAATTAAAAAAGCATTAAAAACGGCGTAACAACACAAAAAAATCAACCACATTTTTTTAAACTTTCTCATTTCAAATATCCGCTAAAGATTCCTCCGCTATGTCACAAGTTAGTTTAGTGCATATGTGATTGCATCATGTAAGAAAAGTGTTAACGTTTTTTTGGTACTGGTCGCGATTTGAGTTCCCTGCCGAACACCATAAAAAAACACTGACTTCTCCCTATGCATGAGCAAAAGGACATGTTTTAGAAATTACTACACATTAATATCTCACTTTTATCGACTTTGTATTTTATCACTTTTATCGACTTTTCTTTTAAATAGCATTTTCTTTTTAAATGACGACGTTTTTACTGTTTATGAATATTAAAAGAAAAATAATTACTAAACATTTATTAATAAAAGAATGGGGGCTAGTGCACTTATGATCCACGCTATATTTTAAATCGTATTTCTAAGTTTAATTAAAATTTGATGTTTTTTATTCAATTGTTAGGTTAAAGTAGAGAATAGGTACAAAACACCATTTTGTGGTACTAGTGCAGTGCACTTATTGATCTGTGCTGAAATAACGTTATTATTTAAAAAGCCATTCTTAACATCTAATTCCAGTTACTGACATTTTCCTTCTAAAAATGTTTTTCATCTCGATGTGATGTTTTTTTGAAAATTAATAAAAACATATTTACAAAAAGTTGAAATAATTCAAGTAATATTATACTTACATTTATTGAATCTTTTATCGCTTGACTTGTTTGGCGGAAACATTCGTCGATGTTTTAAAGGTTACGTGTGTGTGTGTGTGTGTGTGTTTGTTTTTTTTTTTTTGTTTTTTTTTTTTTTTGCTTTAAATGGCAGAATTAAATGAATCTCGTCAAGGTCAAGGAACGCATTCCGTCATCATCAAAAAACACTGAGGTTTTCTACTGGGTTTCTCTCCCTAATAAGTTTGTTATTTTTATTTGTTGTAAACACAATTATTACATTTTATTATTATTTTTTTTTTTTATTTGTTATTTATTTTTTTGTTATCGTTGTTAAATATCAAATCTTTGTGACCTGAGTTACATACCGAGCAGGAGGCGCATATGCGTCATCAACTTCTACGCGCGTGCTCTCTCCGTCCGATTTGTCTTGTTGTTATTCTCGGATCATTTTTTTTTTTTTTTCAATAAACAACGAAAATAAACTGATTGAAAGTAAACTGATATATCAACTACGTACATTTATATTTTATAGGGTACTTGTTTAGTTTAATCAATACGTACATTTATATTATATAAATATTTTTTATCGATTCCAAAATTAATAAATAGTTATTGTGATATTTAATTTATTGTTATTTTAAGTTATGTTTTTTATTTATTGTTCATATTCTTTCGTATGAAAATCATATTTTTATATTTAATTTTTTTAATGAAAGCATACATTTTTTTATGTTATTTTCTTAATATGAGCGTGGGTAAAAAAAAATTGGGGGTGTAATTTGGGTTAAATTAACCTTCCACATCGTGTTTACAAAGCCATTTGGCGGAAGTGGCGTCACACAAATTTTTAGCTACGGATGACCAAAACTGCGTAGAATGTGTCTTTTTTTAAGCAAATATAAAAATAGAAGTTTTATTCAGTCTTTATTTGAAATTTATAACAAAATTATAACCTTTATAATAAAATATGTAATGAACTGTTTTTTTGTTTTTTAAATATTTATGAACAGTTTTTTTGTTCTTTTTTTTAAAGAGATTTTGTTTCAAAAATATTTATGAATTATTTTTTTTTCCAGTTGTCAAATGACAAAGATCATGTTTATATTTTTCTGTCAAGAAGAATATAAGTTTTCTGGAATTATTTCCAAGTTAAGTATAAAGTTAAAGTCTACAGATAATGAATTAATACACTAAATGTACTTAACTCTTGATAAACAAAAGTAATAATTATCCAAAAATGTGACAGTGGAAGAAAGTGAAGCAAAATGGAGTAAGAAAAAAAAAAATCAGAAACAGATAGGAAATAGTCAGTTTTGCACTGCACTGCCCACCTCTTGGCTGCAATGACCGTAGAGAAAGAAGAAGAAAGAGACAGAAAAAACAGGCAGAAGAAAACTCGCTTCTCACAGATCCGTGGTTCGTCACAAAGAACAATCCAACCATCAGAACCACCTACACACAATCTGCAAAACACTTGCTGACTGCTTCTCAGCGTCCTAAATTATATATTTGCATAATTGTGTGAGATTACATGCAATTCTTGCAGAATTGCATGGGGTCAAAGCCAATAAAAAAACGTGGATGCCATCTTGGAACTCTTCTGCTCAGCCCACAATACAACAACAGACGTATCCAGTGTACGCTCTTTATTTCACCCCATTTCGGTTATTGCCAATTCCGTTACACTTCCCCCCTGATCTCATGATCACAAATAGGGCAGGGGGGGGCAGTCGTCTTTGTCGGGTACTTCTTCGAAGAATCGGGGGCAGCACTTCCTCATTACCACTGTTATTGCCACCAGTCTGTTCCATTATCCCTCTCGTGGTTCCATAGGCGGGGTTTTTCGCAATCAGGGCAGGGGGAGGGGCAGTATCCCTTTTTGTTGGGTGCTCCTTCAGTATGTGCATTATATGGCTCAAAATCCTCTCCATCGTCCTGCATCATACTCTTTGTCCTTTCAGAAGACATCATACTGTCTTCCTCTTCCTCCGATATAATAACGTAATGGCGAGGATGCAGATCCTTCACGTGGCGAGGCACGCCGTCCACCAAAATCGATTGAGAGCTGATTACCTTGGTCACTTTACCCTTGCCGAACCTCAGGGTACACCGATTTTGTGGTCTTTTGACCCACATGCCATCTCCAACCTGGTAAGAGCTGTTCTTGGGACCTGGGGATGCAGTTGCGAGATTGGTCTGCTTTACTCTAATTTTGTATCGATAAATCCTGTTGACAGGTGCAGTGAAGGGAGATGTTGTCTCTGGGTGTGATATTATACTAATAGACAGCCTCCTGTATGGGACAGTGCATTCTATCCGCTATCATTTCACTGTACAGTGACATCGCTCCGCTATGCCATTCCTGGCTGGAGCATATGTACAACAGAATCGCAAGTGAACTCCCTATTTATTTGCAAATGCTTGGAACATGTTGCTGCAGAAAGCCGTGTCATTGTCTAAAAGGATTTCATGCAGCAAGCCACGTTCGAGGAACACTACCTCCAACTGCTTGAATCCTGCTTGCCGAGTCCTGCCTCGCCAATTTCCTCCAAATGGAGAAACGCGATAGACCACAGACCACAGAGTTAAAAAATGAAAGGTGTTATAATGCGTGAAATCCATTTGAATTCTTTGGCAATTCTTGTTCACTTCCAGCTTTCCCTTTTCCCACTTGACCAGCGCTTGGTCAATGGACTGCCATTCCTCACATTTCCGTATGACCATTTTAATAGTTGCTTTTGTCGTGGTTGGGTAACTTTTCCTGACAAAGTAGGTAGTGTGTCGCACCCCTGGATGTCCACTACCTTTGTGAATAGCCATGATTGGCTCTCATCCAGCTCATCTGTGTGAACCACACTGACCACAGGTCAAGCCCATTTTTCTGTTTTATCGCCTTAAACCACCGCTGTGGTACTCATGTCAATCGGTCAGTGATGTTTCGTGCTGATGGAACCAGCGTCATGTCCTCTGTCAGCCCGTACTCTTTCATGAGCTCCTTGAGTGTTTAGTCGCCTCCTAATAAGCATCTCGCTTGCTGCTTTGGTGTGTACTCTCGCCTTTCCAGTCAGCATGTTTGAGACCCAATGGTATATGCAGACAGAATCTGTCTTTATGCGTAGCACCTTGCCCTGCCACTGAAGAGCCAAACTGATGCCTTTCAATATGGCGTCCAGCTCAGTTAAGTTGATGTGTTGCGAGTCATCTTTAGGTCGTAGCAAACATGCATCTTCCAACACAGTTTCAGGCGTCTCCAAGGCTGCACCAATTGCTAGGGAGCTAGCATAGACCCATACATTCAGCTCTTTGCTGTCCACACACCAATTTCCCCGGGCCAGATCATCCTGCTGCACAGATTCTAAGATTTTGAACATCATACGAGGCAGTACGGCGCCCCTTGCTTCATCATCCCAGCCTTTTGTTACCAAATTTACTCTCCTTCTGAGTATTCTACAAGCCACTCAAAGCCAACCACACACTGGAAAGTTCCTGACAAGTCGAACTCACAGGAAAAACCCTGTTCGTCGCATAACACTACTGAGAGTCTCTGGAATTGCATTTCCTTGCTTCCACCGTAGTTCACTGCATTCCATACTGACTGCCAATCCCAGCACCTGTGCACCGTCCTTCAACCACTCCGGGTTCTTGCACTCCAACCTGAACTGCGCTAGATTTTCTCTTACATGGGTCGCGGGCACCACCTCTTCATTGACAAAAATGTCATCAATGTAAGCAGATGCTGCGTGGCTTACAACTTCTTCCTGGGACAATTGCTCTCATTATCAGAGGAGCCACATTCAAGCCGAATCCCAAACAGGTCAGACAGTATTTTTTCCCGTCGATTTCCACAGTCTGGTATGGCCACAGTGTCTCACGGACCCATACTTGTAGGTATGCTCTCCTGACATTCAGTAGAGACACGTTAGCACCTTTTTGTCTCCATTCGCACAGTTTAGCTGCACAAACATCTGCGTTGGCCGGAAATGCATCTATGTAATGATTTAGCTCCCGGTAGTCCATTACCAGGCACACTTTGGTTTTGTTCTGCTGTATCACAGCCATCAGGGGAATTAGGCCTTGGGGAGGGGGGGGGGTCCCAATTTATCCTCTGGGTTCGCTCCTAAATTACTTAACCGATCATTATTAATTTTAATGATGTGCATATGATTATATATTTCTGTGCATTGAATTCACTCCTAAACTAATTAACCGATCATTATTAATTTTATTTATGTATATATGTCTGTATATTTGTATGTATTGGATTCACTCCTAAACTAATGAATAGATCAGCATAAATTTTAAGGATGTGTATATGATTATGTTTTTCTATTATTGGATTCACTCCAAAACTCATTAACTGATCATTATGAATTTTAATTATGTGTGTATGCTTATATATTTTTACGTATTAGATTCACTCCTAAACTAATTAACCGTTCATTATGAATTTTAAGGATGTATATATGTTTATATATGTGTATGTATTGGATTCACTCCTAAACTAATTAACCGATCATTATTAATTTTTAATTATATGTATATGATTATATCTTTTTGTATCTTCGATCAACTCCAAAACTAATTAACTCATCATTATGAATTATATGTAATGTATATGTTTGTATATGTCTATAGATGTCATATTCCAAAAATCACATACAATGTTCACTTACTTTGTTAATGTATTTATGTGTACAAGGAATTCTATCCAAGTAATAAGGTACTTGTACAGTATAGTACTCATATGAAAAACTTATGTAAAATCATCGAGTAGTTTCATCTTTATATTAGAAATAAGATACTTGCACAGTATCTTACCCAAGAAATAAGGTACTTGTGCAGTATAGTACTCACATGAAAAAACAAAGAATATCTTACCTGTGACGTACATAAGTTATTAAAACTGTAAAACCCGTAGAAAAAAGGTACTTGTGCAGTATAGTACTCATATGAAAAAAACCCAAAGAAAATCCTACTTGTGACGTGCCTAAAAGTTATTAAAACCAAAGATCATATAATATATTCAGGTAGTATGATTTTTAAATGAAAAATAAGGTTCTTCTTCACTATAGCACTCTGATGTAAAAACAAAATCTATTACCTGTGACATACAGAAAAGTTTGCACAACAGAATTTTTTTTTTCTGAGATACACTAATAAACCCCTTTACAGAAAGACCGAAGATACAGGAGGTCTGTATCTAGTAGGCTTTCCCATTCTCTCTTTTTTGTTTTATTTTACTTCAGTTGATGTTCTCAGAAATCAAGGGGCCCACAACCTGGGGCTGACACTTGAACTCTATATGAGATACATAGATATTCGAATGTTCCATTTAAGTTCTTTATTTCTCAAACACTGAGTTAGTAAAGAAGTTGAGAACATAATTTTCCTCTCCCCAATTAACCATTTTCATACGTTGTAGTATATCTTTTATTTTGGTCTTTTGGTATTACTGGATTCCAGGACAAGAATTTATCTAGTCTGGTGGAGTATCCAGCTTCGTGCTATTACTTGAGGTAACATCACTTGGAGAAGGTGCACCATTCCTCGTAAAAGCTAATATGGGTTAGCTATAGTGAGGAGATCCAAAATGGAGTGTTTTTATTAGCCCTAAAGAGTCCCTGGGACACACCCAACAGTTATAGAGAAGTATAGACAAACAAAATTATATAGAAATCAGGTACTTACAACTTTTCAGAACGTTTACTAAAACTCCAAGGCATCAATGAATACTATGTGATTTTGAATATTTGGTCAGGGTTTACTTCTATGGAAAAAGTATCCTCATGCCAGGTTGTTCTGACAAATACCTGTACAGAGAGACCTTAGACACTCGAGGATAGTGTCTAGTAGGCATTCAAGTTCTTTCCAGTAGGCATTCAAGTTCTCTCCAGTAGGCATTCAAGTTCTCTCCCCTGTGTGCGTCGACACATGTGTTTTGAACGTAGAGTTTTGTGTGAATACTGAAACACATATTTTACAAGAATACGGGTTTTCGTTTGAATTCGGGTGTGGTTCTTTAAAATGAAATTTGTAGAAACCTCCGATGGACACACTTGACATGAGTAAGGTTTATCTCATTTTTTTACTTTGAAATTTTACTTTTATTAGTTTGAAGAGACCAAAGGGCTCCCTCTTGATTCTGTTACAATATATATTTATATCTGAGGGCTCTTTTAAGAATAGACACTGTTCCTTTTATGGCTTCTATCTGTATTTCCTTACACCTTTGTCTTCCAGGGATTGCTTCTAAGTATTTCTTTTTTTTTTTTTTAAGTTTTTTTTATTAGGCCAGTTGCTGCTGTCACAACGGGTATAATGTTTATTTCTTTCTGAGACCATGTCGTTTTTAGATCATATTTTAGATCCTGATATTTTGTTATCTTTTCCCGTCAGCTCTATTAAGGCCAAGGTCATTTGGGACTGTGATATCAATAATGAGTGTAGTTCTTTCAGGTTTGTTCCATATTACTATATCTGGCTTGATGGCCTTGTCTTTTATGTATCTGCCCGCCTGTATGTCTTTGTCGTAGAACACTGTCACTTTTCCATTTGACGTTATCGGTGGTGGTTCATGTTTCCAGATGTTCGACGATCTGTCTAGTTGCATCTCTTTACAGATCTTCCAGTGTAAGTATCTACATACTTCCTTGTGGCGAGCAGTGTAATGACCATCGGCTATAAGAATCTTGCATCCAGACATTAGGTGGCTTGGGCTTTCAACAGCCAAGTGACAAGTAATAGAATCTGCCGTGGTCAGTTTTTTGTAGACCAGCCATTTTCTTAAATCCATTTGTGAGTAAGCCTTGGTCTTGAAGCAAATATTTTACAAGGATACGGTTTTTCGTTTGAATTCGTGTTTGGTTGTTTAAAATTAAATTTGTAGAAACTTCTGACAAACACACCTGACATGAATAAAGTTTATCTCCAACGACGCATGTGTTTTAACGTGGAATTCTGTCAAAACAATGACGATCAGATTCTACATGGGTGTATAAGCAAATGTCTTTTTAACTAGGTTTTTGTGAAAATGTCATAAAACTTCAAAGAGTAACGTTTGTCTCCAGAATTTGGTTACATATTTGTTCGATTTTTATTCCTTAGTTACATAATGTATAAAAATCAGATTGTATCTTCCATGGACATTTTCATGGGGAATGCTTATTTACATTTTTCAAACATACAACTTACTTTAATCATGTTATTCCAAGATTTTATTCAATGAGAAACTATAGAAAATACTGATCCATTCACTTCGATAGAAACAAAAATGTCTTTTAATTAACATGACTTTATTAAACAGTATAATTTCAGATTATATGCATCCATTTGTATTCTAACCATTTCCACTTCGACACTTAAAAAAAAAACCCACTGAAAATTGTAAGAAAATTGAAAAGATAATAAATGGATATACATACACACACACACACACACACACATCTGTTCCGACAGGTACTGCAAGCAAAGACCAGATGTGGGGGCAACCCCACATGCCTGACCTTTAACCAGCTCCCATTTCCCACCTCTCGGGAGCTGGTCCCCTTTTTCCCTTCCCCCTCCCTCCACTCATCACATTAAAAATCGGCCTTGTGCCTAATTTGCTCGGTGGGGGAGCAAATAAATACCCCCCATATATATATGTATATATATATATATATATATATATATATATATATATATATATATATATAACCGAAGATGACGAACTTTTGGGTGCGGCACCAAAATCCGTTTTTCATGGTAACAAAAAGGAAAGAAAAAAGGGGGCAAAAAGCATTTATGGCAAATTTCTCGGAAAAGAATAACTAGTGGAAATGAGCAAAAGAAATACAGACCCGAATAAATTTAAAATGATCCAAGTTTATTAAAACAAAAAGTTATCGATTGCCTTTATTTCCCAATGCTGGGGTTAAAAAAAAACTTAAGAAACATTTAAAATACATTAAAAAATACAAAAAGACGTCAATCTTTACTTGCAAGAAAGGGTGAAAGAAAGAACATATAAAAAACGGAAAGCAGTCCTTGTTTAGAATTCAGTCCTTTTAACAAAATGTTCAATCTTTCTTTGACAAAATGTTCTTCTTTTTTCTTTTCCGAAAGGACAAACAAAAGTTTCTTTGACCTACAATAGGAGAAAGAAGTAATTTCCTTTGTGAAGGCTCTTGTGCCTTTTAATTCAAAGGGGAGAGAAGACCATAAAGCCGCTTTGGTAGGCTTTATGTGTACAAATACGGGGTAAATTCCTGAATTATGGAAGATTTCCTTTCTGAAGGGAACTTCGGTTGAAAAATCTTTCAAAGAGGGGATTTCCTTTCTAGGGGCGATATTCTGCTCGTCTCGTCGGCGAAATTAAATTTTGTTCTTAGAAAAGAACTCCTCAATACACGGTAGTTTCCTTCGTTCGTCCTTTGAGAATAATAATTTACCAGTTGTAAGACTCGATTGTCTTTTAATAACCGGTATTAATCTTCCCGGCGTAAGACCTTATTGTCTTATAATGACTGAGAATAAAATAACGTTAATAGTTTAGTACCAATCTATGGAGTTCTAAACAAACGTTTTCTCTAAAGGATAAAAATTAGGAAAATTAATTTTAACGTCAAGACCCTTTGACGGAGAATGAAAATAGCCTCCTTCTTCTTGGCCGGCTAGGTTCAAACTGACGGAAACGGACAAAACCCTTTTCTTCTTCTTCTTCTTCCTCCTCCTCCTCCTCCTCCTCCTCCTCCTCCTCCTCCAGAGGGTAGGAGTGGGGCCGGCTGCTAGAAAGCGAACTATACCTATGCTGCTGATGATGATAATAGAAGTGACCTGCCGGTCAAGGAATGCGTTCATTGACCCAAATGCGGAGATGTTGAATGGGTATAAATAAAAAAAAATAAATAAAAATTATTTCTCTATTAAAAATTTCAACAAAAAATAATTTTATGAAACAGTATAAATTCAGAATATATACATCCGTTTACATTATATTCTAAGTATTTCAACTTGAACTATATAACATTGAAAAATAAAATAAAATTATGAAGTGGAAAACCCGGATAATTAACTGTTAAGCCTGAAGTTGTTTCAGATATTTTAAAAAAAAGACAGCAGTTTAATTAATTTTTTCTACTGCAAAATACCACTTGCCATAATTAATTTTAGCTTCTAAAATTTTACATAAGACAATATTTCCATTAATTTATGAACCACCTTTTGATAATGGGGACTTCAGTGGTTGCGAATGAAGTTTGCGTTAATTAAAAATGAGATAGAGTTCAGCATGATTCAGTGCCTTGTGAAATGTTGTCTGGTCCAGGTTATACCACGTGTCTTATAGTAACTCTTATCTGACATAATGTTGGCCATCCTAATAAGCCAGACAACATGTATATTTTATGTAAGCACCATGAAGGTGGAAAATGAATTCAGCAAATTGACGATATCCATAAATCAACCAATTCTGTTTCTGGTAGTTCAAAGCAGACAGTAGATTGTCCATGATTTTTATAGCATCATATTTCAGACCAAGTAATTAAATCAGTTCAGTAATATTGATAGCAGATCAGTACAGACAGTATATCTATTTCTAAACATCTGGAGATGGCTTTTGTTATATCGCATATCCCTCCATATTTTCATGAATAAACCGAAAACCAGCAATGGCGACATTAGGACAAAGTCGTTCGTCGGTACAACGAAAATGAACACAATAAATACACAAGACAACTTCAAATCCCATTTCTTTAGATACACACATCATTAGAATAACTCGCACCTTACTTCAACAAAGAAAACCGCCAGAGAAAGCCGCACAGCAAAAGACAAAACCAAAATACAAAACACAAACATCACAGTAAACACAACTCCTAAGCATATAAACACCAATATATAATTCACAAAACATTGCAACCGTACAACACCGACTAGATTACATTCACAATTTTATTAGCTTTAAATCGATATAACACATGCATACATACACAAAACAGACGGTTCACTACAACACATTATAGCACGAAAAACAAACACAATCAAAAAGCAAACTTAAGCCAGCGATTAAAAAAAGTTTCTTTGCTCCTTACTACGTCCGCTTCATGACTATAAAAATACCAGCGTTTTCGACAACCGACAGATCGGCATTAGCGTGGCGCGCTGTAAACTCACTCCGTCTTCAACCAGCATCGGACCCCTCGCTAGCGACATCAGACGTGGAGCTTACTACGCACAGAGTTAGCATCACCCACCACAGCGATCCTGATACAAGCCTCTTTCCTTCTTCGGCTGATACCAAATGATCACCTCTCACCAACCCCGCGCTAAGCGACATCAGCTAACAAGGATCGCCGCACACGTTAAGTCACATTTTTGCCATCACCGCCCCGTACCCAACCGAACCCAAAGAAACTTTGATTGTTGACGAGTTTATCTCAACGCCCGACCAGCCATCATAATGACGACGCCTTAAATCTCTGATTTGGTAAGAAATAAAAAAAAAATATTTTTAACCTTACTCGGTCGTTTGTATTTTTCTTGCAACCATACTCTTGTTTATTTCACTTTTTTGTCAAATTATGGAGTTTGACAAGATACACCTGAAAAAGTCGGAGGTTATATTGACCAAAACGTTTTCATTTTAGAAACCTCTCTTAGGTTTGTCATGTAAGAGTAGAAGTCGGTAATTTAAGCATTCCCTTTCCATGACTCTCTTGCGACACTAAGTGCAATGGAGATGGCTTTTTGGGATTCTCTACTTTCCATTGACTGTCCAATCAGGATCGATAAAAATTGTTTCTGATATTCAAAAGAACTGCTTTGAAATTTCTGTTAGATGACCTAATGAAAACGCTATTTCATAGCATCATACTTCAGACGTAGTAATAAAATCAGATCAATAATAGTACCTATTTACTATGCCTCCCCACGGGACAGAGTTAGACACCAGGGTCGTTTTTTAACGTGGAGAAAAGGTACAAAAATAAAAATTGTCTCAGTCGTGAAGGATTTCTCCTCCACCGAAAGAGAACAAGAAAATGAAGTGCAGCATCTGAAGAACAGATACTACACTTTGATCTTGACCAAAAGGCCAAGAAATCAATAATAGTAGATCATCAAACAGAAAAAAATATTCTAGAGTCTCTCTCGTGATCCCGATACTAATATAATACTGTTCCTGGCAGCAGCAGCAGCTGTTTCACTTGAATACGGTAATACAGTAGTAGGACAGATTGCTTTGAAGGTTCAGATCTCGAGTTATTTTGTTTGGCTTGGACTAAAGAGCACTTTTTTTCATTGTCTTCTGACCTGTATTCATCACACTTTCCTGTATAAAATTCGGAATAACGTCTAAATTACATGGTGATATTTGGTTCAGAAATGGAAATATCAGGGGCATGGAGGAGATGGCTTTACGGCAGAAGGAACAAAATAGTATTGGGCATAGTGTTTTTCATAAGATTATGCCTTTTAGATTCCGTATTATACAGATTCTTCTGACTTCTGTTCCTATCTGGAGTGTTATTTTTATATTTCCGTCAATACAAGCTCCGAACTTCTTTAGACGTGTCTAATTCTGGAATCTTTTTGTCAAACTCTGGAATCTTTCTGTCGAACTCTGGAATCAGCATTGATTATAACGGAACACTTTATTACTTCCACGGAAGAGCATGCTTTAATTTCGTCAGCCATAACTAAGTAGAAGTTCTAAGTAGTTTGCACTTATATTTCTTAGTGTCGTTTGCACTAAGGATAGAAGCTTCAGCACTCAGAGGAGTGAATTTTACTTTACGCAATCTCGAGTTTGATAGAAAAATTATGGAGTTTGACAAGATACACCTGAAAAAGGCCGGAGGTTATGCTGACTAAAACGTTCTCATTTCAGAAATCTCTATGTTTGTCATGTAAGAGTAGAAGTCGGTAATTTAATCGTTCCCTTTCCCCGACTCTCTTGCGACACTAAGTGACATCTTCTAATCTTGTTCCTCCAAGTACGGAAATTCTCGATACATTTTTCATTACACATAACGAAAGAATGCTAGATATTGGTTTCTTATTCTGACTCCAAAGTAAGAATGGTATGTCTTCTTTACAAAATCCGCAAGTTTTACTGCACAATCAGGAAGAACAACATATACGCAAATGTAAAAAATGTAACAAAGCCTATAAAACTTACTTTTACATGGTCGATCCATTTTCCTGACAAGCGAAAGGAAAATACTAATTAATGGTTACCCAGGGCCTGATTTCGCAAAAGCAAAACTTATAAACGAATGAATTTTGATATTTAAGAAAAAATTGCTGGAAATATGTTTACCCAGAAGAATAAACAGTGTATTTGAATTCAGTCTGCAAAAACAGTCCTAAATCAGTAGCCAACGCTTTGGCATTTTCAAAAAGCACGTAGACTAATGTACTTGATCGTTAGTTGCAGCAATAGTCTAGTTTGTATATCAGGATATTGTAAAATTATTTCACTTTGTGAACTAAAGTTTCTCACCACAATTCATTTGGATACCTCGACTTAATTAATCTTTCCACAAAAATGTTGTTCAACATATCTGAGAAGAAATGTATTTTTTATATGCACTTTCATATGATGCGTTAAGCTTGACACTTAGCAGAGTTCAATTTCTCTTTCGATAACAAAGATTTCTACAAAAAAGTAGAACTCATGTATAAAAATCTACTAGAAAAATGATAAGAATGATAAAGATATAATTTCTCACCAGTGTTAATTGATATATATTTCCGACCGAAAGTATTGCATAATATTCAAAAGATCTCACAACCGATAGCTATATAGATAAAATATGTTTCAAAGGTGTTCTATCGTTTTGTTAAAAGCCATAGTTTTTCGTGTCCAAGTTATTCTCAGAGTGTGGATAGCAGTCTCAATACGACTTGTTTCAGTAAAACAACACTTTTTTAAAAGTTGTATTATTTATACAACTATGCTATATGATTTTTATTCTTTAACTTACTATGCTTTGATAATTGTTCCATTTTAGCCTTGCGTCTTATACACAGTCATGAGTTCTCCCGAGTTATAAAATTATTGCATTAGAACAGCAGGAAGTGGGTGTGTTGTGCATCATGGCATCGTAAAATTATTTCATTTTGTGAAAGTGGTTCCAGTTCTAGTTGCTTCATGCTTCACACATTTACGTTGTTGAGCCTTTTGCTGTTATTTCTTAGTTGCAAAGTTTGGTCTAGTTTTATGAATGTGACATTTAGTTCAAAAACAGAAATACTGGGTTTACCCCATTTAGCCCTAAAGTCCTCAGGGAATGCCATTTATCCAGAATTATTTATTTTGTTTCAGCGTTCATGTGTGATCGCCCATAAAAAAATAAAATAAAAAATTCATATAAAAATACATTTCTTCTCAGATATGTTGAACAACATTTTTGCAGAAAGATTAATTAAATCGAGGTATCCAAATGAATTGTGGTGAGAAACTTTAGATCACAAAGTGAAATAATTTTACAATGTCATGATATACAAACTAGACTATTGCTGCAACTAACGATCAAGTACATTAGTCTACATGCTTTTTGTATCAGATTTTTTTAATGTTTCCTAATATTTAAATTTATCAGCATTTTTATATTCCAAAGTTTTTCAATTTTTCAGTTTTCATCTTTCTGTTTGAGTTAAAAACGACCAGGCATTTGAATGTCGAAAATGTATTTTGTCAACGGATTATTTGTAAAAAAGTAAACATAAAATTACATAGATTTTATCACTTTACAAATCAATATGCTAATTTATGAACCAATTTCTTTTTTATTTTTATAAAACCTTTTGTAGTTATTTAATTAATTTATCCTCAGATGTTTATATATATATATATATATATATATATATATATATATATATATATATATATATATATATATATATATATATATTATTTCAGATTATAAAATGTATTGGTCGACTTTTAGCAATGCAATATTTAAAAAATTATTTTTGACAAATACTTTATTAAAAAAATGATTATAGTACATTTAGTTTATCAAAATACACTTGTATTACTCTTTTATAATATGCACCTATGTACATATATATATATATATATATATATATATATATATATATATATATATATATATATATATTCTGTGTAATAAATTTACAATTCCCGTCTCTATACAAACTCGTATGTTATTAATACAAGCATAAACATAGCTATTCTCAAGCTTCATTACACAAATAAGTATTTTGTATCGAATTCAGTAATTTAACATATTTGTATTGGTTATTAAATGAAATAAATAAAATAAAAAACAAGTGAAGCATGCATGGTACCCCGCGAGTGCACAGTGAACAAGGCATAAAAAATGACTAAGTTCAGCATTGCCCCACCCCCCATTTAGCCCAAAAAGTCCTCAGGGGACGTCAAATTCTGGCGAAAATGAAAAAAGCAATGCCGTTTTAGGCTTTATTATACGTAAATCTGAGTTCTACACAATGCAAAAAAGAAAATGACTAAGTCTATTATCCCCCCCCCATTTAGCCCCAAAAGTCCCCAAGGCCTTAACATATGCAAATTTGAGCTCAGCACCATGCAAAATTGCTAATAAATAGACATACACAGAAAATTTTGGACAAATATGGTAAAAGAGTCCCCAAAATGGAGTGTTTTTATTAGCCCTATAGAGTCCCTGGGACACACCCAACAGTTATAGAGAAGTATAGACAAACAAAATTATATAGAAATCAGGTACTTACAACTTTTCAGAACGTTTACTAAAAATCCAAGGCATCAATTTTTTTTTAGTAAGCACAAAAGTGTCAATTTTAGCAATTATAACCCAAAAGGCACCCCTAGGGGAGCAACCATAGCAACCAGAATTTCCCCCAGAAAATCTATTTTGTTACTTTTTTACTCATATCATGTTTAATGTTTGTGCAAAATTTCAAAAATTCCAAGGCGTAGTTATTGAGAAAAGTATGGACAAAAATCTGCCAAACAGATCAACAGACAAACGGACGAAGGTGAATTTACAGGTCCACCCTCCTTTTGCCGGGTGATTTGGCCAGGGTATTCCGACATCAGCATTTTTTTGGAAATTTATCTGTAAAATCAGAAGTTTAAAACTTTTTTTTTAAACACGTTGTTTGTATGTTTATTTATTTTTTTAATGAAATCTTGGTCCTTACTCCTTTAATTGAAAAAAAAATTAGGGTTTGAATTACATTTTTCGAGTAGTTATAAGCTTGGAAATACAGGGGGTAGAATTATTCAATATTTTTTCACAAAGTTTCTGACACACCTACGTCTACACTATCAGAATGAAATTTCGGAAATCGTAATACTGAATTTTACATGAACTTTTTTTGTATTTTTATGCTTAATTTTAAACAATATAATTAGAACTTTGGTGCTTATGTATTTTTGGTACCATGCTATTTTAAAATAGTTTTTGTTTTCAGGTTAAATTCAAGTTTTACGATATTTATTATTATTATTATTAAATTCCTAGGTGGAAGCACATAATAGCTATAAAACATCCTCCCTTCCAATGGTAAGAATAGATTTCGAAATAACGTTATTATTTCAGCATGGTACCATAAATACATACAGAACTTTTTATAATTTTACATGTTAAATTTTTACTAGGTTTCCATCTTAATATTTTCCTTTAAAATTACGAATTCTGTGAGTTTTCGGATATGCTGGAAACGAATATTGCATTTAAATTTTCTGCAAATAAATAGTTTTATGAATATTAAGCAATATGATTTTTTATTTATTTGTTAAAAGTGGTGGCCATAGTTTTAATTTTACATAATAGAAATAGATTTTTTTAAATATAATTTTAAAAGAAATCTTGTTCAAACTTTTTTCAATTTTCATTTCTAACAAACAATGTAACGTAAACCTTTTTACGTTACAATTTTGAAAGAAGAACAAAGTAATAAATTTAAAAAATTAAATAAAAAGATTAATAATCGAAAGAGAATACACGTGAAAATTAATTGCAAAACTATTCATGTGATTTAATAATAAACACGTGATTCAATTTTGAAGTAAAAAGAAATCACATTACTTAAAATTATAAAAAAGTTCTATTCATATTGTTTAAACTTAAAAAAGGCCTTCATAGTTTAAAATTAGAAAAACGTTCTATTTATATTGCTTTTAATTAAAATAAAAAAAATGTTTTTCATAGTTTACAATTATAAAAAGTTCTATTTAATTTTTTTTTATATGTTCCGATAATTTAATATTTCTATTTCTATTAATATTGTTTAGTATTATTAAAAAAAAAAAAAAAAAAAAAGGTATTGATTGTTTGAAATTATTAAAAAAATTGTTTACATTGTTTTCATGGTAACATAACGGTGACTACAGGAATTTAGTTCCTTTTATGCGAGAAAGGGTTCGAGATTCTTTTTCCACCTAAACTCCACTTGCCACTTCAGGAAAGAAAAGTGCTGGGTAAATTCATGACAGTCTCGTACACTATTTGGAAGTCTTGCAGTTAAGCCCAGCAAAATCGAAAGTAAGTCCGACAACTCTAGAAGGGTCGCATCAGTATTACACCTTGTGATATTTTGTTAAGAAAATTATATTGAACGAATTGGAAGTAACCACTTGATTAAATAAAGTAAACGAACAAAATATACATTTTTATATATTTATGACTATTTATTTAACAGAAAAAAGAAACAATTTTTAGAAAGTATATTATTGTCTTAACAGAACAAAATATAATTTAATAAAAAATATACTGAAACTTTGTCGTGTGTAAGCGTAAAACTTGAAATAAAATATTAAAAAAAAAATATTATAAAATATGAAAATATTTAAAAAATATTTGAAAATATTAATAATTCGTAATATCGTGATTTGACAGTTTTATCTTCAAACTAAATTTTAAAAAATATTAAAGTATTTTTTTTAAAAACCTGAAGACTTGCTGTGCACAATGAAAAATAAAAATAAAAAAATATTTAAATAATATTTAAATTTTCTTTTATATTAGATATTAATTAAATAATTTTTATTTTATGCTTAAAACATAAAATAAAAACTATTTAATTAATATCTAATAAATTCTTTTTTAAAAATATTATTTAAATTAATTCGCAATATCGTGATTTGACGGTGTAAATATACATGTGACTCTTCTAGAGTTGTCGAACTTACTTTTGAGTTTGCCGGGCTTAACTGCAAGACTGCCCACTATTTGTTCATCCAGAAAGATAAAAAAAAAAAAAAAAAAAAAAATTCAACGATGGTTGATCAATCAAGAGCAATTTGCTGTCCTGGCGAGAATTACCACGAATAGGCAGCTGCAATGGTATTCTGCCAACCAAATATATGTCGTATGTCATTGGAGAACTGTGAAATAACATCCAAATGCCCAACTCTATAAGGAAAATTAGCGTATAGTGTTGAACATGAAGGGACAGTGATGCATATAAATAGTAAATCCCTGACTCTACTGAGCAAAATCTTTTAATCACTGGTAATTCTCGCCCAGAAATATTACGTCGTGTTTCTAGACCAGAATTTATGGAAAAAAGTAGAAGCATGGTTGGATTTGTTGTTGGTTATAAAATATTATTATTATTCATTTTGTTGTAATGCATTTCACTACATGTGAATAACACACTCTTGTCTTTCTTATTATTCAGGTATCCCAATAAACCCTTGATCTTTGCGACACGCCTGAAAGTAATCTGTACTTATCTATGACCAAGGGTTTCCAGAGACATCTAAGATGGCACAAATCAGCTGCACAGCCCCAGATTGTTAAGCCACTTTTGAAGGTGACCTGGCAGCAGAAATTCTCATTCGTCTGATTGACATCCATACTAACACAGCTCACATCTGCCTAGCCACAGCAGCACCATCTAAAGCCAAAAAAGTCAAGCAACCCACGGTATCAGCTGCAGGTTCAATTAAGGACTTTGCCTACTTTGAGCAGAGATGGGATGACAATAAATCCGCCTGCCACTTACAGGGCACAGACATAGTCTTCCAACTCCTCAAGTGCTGCGACAACCCCTTGAGAAAAGATATCATCAGGGCATTCGGGTCCCTCACACACTCCAATTAGACAATCATCCTGCAAAAGATAAGGACTGTTGCTGTATGAAAGGAGAGTGCCCTAGTAGCAATAGTTCATCTACAAAACATGAAGTAAGACAGTGATGAACCAGTTTGTGCATTCGCCACAAAACTAAAAGGGCAGGCTGATGTATGTCGGTACCTGGTAGTGTTACGTTGTCTATTTATAAAATTAGCGTTTGTTGTATATTGGTTGAAATTGGAGATGATATATTAAAACGTGTTTATTTATAAAAGATTGAGTGTTTGATTGTCTTATCAGAGTTAATATTGTTGTGTGTGTGTTCGTCTAGTGGTCTTTCTATTACATATGTTCATATGCTGTTAAGTGTGAATATGTGTGTGACATGTCATTTGAACATACCTTGTGCCATTTTGTTGGTCCATCTGGAAATTCTCGTCTGGGAGGGAGACTTGATACCTGTTTTTGGGGACGAAGATTTATTTCACTCCAAGACAAGAAATTGGTTCTATAGTTTTTTATTCACCCTCCAGATTGATCACAGAAGAAAGGAAAGTGAATTTGGCCTGTGTTGTTTTTCTTCTAGGTCTTATTTCTACCACGTCAGCGTTTGTTCCCCATCCCCAGCGAAGGGGAGGAGACAATGGCGAAGCCGTCTGCTCTCTTTCAAGTCCCAACCAAATCTCCTCGATTCAGCTAACCTGATCACATGACTCACACGCAATCAAATCAGCTGATCTTGACTTCTAGTCAACGTGTCTACACTATAACTCACACATCTCCCTTTCACTTTCTCTCTCTCTCTCTATCCATTCACTAACATAATTCGCTGTATAACCTTTGGAAGTGAAATTAGCGACAGCGACAACATAATCCATGATTATCTCATCCGGGGTATCTACGATGACATCTGACTGGACATACTGGGGCAACCCAAGCTAGCAGAACAATCACTGAATGAGATTGTCTCCCTCACGAGACCAAAGAAAGTGGTAAATGCTCTGCAGGCCACCTCCTTATAAACAGCAATGAGACCACCACCTCCACTGCAGTCACCAGCTCATACAGGAGACAGGAGCGGAATCACCTACAGGACCGTAGATCACATGCTACCTCTAACCAGAACTCTGCCCATCAGTATAACCCTTCTTCAAGCTACCCGCCGTGTGTTTACTGTAGATGATCCCAGGAAAGGCCTACTTCAATAGCATGCAGAATGAGTTTGCCCGATATATAACCACATATGCTTCCATTGCAGTATACTCAATGACTTCGAAAAGGTGTGCTGACACAGTCAACAAAAAAGCAGTATACTGCTGCAAGTGATAATACCACGGCTGTACTTCACACCCTCTGCTCCATCAAAACACCTCCTCCCCCAATGCAGATTCAGAAGCTATCTTTGAGACACAGACTCTTGTTCTTGAACACTACATATACAATGACTTATGCAGAGTATGAGAACATTGCAAACATTGGCATACCCCCTCACTTCCACAGTCTCTCTACCATTGTGACACATCCAGCTATAGCAGATACAGGATGCCATTCGTGCCTAGGTGGCATCACAGTACTGCATAATATGGGCCTGAAAGTCTGCGACCTCATTCCATGCACAATGAAAATCTCAGCCGTGAATGACAAACCTACTGAAATCGTAGGTGCCCTCCCACTGCACATATCGGGTGTATCTGACAATGGAACTATTTGCAACCCACGGTAGCTTGTATACTTCACTCTATCCACAGAGCGCCTTCACCTCTCTAAGCACGTGCATGGCTCTTGGCATGATCCCTTCAAATTTATCATCTTTTGGTACAGTGTCACAACTTTCTTCATGTGATGCTACAGATCCTTCCACCAAAGGAAGCAAAAGACCATGTAGGTGTTCGAATCATGACCCCCCCCCCCCCAACAACGATTCCATTCCCATCAATGGAGGAGAATGGGGAGAACCTAGAGAACTGGCTACTGGATTATTATGCCTCCAGTACATTCAACACGTGCCAACACCAACTATTACCCATGATATCAGACCCACCCCTGTGACTGAGGATTGACCAGAATGCTGACCCAGTCACCTACCACACTCCTAGTCCTCTGCCGATACATTGGCAAGAGGAAGTGAAAGCAGACCTTGATTAAGATGGTTGACTGAGTGTTATAGAGCCAGTTCCTGTGGGCACACTGGTCACATGGTGTCATTGGGTGATGATCTGTCCCCAAAATCTGCTATACCCCGACGCACAGTGAACTTCCAACCACTCAACCGGTATGCCACTCGAGAAACACACCACACCCAATCCTCATTCCACCAGATCCAATCCATCCATCCACACACATGGAAGACCATTTTTGACTATTAAAATGGTTACCACAATATTCCCCTCCATGGGGTGAATACAGATATGATGTGGCCCCAAAGGGTATGTAGCCTCAGGCGATGTCTATACTCTACGATTTGATGAAATAGTCATAGATGTTTGACACGAAACAAAAATCATCGATGACACCCTCAAATTATAGTGACAACAGCATTGCGAGAAGCTTCTTCCAGGCTGTCGAGTGGTTTGATCTGTGTGATCACAATGGTATACAGACAAGTCTGACAAGTTTGGATTTGCCGACAAGGAAAACGAGTTTGTGAGCTTTCAAATCAGGGAAACAACCGTAGGGCCATGCGAGTCCTTCATTGAAGCGATCAAAAGTTTTCCCACTCCCAGAAATATCACTGACATACTTCTTTGGACTCGTGAACAAAGTCGTGCATACATTTGCGTCGACAGAAAAGATCAAACCATTTAGAGACTTCCTGAAAGTAAATGTGAAACTGAGGAAATGCAACACGCCTTTAAAAAAAAAGTAAGTATGAGGATCGAACCCGAGGCAAAGTTGTAAATTAAAGTGTGAAAAAAAAGACGTGTGAGTTAACCATTGACCCACCGCGAGATGCTAACGGAAACACGTTTGAATTTATTTAATTACTTGGATTTGGCAGGTGCCCGTTTTAATGAGTTAATGAGGTCAAGTTTGACTGCGGGATAGTATTTTCCCAAGATGTTATAAGAAAAAGACTAACCCACATGCGGCGAGTGACAAATGTTGAATATTTATCTTCCCGAAATCGAGCAAATTAAATAGACAGGCGAGCTTCGTTGTTAACTGTGAGATATTATGATTTATATGTGATATAAAAAGTTTTAAAAAGTTGTGAAGCGACCGACCGCTTCTCTGAAAAAAGCCTTTTGTAGACATACAGAAAAAGCGAACACACATACATGCATACATAGATACATTTTCGCTTTTATATTTATAGAAAATACTCATCTCAATAATGAATTCCAATTAAAATAATATTCTATCAGTATCACGATCATCTGAGCAGCTTCGACAGTGTGATACTATACCATGACTTCATAATTCCCAAATCCCTCCAGCATAGTGGTTTTGGAGTCCCTCCAGTCGGCCTACCTAGGTGTTACCCAAATGTGTTCAAGAGCTGAATCATCCTTCTTCTGGTCAGGAATAAACCTAGCCATTTGCAACTTGCATAAAATTTGCACTGAGTGCAATCGTATGATCCCCTCCTAACCATGCATATCACCAACTCCACCAATCCAACCAGTTTACCCCTTCCAAGCTATAGTTGCTGACTACTTCATATACAGCAGCCATCATAATCTCATCATTGTGGACCGTTACAGCAACTGACCAATTGTGGAGGAAACGTCGGATGGGGCAGACAAACTCATTAGGGCAGTGTGCAGAACATTTGTCACCTATAGGATAGCAGAGGAGTTCTCTTCCGATGCCCTGAATTCACCACCTCCAAAACTAAGTGATTCCTAAATACTTAGAGAATAAGCAACACACTCATCAGTAGCATTCCCTCACAGTAATTTAAGAGTTGAGATTGGTGGTAAAACTGTGAAACGAATGTAAGTGAACTATACAAATGCATCAGGATGATTGAACACCAACACTTTCCAAAGGGCCATGCTTCAATATCACAAAACACCAGATTGGGACACCACCCCCGATCCTGCTATGTGCCTCTTTGATTGCCTTATCAGAGATTTCATCCCGATACGCATGACAAATACAAACCTCATCCGATGTGGCAAGAGACTCTACAAGCAAGGGAAGAGGCCCTGCACAACAGACACATGCATGATACAGAGAGGGTGTCAGAGCACGCGGTCAACCTACCCCTTGTGGAAATTTTTAATAGAAAAAAAAATTTTATTTATTTTTTTATTTATACCTATTCAACTTCTCTGCATTTGGGTCAAGGAATGCATTCCTTGACCGACAGGTCACTTCTATTATCATCATCAGCAGCTTAGGTATAGTTCGCTTTCTAGCAGCCAGCCCCTCTCCTACCCTCTGGAAGGGGGAGAAGGGGGACGACGATGGGCCTTTTGCCCTTTTTCATCAGTTCGAATCTAGCCGGCCAAGAAGAAGGACGCTATTCAGCTCCGTCAGATCAGAAAGGATTCTTGACGTTAAATTTCACGTTTTTTTTCTCTCCTCCTTTGGAGAAAGACGTTTGTTTAGAACTAAACTATTAATGTTATTTTATTCTCAGTCATTATAAGACAACAAGGTCTTACTCCGGGAAGATTAATACCAGTTATTAAAAGTCAATCGAGTCTTACAACTGGTAAATTATTATTCTCAAAGGATTAACGAAGGAAACTACCGTGTGTTGAGAAGTTCTTTTCTAAGAAGAACAAAATTTAATTTCGCCGACAAGACAGACAAGCAGAATATCGACCCTAGAAAGGAAATCCCCTCTTTGAAAAATTTTTCAACCAAGGTTCTCTTCAGAAAGGAAATCTCCCATAATTCAGGAATTTACCTCGTATTTGCACACATAAAGCCTACCAAAGCGGCTTTATGGTCTTCTCTCCCCTTTGAATTAAAAGGCACATGAGCCTTAACAAAGGAAATTATTTCTTTCTCCCATTTTAGGTCAAAGAAACTTTTTGTTTGTCCTTTCGGAAAAGAAAAAAAAAAGAACATTTCGTCAAAGAAAGACTGAACATTTTGTTAAAAGGACTGAATTCAAAACAAGGACTGTTTTCCGTTTTTTATATGTTCTTTCTTTCAGCCTTTCTTGCAGGTAAGGATTGACGTCTTTATTTGTATTTTTTATATGTATTTTAAATGTTTCTTAAGGGTTTTTTAACCCCAGCCTTGGGAAATAAAGGCAATTGCTAACTTTTTGTTTTAATAAACTTGGATCATTTTAAACTTATTCGGGTCTGTATTTCTTTTGTTCCTTTCCTCTAGTTACTCTTTCCGAGAAATTTGCCATAAATGCTTTTTCCCTCTTTTTTTCTTTCCTTTTTGCTACCATGAAAAGAGTGACGCACCCAAAATTTCCTCACCCTTCAAAGTTGGGGACACTGTCTGAATTCAATCCCATCAATACATGATAGCAATTTACAGTTCCAGATGTGTCACACTCAGAAACAAGCAGTTCCTTCGTCGACACACATCAGCAGTGGAGAGAGACGCAATCATCTCGTTTCTGGCCCTCTCTCACTGCCTTACTCGAAACCAGCTGTTCCTGCTTCCCAATGGAAACCTACACTAGCTCTGCAAGGCAAGCTAATTTCAGCTGGCTCCTCCCCACAGCATGTGATAACCCCAAGACCAACTCAGCAATATAATGTCATTATCTACCACCATGGCTCTCCAGTGACATCATCGGATATCCCCACAGAACAGGGCACAACATAAAAGAAGAGAATCTTCAAGAAACTCCATTGGTCTTTGGCCAGTTTACTTCCCCATAACAATGCTGGTCGCTAACTTCATCCCTTTGTCCTCAATGGCGTGACCCAATCATGTGATTTTTTACAACAAACTGTCTGTTGCACTATGTTACATATTGAAAAGTGATTATTTATCAAAGATTGTAACTTCAGTTATTTTTTAGGGGCATTCGAATGTAGGTTCAAATGCGTGAGAGCCATGATAATCTCTCACACACTGGACAGTGACTGTAAATGTGCCAGTGATTTTTGTGTATTTTTTCTCAAACCTGTCTTTGCCACTTGCAATACCAAAGACTTGGGGGAGGACATAGAGGATTATTATTCATTTTGTTGTAATTTTGTTGCGAGGTTGATTGCTAGGTGTATCTTCACTATGTATTTCTAATTATTCAGATATCCAATAAACCCTTGTTCATTGCGGCATGCCAAAAAGTAATCCGTACTTATCTAGGTAATGTTATTGCCTTATTGCACTGGATTAAAGAACTAGATGCATCGTAAAACAAAGAATTGAACATTGCGTAATGGATATTACAGCATAGATTTGTCTGCAATTTCGTTCATTAAAGAATTTCAGCTGGAAAACCTTCAATATAGAAGCTTCATCAAAAGGTAAAGGAGCAAGCAAAGCTCCATCTATAAATATAAAAGCGAAAATTTATGTATGTGTGTATGTATGTATGTATGTATGTAGGTGTGTGTGTATGTATGTATGTATGTGTGTGTGTATGTATGTATGTATGTGTGTATGTATGTGTGTATGTATGTATGTATGTGTGTATGTATGTATGTGTGTATGTATGTATGTATGTATGTGTGTATGTATGTATGTATGTGTGTATGTTCGCTTTTCCCCGATGTCCACGAAAGGCTTCTGTTAAACAAGCGCTTGCTTGCTTCACAACTTTAATTATTCCACATTTCCCGCATCGGCACGCGTTACATTCGCTTTTCGGTATAAAAAAGCGAACCTCGACTCTAATCACAGGCCCAGAGCCAGTTTGGTCAATGTCGACTTCGTCATATCAGACTCTAGCTTTCATTTCGCTCCTTGTGAGCGGCTTTTTAAAAACAAACAAACCCATTTATTCCAAACTGTCCCACACAAAATAACTGCTGAATACCTATCGCCGTCACGTCAATCAAAAATGCGCACCTGTTTTTTTTTTAAAACACTTTACTATTTTTCAACTGCGCGTCGTCAATGCTTCGGCTTTTTTTCACATACCCCGAAAAACACCCCTCGCTAGTGTCGGATAAAGCCTCTTTAATAATTTAGTCAACACAGAAATGTTGCAGTTAGTAAAGAGAAGTTGGTCGTCATAAATTTACAGAGGGTAAAATTCAATTTGTGCTATTGGCATGTTCTAAGAAAAGTAATTCTTAAAATATATATATATATATATATATATATATATATATATATATATATATATATATATATTACTAGTTCTATAATTTGAATTAGAGGCCGAGAAGAAAATATCTAATTTTCTTGTTCATTATATTTATTCATTTTCTGCAAAATCATTGTTATAAGTCTGCCCAAAACAAAAAAATGTAAACAAACGGGAGAAAGAAAGACAACAAGAGAGGGAACCTATTAATGGGAGAAAGGAACGAGGGGAGGAGAGAGAGAGAGAAAGAGGGGGGTAGTTGTCAGAGAAGCAGCAGCAGTATTAGAGATAGAGTCGCCGAACACAACAGGAGCAGAAGTTGGTATGGAGTCGTGGTGACAGGGTGATCAAGGGGATTCAATGTAGCGCACACGTAGAATCGACAAGAAAACTGTTGGGAAATACGAACTATCAAACTATTTAGTAAAACAAAAAGGTGAAAAAAAAACAAATGGCAAAATAACTAATCTGTTCGCGATGGAACCTAAAGAAAATTGAACCAAGAAATTGTACAAATGCTTTTCAGCAAAAGATGAGGAAATAAGGTTTAAGATGTCAAAGACTAAATTTGAAACGAATGCATTAGATGGGAATCCAAAATCGCAAATCAGTGTGCAAGTACAAAGGTATCTTCACAAAGTATCTTCACAAATTGCGATATTGAAGAAAAAAATGGACATATTGAAGTATAATGGGGGGGGGGGTTCACCTCAAATACACAAACGGAATGCTCAAGAAAGATTATTGCTACAGTCCTCTGTCTCCACTCTCGTTGCCTTCTCTCCTGCCCGATCGGGAATAATCTTCCAGCACCGAGAAATGAACATCGTTTTATAGTTTCCATCTTCACGCACACACGAGATTACGTGAGAACGGACGAAATAAAAATGTTGGCCGCCATGTTTGTTCTTCCTTTTCTTCGCCTGAACTCACTCGCTGAGCACCCACGGTAAGACTTGTCTTTTTTGCTTCTAACCACACATGTAAACGCACAAAAGGAAAGACAACAAAAAGACAGGTATAAAAAGGAAATAAATGTGAGTTCCCATCAATTTTTATTTTTCTCTCTCTCTCCGATATCTCTCTCATGTTGGCAGATTAGATTTTTTATGAATATTTACTTTGCTGCATGTTGGATATTTTTTACTCGGTCAATATATCTGATATAAGATGGTTTTATTTGCATATATTTTTTTCTCTTTTTCATTAAATTTTATTTTTTATAAATAAAATTTTATTAGTTTTCCATCTGCCTTTGTCTTGCTGTTTTTGTGTGCATTTCGCTGTCATATACATGTTCTACTGGTGTCTAGATAAATGGATATCTCCTTTTCCCTACATTAGCACTTTGCTACAAACTCGGGAAACATTGCTTTTGTTTTATACATTTTGTTACGTCATCATCTTCCACCATTCCCAGCGGATTTCGAGGTTGTGACAAGAGTGAAAGTCTCAGAAATATATGTAACAGGGTCTATTTTGATATGTCCAAACAAGAGGGGATGTAGGTATAGGTAGATAAGAAGCTAATAGGCCAAGACAAGTCAGCGTGTATTCCAATGAAAATTTCTAAGTCAAAACAGTAGAGGATGTAGGTATAGACAGATGAGAATCCTATAGACCAAGACAATCAACGTATATTCAAATGAAAATTTCTAAGGCCAAACAAAGGGGAATGTAGGTATAGGTAGAGTAGAATCTAATAGGCCAAGACAAGTCAACGTGTATTCAATTGAATATTTCTAAGTCAAAACAAGAGGGGATGTAGGTATAGGTAGATAAGAAGCTAATAGCCCAAGACATGCCAACGTGTATTCAATTGAAAATGACTAAGTCACAAAAAGAGAGGATGTACGTATAGGTAGATGAAAACCTATAGACCAAGACAAGTCAACGTGGATTCAATTGGATATTTCTAAGTCCAAACAAGAGCGGATGTACGTACCTGTATATAAGATGCTAATAGGCCAAGACATGTCAGCGGGTATTCAATTGAAAATTTCTAAATCCAAACAAGAGGGGATGTAGGTATAGGTAGATAAGCTAATAGGCTAAGACATATCAAACATTTGACATTGTACCTCTGCAAAAATAAAAAGAGAAGACTAATATATGTTAAAACTTTCTTGGGCAAGAAACTATTAAAATACCATCAATATAATTGTATGTGAAAACAGTCAGGAACTACACCATTTTGTAGTAGTAATTCTTCTAATGCACTAAAATGATTGTCGAAATTCCCCTGTAAGTTTGAAACAATAGATGCCACATGCAAATTGAATACATCTAGGCTGTTAGCAACTATCTTATGCAGCTTTGAAACACCATTGCAGAGACACTCAGTCGTGATATTAAAATGTTACATTGCATCCGATGAGAAACATCTAAAGGAAAGTGTTCCTACTTTTCTCTCTAAATATTTAGTGCTCCCACCACTACGACACCATAACCAATTCTTAATTTTCTAACAATACTGTTATTACACTGCCCGTAACTGGCTGTTATAAACATAGACATAATATAATCTTTTCATTTTCTGATACATTTATAAAAAATGCACAAAGTGGATATAGTCAAAAGAATGCAAACAAGCTTTACAAAAACGTTGTTTGTTTGATGACATATCATTAGCACATTCAAAAGGTAAATCATTGTAATAGCAGATGCGGGACTGGGTGCAGTACTGCTTTACAAATCCAATGATAAAACTAAAATGCCACAATACAGCCTGCAGAACAAAATTACAATAAAATCGGAAATGAGATTTTTCCAATAATTTATGCTAGAAAAACAAATCACAGGGTTTTATATGGTATAGAACTTATTCTGCAAACGGATCACAAAACCAATGATAACAATATTTGATTCAAGAAAAGGTATACTAAGTAACACAGCAAATTGACGACAACATCAAGGTTTAATTTTATTGAACTATAATTTCAGTATGTACCTTAAAAAACATGGATCATACCTAAGTATACAAAACTACTTGAAGTCACAGAATTAGCAATGCTAAAAGACAAAAGTGAATTTTCGGGTCTGTGATGCAACCCTATTAGAAGTTCAGTCACTCCAGAAGATGTGAACAAAGTAGCAAACTATGATAATTTCATTACAAAAATGTAAAACAATGGTCAAATGAGAAATTCAAAGAGGATGTACTACATTATCCGTATGAATATGCGAACAGATATTACTATAGGCATATAGAGTACTGTTAATTACCCTACAAAATAAAATTTTCAAAGAAATTAATATGTGAAATTCGGTGATTTCACAAATGAAATCTTTAATTATATTTATTGGCCGAAAATGAACCAAAATATGGAAATTTGGTAAAACAATGCCGAGGATGTTAACTGGCAGCAAGGGATCCACTGTGAAAGATTGAACCATGGTCAAAGATAGATGTCTCATGGATTCGATTGCATATCGAATATGAAGGGTTCATAAATGGATCATAGTACTTGATTATTGTGGATAGTCTCATTATTGTAAAGTGCAGACTTCTAGCAAATGTAATAAAAGCACTGAATGGGATTTTTGTCGATTTGAACATCCAAAAAGTTTACTCATTGCCAAGTGAATCGGGAAGATGAATTTAAAGAATTCTGTAAACCATTGTTTTTTAAATGTGTGTACACATTTAAAAGGATTAAGGTGTACACAAATTCAGGTTGTTCCTATAATGATGCAAATATTCCAATTTCTTTTCATGTCATACATAAGACTGGTATATTCTTATCTCCTCAATCTGACTTTAGTTTAAGGAAGGATGTTCATTGTTTTTTGTTTCATAGAGTTTCAGATTTTCCATTAAAGTTAGTAAAGAATTTGAGAACATAACTATAGTATATCTTACTTTTGGTCTCTTGGTCTTACCAGATTCTAAGAGAAGAATTAACGTTGTCTGTTGGAGTATCAAATTTTGTGCTTTTACTTGAAAAAGATGCACCATTTCTCAGAGAAGATCTTATTTGGACTCCAAATACTTTGTGATATTTAGTCCGGGTTTACTTGCAGGGAATAATATTCTTAGTCCAGGTTATCCTGACAAACTCCTGTATGGTGAGACATTACACACTCGTAGAGTCTAGTAGGCATTCAAGTTCTCTACAGTTTAATAATATTCCATAAAATTCCTCTTTACATCTTGAACTACTGAGTAAAAATTATAGTATATATTACTAAAACCATAAATACTGTGTGAATTTTAATATTTAGTTAGGGTTTATTTGTAGGAAAAAATATCCTCATATAAGATTATCCTGACAACCCCCTGTATATTGAGATCTTACACACACGTAGTGTCTAGTAGGCATTCAAGTTCTTAACAGTTGCTACTCTATTCGCTATTCAATTTTTACAGTCGTCCAGTGAAGATATTTACACACTCCATTGTGTTGCATGATAGCTGCCCCCAGCATCAACTTACACATGGATTTTTAGGTGGCTCACAATCTCTACTCCAGTAGGTCAATGTGTACTCTCATATGTCGATTTAAATGTCCTTTCTCAGTAAATGATTTACTACATATTTCACATGAATATGGTTTTTCTCCACTGTGTATTCGCATATGATTTCTCAATTGTCCATTCTGTGTAAAGGAAGCCAAACAAACTTCACAAGAAAATGGTTTATCTCCAGTGTGGATTCTCATATGATACGTTAAGGAGGTTTTATGCGTAAAAGAACTCTGACACACTTCACAAGAAAATGGCTTCTCTCCAGTGTGGATTCGGATATGTTGATTTAATGAGCTACTTTCTGTAAACGATTTATAACATACTTCACACGTGTATGGCTTCTCTCCACTGTGTTTTCTCATATGTTTTGTCAAGTTTGATTTCCTTATAAACCAATTCTCACACACTTCACAAGAATATGTCTTTTCTCCCGTGTGCTTTCTCATGTGTGTTGTCAAGCCGTACTCCTGCGTAAAACAATTTCCACATATTTCACATGTATATGGTTTCTCTCCACTGTGGGTTTGTATATGTCGTCTTAAATGGTATATTGTGGAAAATGATCGATGGCATATTTCACAAGAATATGGTTTCTCTCCAGTGTGTGTTCGAATATGTTGATTCAACTGCCCGCTATTAGAAAATGATTTATCACACACTTCACAAGCATATGGTTTCTCTCCAGTGTGTGTTCGAAAATGCCTTTTCAAAGCTGATCTTGTTGTAAAACAATTGTCACACACATCACAAGAATATGGCTTTTCTCCAGTGTGAACACGCATATGAACTTGCAATGTAGACTTTTCTCGAAAACATCTTCCACATATTTCACAAACATATGGTTTTTCTCCACTGTGTATTCGCATGTGATAGTTTAGGTTCGATTTCTGTAAAAAGCACGCTCCACATACTTTACAAGAATAGCGTTTCTCTCCAGTGTGTGTTCGAATATGATTTTTTAAATTATCTTTTCTTGCAAATGATTTACTACATATTTCACAAGCATACACTTTCTCTTTTGTATCGGTTTGTGTTTGTTTTTTTAAATTAACTTCTTGCTCTATTGTTGACATTTTTGTTTACTATTAGTTTCTTCTTGTGAAAAAAACCTGTCAAAATCAATGTGATTTCATGTGTTAATCCGAGTTTTATATAAAATATCACATTTCTCAAAAATTCAGTATTACTTTGTATTTTTGAGACAGTCGCTACTGCCTCGTGCTTAAAAGATTAATGTGCATATGGATATATATATATATATATATATATATATATATATATATATATATATATATATCTATATACACTTTAGCAAGAAAAATTGATGTTGAGGTTAAAAAGGTTCATTTGTTAAAAAAACTCACACATTACAGTTATTTCTTTTTTCTATATTCATATGTGCACTGCAGCATTTTAACATCCACAGATAAAAATGTCTTTAAATAATTCTCTTAAAACCGTTTATAATTGAATTATTTACCTTTTTCCAACCACTAATTTCCAAATATTTCAATCGTCGATGTTGTCTATTGCTCTGCTCTTTCAGTTAGATATTAACATGGATTTAAATATTTATTAAAATGTCTTCTACCAACTGGACTATCTGTAATTACAAGAGAAAATCAACATGCAGTTATAAAATATCATGTAGGCTATCTAAATTCTCAAAATGTTAATATAAGACAAAAACGAAACATGCAATTATAAAATTGAAGCATGAATTTTCAGACTCATAAGCTTCATTATTCTACTCATACTAATGCAATGATACATTCTATTTCTATTATATTTATAATCAATAATTCATATATATATATTATATATAATAAAGTTGTAATAATTAGTTTTTAAACATGATCATATATTTATATGATAATCATATATTATTTATATGAGTGTATTATTTATATAAGTGTATTATTTAATAATATATCATATATATCTTATTTATATAAGTGTATTATTTATATAAGTGTATGATAATCGTATATTATTTATATAAGTGTATGATATTTTGATAAAAATATGTTACTTTCATAAGCAATGCTAATAAAAATAAAATAAAAATATGTTCATATGCGAATGATTATGTATGACTTACTCAGTCAAGGAGGATTTTAATATGCGTGAATTAAGTAATGATCATCATTTCTGTATATAGAATTGTAGCAAAGCTCATTGCTGTTATCGATTTGTAGTACAGTCTGGCACATGAATTAACTAGTTATTGGGGAACAATAGTTATGGTATCTTGTTTGTAATAAATGAAGGAAGATGCTAGTAATATATATATATATATATATATATATATATATATATATATATATATATATATATATATAAGAACAAGTAATTATTATAAGCTCTATCTCCTATTTGGTTTTATCGAGCTTTTACATCCGGTTGAGATTACTTTATAAATATTATTTCTTTAATACATATAATTTACTTTAGTTTTGCCATCTTGGATCATTTTGGTAAACTTAACTGCAATTCTTATTTTATATATATATATATATATATATATATATATATATATATATATATACCCATACTAGTATCTTCAATTCCAAAATGGCATAATGGACACAGGGTATTTACAGCTTCCCTTTCGAATTTCAAATTTTAATCATGTAAAAACGCACTTTATTTCCTTTTGATGGATTGATTGTTGCTATTTCTTCTGATGAGTTAAGGGCAAAATAGATTCACTAATAAATAAGTGATTGATTTTGTGCTATGAAATATGCTGTAAAGAATGGTAAATGTCATATGAATTAAAGCAATAAATTATAAGATAGTAAACATCATAAACTTTGGAATATAGACTTTTATCATTCATTCACTATAAATATATATATGTATATATAGAGAGAGACAGAGAGAATGATCTTGATTTTCTACTGTCTCTATCATCGTCTCTGTTTATAAAATACTACTCGAGATTATGAATATAAATATAAAGTATTCCTACTAATTCCATCAAGTTACACTTTGCGCTCTAATTGTATTTAAAAAATAAGGGATTCTCATACGGCTTCACTTTTAGTACCAAATTCTTGCTATAATAGTTTTAGCAATTCTTTAGACTATGAGAATGAATTGCAGAAGAACGTCGATCATAATAAACATAGTGTCTTACATTGAATGAAATGTATTAGATTTTTAAATATAACACCAAAATAAATCGTACATGTTAAAAATTACAACATTAGCTTCTATATATTTCTTGTAATTTTTTTAAATCTAAATTGTTTACTAATTTAACGATATTGAAGTATGCATGAAGATGGTTGGATAACGACTACTACAATATGTTTTATATAAATTTTGCAACACAAACAAAAAATGTGTCCTAAAAATTAAAATATGGTTTCTGCTATAATTTAAAAGCGTAAATTTCGAACTCTTCAGTTCAGTTTTCAAAACTCGACTCCAGGTTTTTTATTATATCATTTTTAGAGTGAAGTCTCATTGATATAGAAATTAATGCATATCAAACTACATTCCCCCTCATCCTTAAAGATCACATCATAACCCTGTGCCAAGACCAGCAATCACATCAACTTAAAATACTGCTAAACCACGGCTACCGAGAGTAAAGAAGGCCGATGCACATGACAGCATGACGTCACTATCAGATTCACTTGTAGGTATATGATCTAGGCTATCAGCAGCAGTTTCATCTAGTTTTCAGTTTGCTGTCTAACATGGTGTATTCTTGCGTTGTTATAAATTGTCGGGGAAATTATCCAAAATGCCTCAAAGTAAATATATTTTCTCAATTTCGATACATGCCATTAGTAGGGAAAATTTTATTCCAACCAAATATAGTAAAGTAAGTAATGTTATTTGTTAATAATTAAACATGTATTTAATTAGAACTGTATTCAAGTACTTTCATACCGTTTGATAACATTGTTAATATAAATTAAAGTACTTTCATAACGTTTGATAACATTGCTAATATAAATTACAGAAACAATACTATTTATTGCTAATACAGCAAACATTATGTTGATATATTTAACTGTTTATTTTCTTATAAGGCTAAAAAGTCTATCAGGAAGATTGAAAATTTAATTTAATTTTGTTTTAGGTTTTAAAATTATAAACAAATAATTTTTACATGAGGATAATTATCAAAATGATTTTTTAATAATAAATAAAATCTTTCATTGAGTATGTCCAAATATTTGGATGTTCTATATTTTTTTCTAAAGTCGGTTTGAAAATTATTCACTACATGGTTTAATGAAATTAGCCGTGACTAAGCATTAATATTAAAATTGATTGTTTCTTTTTAGAATTATAAACAAATAATCTTTATATGAGAATATTTGTCAAAATGTTTTTTTAATAATAAATAAAACCTTTCATTGAGTATGTCCAAATATTTGAAAGTTCGGGTTTGTTTTACAGTACACATAGATTCGAAAAAGTTGTCACAAAACAAATATAAAACAAATAAATATTATCAAAGGCAAGATAAGTTACTTTTCTACCCAACTGGATATGTTTTTATTTTTTATATTTAATGAAATATGATTATTCAGCTCGAAAAAACATAGTGTTTACCGATGTATTGGAAAATTCAAAATAGCGGCCGACTCTCTCTCAGAGACAGTAAGTTTGGGAAAATGAGTTATAAATAAAAAAGAGTCAAAATACTGTTAAAAACCCGCCGAATATATGTCAGCCTATTTCACTGTAACATATATTGAGCGAGCTTCTAACAGTATTTTGTCTGTTTTTTATTTATGACTCATTTTCCCAAACTTACCACCTCAAAGAGAGAGTCGGCTACAATTTAAAATTTTCCAATACACTGAATAAACATGTTACATTAAATATAAACATTAAAAACATATCCAGTTAGGTAGAAAAGTAACTTATCTTTCCTTTGATAACATTTATTTATTCTATATTTGTTTTGTGACAACTTTTTCGAATCTATGTGTACAGTAAAACAAATCTGAAAGTTCTATATTTTTTTCTAAAGTCGGTTTGAAAATTATTAACAACGCAGCTATTAATGAAATTAGCCGTGACTGAGCCTTATATATTAAAATTGTTTCTTTTTAGAATTATAAACAAATAATTCTTACATGAGAATATTTGTCAAAAATATATTTTTTAAATTTTATTTATTGCCTCCCCACCAGGGCACAGTTAGACACAAGGTCGGGTTTTAATGTGGGAAAATTTAGCTCCCCAAAAAGGGGCACTCTGGATAGGAACAAAAATAAAATAAAAATTGTCTCGGTCATGAAGGATTTCTCCTCCACTGACCGAGGACAGAACAAATGAAGTGTAACATCAGAACAGATACTACACTGTGATTATTATTATTGTAAATGTTTGTTTACTATCTTTTCTTAGATTTTAGCAATAGTTTACATTATGGTATGAATGTTTTCTTTAATTATGTTTTTAGATATGTGAACATCATTTTCGGCCTGAAGATGTAATAAAGGAGAAATCAAGATTCGATGATAAAACGTTGTGAAATAAACACGCAAGATGAGAACATTAATCCGAATAATCTCTAAAGTTCCGAAAAATAACATTCAACCCATGTGATTTTTCTCTACATTAAATTAAAAAAATATATTTCTGCACTAGTAACTTTTATTGTTTGTTTGTATTTAAATTATTTGTTTGACTTCAATTTTTTGTATTTTATCGTTTGTTTTCATTCTTAAAATTATTTATCGATGGTTTCCACTTTTAAAATTATTAATCGTTGGTGTTTAATATGTTTTTAAATTCTTTGTTTCCTAACTTCATAATTCAGTTTTATTAGTATTAAATTGTATATTGCTTTAAAATTACTTAATTTACATAGATAATATTTATATTTTATATTGAATAAAGTTCAGTTTCAGTATTAATCGAACTGTGTTCCTTTTTCTTTTATAAAATTGCTTTATTCCTCTTTTTCAAATGGCCCTCATATAGTATTGACAGTTTGACAAATCTTACCTACATTGCTTGCATGCATTTTTCAGTTAACACGCCTTCTTCTTACTCTCGGTGGCCGTGGCTAAACACTACCAGTCTCTCAAACAATGCTAGACACTACTAGTTTCTCAAACACTGCTAAACACTAGTCTCTAAAAAAATGTCTAAATTTTGCTAGCTTTTCATAAAACTGTAAGACTTATCTAACCTCTCAAAAAAGCTAGTATAGAATATAAAACAACGACATGGAGTTTCATTCTATATTAATAAACAACTTTATTTGTTATCTTGATTAGTGGCGTTAGTAGATGAGAGAAACGGGTTAGTAAGTTGAAGTGTTCTTGTGTAAAGATAGAATTAATATATTGCCGGTTTGTTGAGGAGAAAACAGCTCAGTCCACACATGTTTATAGCTAGTAGTCATTGGGATGAAGGAAACCGATTGAAGGAGAAAGAAATGGCAAAGTCTTCAGTGTGTTCACACGTTGTCGAGTGTGTGTTGGTGTATGTTCTTAAGAATGATAAAGAATGTTCATTTCGGGTACTGCACATGGAAACGAATGTGGGGTTGAAAGGTCGCCATGTTAGCTTGTAGTACTCACATTAAAGAAAAGTCTGCTACCCGGCAGGGTCAGAATGAAAGAGGGTTGAAAGTTTCAGATTTCGCCTTCTATATACTCTGTCAAGTAATAGAGCTGACTTGTGATTGGACAAGCTCAGGAGAAAATAGATTTCAAATCTCGAGTCATGAGAAGTATCTGTGATAGTAACTTCTAAAAAAATAAACTGCTAGACTTTACTAGCTTCCCAAACACAAACAGTCAGTCAGATCGTAATTCTCCATTGTACCGAAAGTCTGAATCGAATCACCTTTCTATCTTCTTTTTCTCAGCGCTTCCAATTTTAAAATTTCGATGCAAATCTTTTTAACCTATTAATTGCTCCACGCTTTCTATTTTCAAAGTATGATACGAATTGGTTAATATTTCCATATCCATATTCAATGCTTTCAATTTTCAAAGGTTGATGCGAATCATTTAATATTTTACTCGTTTAATCTCCATTTTCCAACGCTTACAATTTTCATTGTTCAACAAGAATTGTTTAATATTTCCATTTCCTTACACTCCTAATTTTCAGTGTATAACATGAATTGTTTAATGTTTCCATTTCTCAACGCTTACAATTTTCAGTGTTCAACATGAATTGTTTAATGTTTCCATTTCTCAACGCTTACAATTTTCAGTGTTCAACATGAATTGTTTAATGTTTCCATTTCTCAACGCTTACAATTTTCAGTGTTCAACAAGAATTGTTTAATGTTTCCATTTCTCAACGCTTACAATTTTCAGTGTTCAACATGAATTGTTTAGTATTTCAATTTCCTTACACTTACAATTTTCAGTGTTCAACATGAATTGTTTAATATTTCCATTTCCTTACACTTACAATTTTCATTGTTCAACATGAATTGTTTAGTATTTCAATTTCCTTACACTTACAATTTTCATTGTTCAACATGAATTGTTTAGTATTTCAATTTCCTTACACTTACAATTTTCATTGTTCAACATGAATTGTTTAGTATTTCAATTTCCTTACACTTACAATTTTCAGTGTTCAACATGAATTGTTTAGTATTTCAATTTCCTTACACTTACAATTTTCAGTGTTCAACATGAATTGTTTAGTATTTCAATTTCCTTACACTTACAATTTTCATTGTTCAACATGAATTGTTTAGTATTTCAATTTCCTTACACTTACAATTTTCATTGTTCAACAAGAATTGTTTAATGTTTCCATTTCTCAACGCTTACAATTTTCAGTGTTCAACATGAATTGTTTAGTATTTCCATTTCCTTACACTTACAATTTTCATTGTTCAACATGAATTGTTTAGTATTTCCATTTCCTTACACTTACAATTTTCATTGTTCAACATGAATTGTTTAGTATTTCAATTTCCTTACACTTACAATTTTCATTGTTCAACATGAATTGTTTAGTATTTCAATTTCCTTACACTTACAATTTTCAGTGTTCAACATGAATTGTTTAGTATTTCCATTTCCTTACACTTACAATTTTCATTGTTCAACATGAATTGTTTAGTATTTCAATTTCCTTACACTTACAATTTTCATTGTTCAACATGAATTGTTTAGTATTTCAATTTCCTTACACTTACAATTTTCAGTGTTCAACATGAATTGTTTAGTATTTCCATTTCCTTACACTTACAATTTTCATTGTTCAACATGAATTGTTTAGTATTTCAATTTCCTTACACTTACAATTTTCATTGTTCAACATGAATTGTTTAGTATTTCAATTTCCTTACACTTACAATTTTCAGTGTTCAACATGAATTGTTTAGTATTTCAATTTCCTTACACTTACAATTTTCAGTGTTCAACATGAATTGTTTAGTATTTCCATTTCCTTACACTTACAATTTTCATTGTTCAACATGAATTGTTTAGTATTTCAATTTCCTTACACTTACAATTTTCATTGTTCAACATGAATTGTTTAGTATTTCAATTTCCTTACACTTACAATTTTCAGTGTTCAACATGAATTGTTTAGTATTTCCATTTCCTTACACTTACAATTTTCATTGTTCAACATGAATTGTTTAGTATTTCAATTTCCTTACACTTACAATTTTCAGTGTTCAACATGAATTGTTTAGTATTTCAATTTCCTTACACTTACAATTTTCATTGTTCAACATGAATTGTTTAGTATTTCCATTTCCTTACACTTACAATTTTCAGTGTTCAACATGAATTGTTTAGTATTTCCATTTCCTTACACTTACAATTTTCATTGTTCAACATGAATTGTTTAGTATTTCCATTTCCTTACACTTACAATTTTCAGTGTTCAACATGAATTGTTTAGTATTTCCATTTCCTTACACTTACAATTTTCATTGTTCAACATGAATTGTTTAGTATTTCCATTTCCTTACACTTACAATTTTCAGTGTTCAACATGAATTGTTTAATATTTCCATTTCCTTACACTTACAATTTTCATTGTTCAACATGAATTGTTTAGTATTTCCATTTCCTTACACTTACAATTTTCATTGTTCAACATGAATTGTTTAGTATTTCCATTTCCTTACACTTACAATTTTCATTGTTCAACATGAATTGTTTAGTATTTCCATTTCCTTACACTTACAATTTTCATTGTTCAACATGAATTGTTTAGTATTTCCATTTCCTTACACTTACAATTTTCATTGTTCAACATGAATTGTTTAGTATTTCCATTTCCTTACACTTACAATTTTCATTGTTCAACATGAATTGTTTAGTATTTCCATTTCCTTACACTTACAATTTTCATTGTTCAACATGAATTGTTTAGTATTTCCATTTCCTTACACTTACAATTTTCATTGTTCAACATGAATTGTTTAGTATTTCCATTTCCTTACACTTACAATTTTCATTGTTCAACATGAATTGTTTAGTATTTCCATTTCCTTACACTTACAATTTTCATTGTTCAACATGAATTGTTTAGTATTTCCATTTCCTTACATATACAATTTTCATTGTTCAACATGAATTGTTTAGTATTTCCATTTCCTTACACTTACAATTTTCAGTGTTCAACATGAATTGTTTAGTATTTCAATTTCCTTACACTTACAATTTTCATTGTTCAACATGAATTGTTTAGTATTTCCATTTCCTTACACTTACAATTTTCATTGTTCAACATGAATTGTTTAATATTTCCATTTCCTTACACTTACAATTTTCATTGTTCAACATGAACAATTCAAGACTTATATTTAAGCTATATATCGCTCGTGTAAAGTATGAACTATAAACTCTATTTGTGCACACTTCCACAGAGGTCAACATGTGCAAGCCACTATCACACGTCCTTATGTGACTACCAAATTATTGCACTAATGTATGAACTTTGTTTTGTTTCGTTTTAAATAAATAATGTAATTTTATATATATATATATTGGTATAATGGTTTTCTTTATTGCTAAGTCGTGAACATGCATTATATAACCCCGCAAGACATATATGATTATGGGTCTCCGTGTGAGTATGGATGTATAATTCAATAACTTGAGTGTTATTTCTTCTGCCCGTCACACAAATAATTATCTGGGTAAGTTTGACACTGTTGTCCAAACTTCCAAACATGTGTATACGTAATGCACCTCTGCTAATTAAACTTATTTCTTTGAAATCCAACTTCAAAATCAACGTGCCTTCTAAAAACTCAACCCTCTTTTATCTCCAACCAGGAGCATCTCATCTACATATCAGGTGGTAACATTGCAGGCATATAAAGAGATAAGGCAGCCATTTTTGTTTCTTCTTCATTCATTTCATTCCACGACCAACCTGTTGAATTATGCACATATGCTAGTTAGGTAAGTTATGCGTTTCCCTACAGCATGTTTACATATATATATACTGAAAGCTAGACTGGTATATGTGTACATGTGCACATATACTTATGCATATATGTCTGTTCATTGATGTGTGTGAGTTACTCTGGGAGAAGAACTTATGTAGATTATGTCGCAAAAATTGTAAGATGACCTTTAGGTCAAGTCAGCTTCAATTGATACATGCTTTTAATTAAACCGAATATTAACCTAAAGTCTTAGTGGCAGTAATAACAAGAAACAAAAAACGTTATTACTAGAAAACAATCATAAAAATTAAACATAGTTTTATTTTTTTAATTTTAAGGTAACAAAGATACATTAAAGGGCAATTTGCCGTTTAGCTGCACAAATAACCTCGGAGCCTATTATCATAAAAAGGGACGCATTGGGTCGACACCGGTATATAGCGATTAATGTAAACAAACGTTTGTTTATATTTACATGATTATTGAGAATGTAATCCTATGAATAAAATTTAATTTAAATTAATCACGTTGAGATTGTCGGACTGACTTCCTCATCTTGGTTGTTATTGTCACAACGTTTCGGCCGTTTTGCCCTCCGGCCTTCGTCAGGTGTTTTGTATCGAACTGGGGAACCATTTGTTAGGAGTCTCGAACCCAACCCTTTATTATTATTACGGGGGGTGAAAATTTATCGGTATCATAACAAATTGTTTTTCCGATGTAAAAAAAAAAAAAAAAAAAAACTATTTGATGAAATTAAGTGAAATTTATCGGTATCATAACAAATTGTTTCTTCGATGTAAAAAAAAACAACAAAAAAAAAACTATTTGATGAAATTAAGTGAAATTTATCGGTATCATAACAAATTGTTTTTTCGCTGTAAAAAAAAACAAAAAAAAAACTATTTGATGAAATTAAGTGAAATTTATCGGTATCATAACAAATTGTTTTTTCGCTGTAAAAAAACACAAAAAAACAAACTATTTGATGAAATTAAGTGATTTTTTTTTCAGAGAACTTCGTTCCATAACGGATACATACAATTTAAACTTTTTTTCGATATTTTCATTTATAATGTCTCAGTTAAACTATACAAGTACCATATTTTTTGTATTCGATCTTTTATTAAAAACAAAACGTTAAAACTTTTACTTATAACATTAACATTCCGTTTGATTCGCATTTTTATTTTATTTATTAATATAAAAGTGAAAGGTAAAATTATTACATTTCATATTAAAACTATCAAACTTTTTTTTATTTTACGCAAATAAACCACAAATAAGTAGATAAACAAAAATATTTTTTTAATGAATTTTTAATAAGTATTGTATTTAAATCAAATAAATTGTTAAGTTAGGTGTATCAGAATTTTTGTAGGAATTTTTGACACCCCTAACACGAAACTGCAAATAAAATATAAAAAACTCGTAATTTCTCTTTTAAAGGTGGTTGTTTATTTTCTTTATGGATTATACTTCCAAAATAAACTGTTAAAGTTGTATAAAAAGTAATAGAAATATTGTTTTTTTAAATAGTAATGAAATTAATTGAATGTTACGAGTTCAGTATTTTTCAATTTTTAAACTTTAAAAATCTATCAAAAGTTTTCTATTGATTCTATTTTTACGATATTTTCAGGGTCAATGTGAAATGTTATGCTCTTTCCAATAAACCGAATATAATATTTTAGACAAACGTTTTTTTTTTTTATTAAATTCACGCCACTCCCATTTTCAAATGTCTATTAAAAAGTAAATAATTAATTTATGTACCAAAGTTTTATATATCACAAATTGTGGAAAAAAAACTATTTAGAGGGTAAAGTAGATTGCCCGGTGATAGCGTAAGCTCCGAGGGGTTGCAAAGGATGCCCTATGCGACCCCCCCCTACTGGGTCGAGTAACAAGTTTTGTAGTACGGCGAGCAGCAAGTAACTAATTTGTGCCAACCGTTCTAGCAGTATCAGAATTTTTGTAGGAATTTTTGACACCCCTAACACGAAACTGCGAATACAATATAAAAATCTCGTAATTTCTCTGTTAAAAGTGGGTTATTTATTTTCTTTATGGATTATACTTCCAAAATAAACTATTACAGTTGTTTTAAAAGTAATAAAAATATTTTTATTTTTTTTTTAAACAGTAATGAATTTTCCGAACTCAATATTTTTCAATTTTTAAACTCAATATTTTTAAATTTTAAAAATCTATCAAAATTTTTCTATTGATTCTATTTTTACGATATTTTCAGGGTCAATGTGAAATTTTATGTTCTTTCCAATAAACCGAATATAATATTTTAGACAAACGTTTTTTTTAAATTCACGCCCCCCCATTTTCACGCCCCCCCTCCATTTTCAACTTTCTCTTAAAAAGTAAATAATTAATTTATGTTTAATAGTTTTATATATCACAAATTGAAGAGAAAAGGTCAATAAATAATATATTCAAATTTAAAACAAAAAAAAATCAGTTTTTTAGAAATTTACCTGTAAAGTCCGAAGTTTAAAACCTTATTTTATAAGAACACATTTTTTCTTTTTGTCTTTTTTTTTTTTTTTAATGAAACCTTGGTCCTTGCTCCTTTAATTGAAAAAAAAAATTAGGGCTTGAATTACATTTTTCGAGGAGTTATAAGCTTAGAAAGATAGGGGGTCGAATAATTTACGCCTCTCATTTTGAAATGTCTATTAAAAAGTAAATAATTAATTTATGTTTAATAGTTTTATATATCACAAATTGAAGAGAAAAGGTCAATAAATAATATATTCAAATTTAAAACAAAAAAAAAAATCAGTTTTTTAGAAATTTACCTGTAAAGTCCGAAGTTTAAAACCTTTTAAAAAAAAAAAAAACACATTGTTTTGTTTTGTTTTTTTTTTTAAATAAAACCTTGGTCCTTACTCCTTTAATTGAAAAAAAAAATTAGGGCTTGAATTACATTTTTCGAGGAGTTATAAGCTTGGAAAGATGGGGTGGAATTATTCACTATTTTCACGAAATTTCTGACACTGCTAACCGTTCACCAGTAAGTTGTTAACAGAACTGGTGCTAGTCAGAGACACAATTCTTTTATAACAGAAGAATAGTGCCTCCCCCTACTCCTCCAAGTCTATAAGAGACTCGTTCTCTCAACCACTCAGATTAGAATTCCGCCCTCGAGGCCGGCGCCACCAAGTAAGCAATCTCCTTTTTTTATTTTTATTTTTATTTTCTCACAAAATTAAAGATAAAAGATCAATAAATAATATATTCAAAATACAAAAAAAGTAGTGTTTTTTAGAAATTTACTTGTAAAGTCCGAAGTTTAAAACCTTTTTTTTACTAAACCACTATAAAAAAACAAAACAAAAAAAAAACTACGTATAATATGATAAAAATATTTTAATGTGAAAACGAAGCAGCATTTTTCTGTACGTAATAATATTGTTTTATGGAAGGCTTCCATAAAAATTGATAAAATGAATAACATTAAATAAATTTATGGTTCGATTGAAATATTAATGGAAATAAATTGAACACAAAACCATTAAAAATTTTTAAATTAAATGAAACTTATGGAAATTTATTAAAAAGTATATTTAAAATTAAAAATATCCTGTTTGTTTGTTTTTGTTTATTCGCAAAAATATATCCCATTGCTCGATGAGTTTTTTACGTCTTAAAATGGAAACAAAACAAAGAAATTAATATTTACCTTTAATCAAATTTTGTTACAAATCATTTGCTTTCAATAACGAAGCACGATATGATTTGTAGGTTTTAAATTAGATCTTTTGTGGCAAGAAGACTGGATCAAATTAATCTTTAGTCCATTGAAAACCGGAAATAGATTGTGAATTATCTCCCTTTTTTCTGGGGAGGGGAGGGGGGTCAAATACGAAATAGGCTTTGTTTTACAATAGACTGTGGTTCGAAAAATAGTGAAATCAAATCTATCTATATTATTATGAAACTGTGGACCGCGCAGGCGTTCTTGCTTGCCTACTTGGTTGAGTCTTGTAAATCAATAATTCGAGTTTTTTGTACTCGACTTTTTATTAAAAACAAAACGAAGCATCTTACTTTAACGGGAATTTTATCATGACGTCCAATTAAGGTTATCTGGGTTTGTATTACTGTACACATAGATTCGAAAAAAGTTGTCAAAAAAACAAATATATAACAAATAAATGTTATCAAAGGCAAGATAAGTTACTTTTCTACCTAACTGGATATATTTTTCGTGTTTTTTTTATTCAGTGTAACATGTTTATTCGAATTTAGGAAAACTCGTCCCGGGAAAACTCGTCTCGGGAAAACTCGTCTCGGGAAAACTTGTCCCCGGAAAACTCGTCCCTTTTCGCTAGGTAGGAAAACTGGTCCCGTATTGAATAAATATCGATTGAAAACACACTTTATGATCGTTCTTGAAGGAGATATTGGTTTTTAAAATAGCCTATAGCCCCCCCCCACATTTAAAAAAAAATATTTTTACTTGTTTAATGTTTTTTTTTTTTTTTTTTTTTTTTTTTTAAATAAAATCGATTTTCTAAGTGTCCGTTTTCTACCTAACTGGCTAAGTTCTTAGTGGTTTCACTTATTTTAAAGCGTTTATTATGTTCATAAACGAGACCGCATATTTTTTTTTAATATTAATATAAAAAGAATGTACTTATTTACTGTTGTATTGAATCGTTTATTCGGTAAAGAAAAAAAACACCGAAAACAAACAAAAGTGTTACGTGAGAACGAGAAATAATGTCCGGTATATCACATCTTAGGGGTCTTGATAATCGCTAAAAAAATAAATAAATAAATAAAAATAGAAAATTAAAGAAATTACCAAGGGATATTTGGTTTTAAAAAGAAAATAGTAAATTTTAATATTTTTTAAAATATAATTTTGAGAGGGGGGGGGGTAAAAACTATATCTCCCTCCGAAAAACAACCAACAAAAAATGAAATTAAAAAGATTCTTGATAAACGATAGCGGAGCTTTCAATAAAATTGATTAATAAATTTATTTAGTGATTACTTTTTCTCTTAATGATTGATTTTAGAATTTTGAAGTAAAAATTAAAAATGAGTTAACGAGAGATTGTTAGCACCTCTCGCGCCAAAAAAAATATTTCGCTTTTAATTTATTAGTTAATTTTTGCAAAATTTGACAGGACGACAATAAATGTTGATAATTGATAAAACTATAATTTTAAATAACGCAGAGTTACTGCATTTGGTATGAGAGAAAACAAAACCATAACAACAACAAAAAACTATCATAATTAAAAAACCAAAACAAAAAAAGTAACGAAGAATCGAATAATCGCTCCCTGTTTTTTAATTTTTTTGTTTTGTTTGTATTGTTTTTACGACTTCAAAAAACATCGTTAAAATAAGAACAAAAAAATTTGTAATTAACTTTGTATGAACATAATAATAAACGCTTTAAAATAAGTGAAACCACTAAGAACTTAGCCAGTTAGGAAGAAAACGGACACTTAGAAAATCAATTTTATTAAAAAAAAAAAAAAATTAAACAAGTAAAAATATTTTTTAAAAATATTATGGGGGGCTATTTTAAAAACCAATATCTCCTTCGAGAACGATCATAAAGTGTGTTTTCAATCGATATTTATTCAATACGGGACCAGTTTTCCTACCTAGCGAAAGGGGACGAGTTTTCTGGAGACGAGTTTTCCGGAGACGAGTTTTCCCGGGACGAGTTTTCCGGGCACCTGTTTATTCAGCTCGAAAACCATACATGTATTAGAAAATTCAAGATGGCGCCTCACTCCCTCTTTAACACGGTAAGTTTGTGAAAAGGTGTTATAAATAAAAAACTAGACAAAATACTATTAAAAACCCGCCGAATATATGTCAACCTATGTCACGGTAACATATATTGAGCGAGTTTTAACAGTATTTTATCCAGTTTTTTATTTATAACACCTTTTCCCAAACTTACCATGTTAAAGAGAGAGTCAAACGCCATCTTGAATTTTCCAATACATTGGTAAACACTGTATGGTTTTCCAGCTGAATAAACATGTTACAGTGAATAAAAACACGAAAAATATATCCAGTTAGGTAGAAAAGTAACTTATCTTGCCTTTGATAACATTTATTTGTTATATATTTTTTTTTTTACAACTTTTTCGAATCTATGTGTACAGTAATACAAACCCGGTTATCTCATTGCACAACAAGAAAAAAAAAAAAAAAAACACGAAAGAATAACCCGATAAACAGTTTTTTTTTTTTTGGTACTTGTACAGTTTAGTCAAGACATTAAAAAATGAAAATACCGAAAAAAGTTTAAAATGTATGTATCCGTTATAGAACGAAGTCCTCAGAAAAAAAATTTAACTTAATTTCATCAAGTAGTTAGTATTCTTTTTATTTTTTTACAAGACCAATTCTAGGCCTTAAAATAGTTCTTTCATCCTCTGTGAAGAGGTCGTTGTAATTTTGTTTACAACTCTGATTTTTTAAACAGTCTTTTCTGACTAATTCTGTGTCGTCTTCCCTGACGAATCCCAATTGAAGAAAAAGAAACCAAATCACTGGTTTCTCTTGTTTGAACTTGTGATTTTTAACGTCTTTTCTCTTGATGCGGGATAGCGAGCCGACTTCTTTCTCGTGTTCAAAACTTCCAACAAAATGGCGCACACATCTCCTTTTATCAATCGAAAGACACGCATTCAACACGTGATATAACCAGCAGTAGCAGCACAAGATACACCAAGAAAGGGGGGTAAAGAAGGGGAGGGAGAGAGAAGGAAAGAAAGAAGGTGGAAAATAAAATTTCTACAACTTGGAATATTAACAATTTCGTTTGATTCGAATATAATTTTTCTTTAATTAAATAAACTAAAAGTGACAGCTAAAATTATTATATTTCATACGAAAACTATTAAAGCATTTTTAACGCAAATAGATCACAAACAAGTGGATAAATTAAAATAAATTATTTCTTAAATTAATTTTCCATCTGTAAATTGTAAGGTATATAAAAATTACATATAATACAATAACATATTTTAATGTGAAAACAAAGCAACATTTTTCTAAACATTTCCCTGGCCTTTTGACAAGGAACAAAATGTAGTATCTGTTCTGATACTACACTTCACTTTTTCTGTCCTCGGTTAGTGGACGACAAATACTTCATGATTGTGACATTTTTCATTTTTGTTCCTATCCAGAGTGTCCCTTTTTGGAAAGCTGGATTTTACTCACATTACAAGCCACGTATGTGTGATCCCCCTTTGGTGCTGCATGTGAAATGACGCCACACACACAATAAAAAAATACTGAAGAAATGATGAATGTGAGAAGTGTGAAGGGCCAACGTTGTCTTCACATTTTAGCCAAGCTCCAGAAAAATCTAATGGATGAGGTAAAAGTTATGGGGTAAAAAGTGTAATTTTTTTTTTGCAATTTTGGAGCATTTGTTTTACCCCTTTTGAGCTCTTGGGAACGCCGAATCACAGTGAAAATAGACAAACGGTGCAGTTTCACCCCTTACATGTATATTTGAATTCAGCACCATGGAAAACAACTATATAGACATAAATATAAAGTTTTTGAATAATATGAAAAAAGAGCTCTAAAAGGCATGTTTTTAGCCCTAAAAGTCCCAGAGGGATGCGAACCAGAATTTTTCCTTGGTCGTCGATACTGAATTAATATTAAGAACAATGACTTCCATATTTTGGCCAGGTTTCAGGAAAATCTAATGGATGGATCAAATGCTACAGGATAAAAAGTGCCATTTTGGGGCATTTTTCTTCTTTTTTTTTTACCTCTTTTGAGCCTCTGGATACGCCGAATCCCAGTGCAAATGGAAAACGATGCAGTTTCAGGCTTTAACTCATGTATATTTGAGTTGACCACCGAGAAAAACCACTATATGGTCAGACATATCAAATTTTTGTTGAGGAATATGAAAAAAGAGCACTGAAAGTTTCCGGGGACACGAACCAGAATTTTGCCAGGGTCACCCATACTGGATTTATATTAAGAACAATGGGCTCCATATTTTGGCCAAGTTTCAGAAAAATCTTATGGGGCAAAATGTGTCATTTTTGGCCATTTGGACGTTTTTTTTTTTGTTTTTTTTTTACCTCTTTTGAGCCCCTGGGGACGCAACAGGAATTAAAAAAAAAAAATTACTGTGCAGATCTATGTAATGAAATACAATTTGTGGCAAATTTTCAGGAAAGACTAATGGACGGTTATCTGGCAATCGGACTAACGGACGCACGGACACCACTGAAAACATAAGCCCCTCTCCGATAAATAAGGGCGGAGGGACAAAAAAACTGACCTTGTGTTTAACTTTGCCCTCGTGGGGAACCAATTAAATAGGAACATTAAATAAATAAATTTAGGGTTCGATTGAAATATTAGTGGAAATAAATTGAACACAAATTACATTACAATTTTTTTTAATGAAATAAAAACGGTACAAGTCTATAAATGGGCCACAACAAATCTTTTTTACAATAAAAATCTGAAAAAAAAATCTTTATAATGTACGTACTTGTCACTGCATGAAGATGTCATATTCCAAAAATTACGTAAATCGATCAAATAGTTCTTTTTTATTTAAGAAAATCAAATATTATTGGACGATTTATCGAAGCTTTGCCACGCGCCATCTTGTTTGAGAGATAATGCCACTAACGACCCCTGGCGGAAATATGGTTCAACAAGGGCAGTACATGCAGACCATCGAATATTTTATCAATCAAGTACTTTTTTTTTTAAGGAAACTCCAATTTTACGATTTTTAGGGATAATAAATAAATAAATTGACTTCTTTTAATAAAGAGAAGGCGGAAAACACTATTTTTTTTTGTTCGTCTGAAAACAGACTTTTGTGGGAACATGATGAGAATTAGCAGCGAACCGGATGTTAACGTATCCACCATGAGAGACAACAAAATGAAAAATCGTCTTTTGCACATGGCTCCACGCATTGCTTCAGCTTGGGAAGAAAAAAAAATAAGATAACCACAAAAAGAATTATCGACCAATGGCAGAGCTCCGCGCCTAAAATAAACACCTCAAATATCACAGTCATTGGGAGCCAGTTTGCCACTATAAAACGAGGGAACCAAAAGGAGGGAAGAGGAAATTCGCCCTGCTACGTCAGTGGACGCACGAACGGATTCTCCCACCCGACCTAAAGAGAAGAAAAAGAAATAAGGCACCAGTGAAGTGAAGAAGTTACTTCAATTCTAAACAATGCCTAATTCACACAAACCAAAGAAGAGAGGAAGAAAAGGAAGACGAAGACGCCGGGCTGCTAGCTACTGATGAAAAAGTCACTCGCTTTCCAGTTAGGACACGCATCACCGACAGCAGGATGACTGGCCTACCCTAACCCTCTCCGTCGTCCAAAAGATAAGTTACATTTTACGAACATTCATTCCTTGTCAATTCATACATACCTACAAACATTTTACGAACATTCATTCCTTGTCAATTCATACATACCAACAAACATTTTATGAACATTCATCTCCTTTGTTAAATCACATTCCATCCTACAAACACTTTGCCTCTCCTAATACAAATTGTTGGTAGTGTCTTTAATTATATGGAGTCAAAATCTACACACTTCCAACGTTATTCATTTCATGTATTCTTGGTTGTGGCCTCTATGGCATCCTTTCGTCCTCCTAATTTCCCCACCTAACTCTTTCATAAAAACTCGAGGCCATACTTTAATAAGCGAAGTAGTTTTTTTTTTTTAAGAAAAAACAAATTTTACGATTTTTAGGGATAATAAATAAATAAATTGACTTCTTTTAATAAAGAGAATGTGGAGGGCAGACCATTGACTATTTTAGTTTTTTTTTTCTTTCTTAAATGTCGAAAACCCTTTTTGGGTTTGTTTTACTGTACACATAGATTCGAAAAAGTTGTCAAAAAGCAAATATATAACAAATAAATGTTATCAAAAGCAAGATAAGTTACTTTTCTACCCAACTGGATAATTTTCTAGTGTTTTTATTTAATGTAACGTGTTTATTCGGCTCGAAAAACATACAATGTTTACCGATGTATTAGAAAATTTAAAATGGCGCCCGACTCTCTCTTTCACACGGTAAGTTTGGGAAAAGGGGTTATAAATAAAAAAAACTAGACAAAATACTGTTAAAAAGACGCTCAATATGTTACCTTGACATAGGCTGACATATATTCGGTGGGTTTTTAACAATATTTTGTATTTTTTTGTATTTTTAACTCATTTTCCAAACTTACCGTGTTCAACAGAGAAGCCGGCGCCATTTTGAATTTTCCAATACATCGGTAAAAACTGTATGTGTTTCGAGCTGAATAAACATGTTATATTGAATAAAAACACTAAAAAAAGTATCTAGTTGAGTAGAAAAGTAACTTATCTTGTTTTTGATAACATTTATTTGTTATATGTTTGTTTTTTGACAACTTTTCGAATCTGTGTGTACAGTAATACAAACCCCACTTCTTTATAATACAAATAAAAATTAATACATTAACATAACGACCTCTTTTCCTAAAAAGAATGTCGAAAACAGTTTTTTTTAAATATATAATACAAATAAAACTAATAAATTAACATAATGAAACATTTTTGGGAATTAAAAAAAAAATGAAATAAAAAATCGAAATCTGTTAAATTTAGCAATTAATGGGGAAACTACAAAATGATAAATTCACAGGACTTCTTTTCAGTCAAAAGAAAAAAAATGTTCCACATTGGTCATGTTTATAAAAATAGAAAATGGTTAAATTTAGTAATTAAAGAGGATACATTTCTGCAATATTACAAAACAGACTTTGTAGTGGATTTCTGGAGAATTTCTGCCGCCACATGAACTCAGCCAGGTACGACTCGACCATATGTGTACGGCCACGGGTACCACACTCGTTTTCGTTTCTTTTTTTGGCCTCTGCCCACATGCGTTCCACATGGTTGGTAGTGGCACCTGTGCTTGCATCCACAAAATGGTATCTGTGGTTGACGGTTAAGTGGCGGTATCCTTCAGCACCAAGTCTGTCATAGGCCCGCCAACAATCGGAAACTATGGTCGTGCCTGGTCGAATATATCTTTTTATAATTGGGATTAATGTCGCAGCATTTCTTGCAGGAACTGTCACCAAAAACCCATGTTTTGTAGCGTGTTCGTATCCTCCGAACACCCACAACTTTCTAGTGAGTCTCCCGGTGTGATTTTTTTTCTTTGAGAAAACAGACTTTTGTCTATTTCTACAGAACATAACATCCCTCGCCACCAAGTATTTGGGGATGTCTTAAAAAATGGTCTACGCAAATGTCCCTGACAAACGCCAGTTCACAAATCGATTGGTTAGTCGTAATTCTGCAGTCTCTCTTCACGGTTTTGCAGCTTACATTATTGTAGGCTCATTGATATACAAATTTTATGAGCTCCTTAAGCGGTATTTTGGAACCTGAAAAAAAAAACCCAAAAAACTTTACGTATAGAGACGCCTTACAGCGTTTACATCTCCCCCAAAAAACATGGTTGAATCCAATTTTAGCGTTACAAATTCCAGAATTTTTTTTGAGAATCGGCACTATTGCTAAACGAATTATTTTGTGCTAAATAGCACGTTTTTTGTTAAAAAAAAAAAAAAAAAACCACTGTAAGCATAGAATAATATATCGAAGCCGGCGATTTTGTTTTTTATCGCCATCATCTAAATTGTAAATAAAAATGTCCGCTACTTTCTGGAATTTGTAACGCTACAATTGGATCCAACCAAAACCATCAGGTCGATTTCTTGTCTTGAATGTCATGTTTCTTCCACAGCGACAAATTTCGGATGCCGAAATTAAATTTTGAGATTGTAGAAAGTCTGCAACTTTTGCATTCTCCGTAAGCAAATAGCATAGTTCTTCCATACTTATGGCATTTACATCCAAATGGTTCATATTCAGAGAATCCAATATCAGTATTACAAATCTGAGGAAACAAATTAGTGCACTGAGTTTGAGTCCTAATCTGGAACGATTAAAGTTGTCATTGGTTACACAGCTAACAGCGGCCAGCGCCAGGTCAAGACAAGGCTAAAAAAAAAAGTTCAGTGTTTTAATATTTAACTGTAAATTTTGCCAAGTAGGTGTGAAGTTAACACTTCAAAATAGATAACGGTTCAGGACGTACCAATAAGAAAAAATACAAATTAAACTGGGAGAGTCAATGATAACAATCTGGAAATAGGATCCCTAACTTGCGGTCTTGTGGCCCTGTTTGTTTCATTATTTTATCGCCAAGAAAAAAAATGTTAATTCAGGTTTAAATCATTTTTATTCTTTATTTTTAGCAAAATTATTTTTTTTAAATAGAATTTTAAAAGTTAAATTGGGTTTGTTTTTCTATACACATAGATTCGAAAAGTTGTGAAAAAAAAACATATAACAAATAAATGTGTCATGTTTTCGGGAACGGTATTTATTTCATCAGGGACAAACCTACTTGTCACCGTGTTTATATGTAACTTCTCGTTTTGCTGCGACGTTATTTCATTTATTTATTTTTTTTAATCATTGTTTATTTTATTTCCTCTTCTTTGTGCCTAAATCTCCAATATACAACAACCGTTAGCGTGCTTATAGTTAAACTAATTTAGAATATATTTTTTACTCATTCTCGTCAACGTGATTACGACGAGACTTGGCCATAGTAGCGGGTTTTTCAAGCCAAACACTGTTGCCACTCTAGTCTGCCCACGTGAATGGATGTAGTTCTTCCACGCTCGCCTATGCCGGTCAAACAACTGGTTATGTTCATTTTAAATTCTCCAGTGTTTGTTTAAGTGAATCCTCTACCTACTTTCATAGCATATATGCTTGCTTAGGTGTATCAGAATTTTTGTAGGAATTTTTGACACCCCTAACACGAAACTGCGAATACAATATAAAAATCTCGGAATTTCTCTGGTAAAAGTGGGTTATTTATTTTCTTTATGGATTATACTTCCAAAATAAACTATTACAGTTGTTTTAAAAGTAATAGAAATATATATATATATATATATATATATATATATATATATATATATATATATATATATTTTAAACAGTAATGAATTTTCCGAACTCAATATTTTTCAATTTTTAAACTTTAAAAATCTATCAAAATATTTCTATTGATTCTATTTTTACGATATTTTCAGGGTCAATGTGAAATTTTATGTTCTTTCCAATAAATCGAATATAATATTTTAGACAAACTTTTTTTTTTTTAAATTCACGACCCCCCCCATCCCAATTTTTAAGTGTCTATTAAAAAGTAAATACTTAATTTAGTAACCCGAAAGTAAATAATTAATTTACTCACAAATTGAAGAGAAAAGGTCAATACATAATATATTCAAATTTAAAAAAAAAACATAGTGTTCTTTTAGAATTTTACCTGTAAAGTTTGAAGTTTAAAACCTTTTTTTTAAACCACGTTATTTGTTTTTTCTTTTTTTTTCTTTTTTTTAATGGAAACTTGGTCCTTGCTCCTTTAATTGAAAAAAAATTAGGGCTTGAATTACATTTTTCGAGGAGTTATAAGCTTGGAAAGACAGGGGGTCGAATAATTCACGCCTCCCATTTTGTAAATGTCTAATAATAATTAATTTAGACCCCGAAAAGTAAATAATTATTTACTCACAAATTGAAGAGAAAAGGTCAATACATAATATATTCAAATTTAAAACAAAAAAAAAACATAGTGTTCTTGTAGAATTTTACCTGTAAAGTCCGAAGTTTAAAACCTTTTAAAAAAAAAACGTTTTTCTTTCTTTTTTTTTTTTTTTAATGAAATCTTGGTCCTTGCTCCTTTAATTGAAAAAAAAATTAGGGCTTGAATTGCATTTTTCGAGGAGTTATAAGCTTGGAAAGATGGGGTGGAATTATTCGCTATTTTCACGAAATTTCTGACACTATTGCTTGCTATATTTCCTCGCAATTAAGTTTATTTAGATTCCACCAATTTCTTAAGCAATATAATTTGCTCTAGCATTCTCGTTCCCTGTTTACGTTGAAAGGAATTTGAAAGCATTTAAATTGTCACTTGACAGTGAACGTTTGCCTTCCTTGTACTTTACTTCTCTCCATAATGTTTATAGTTATCTTCTACTTCATTCAGTATCCCTTTTTTTTCTCCTTTTTTTTTTTTTTTGTCGCAGTAGAACTCACTTTCCTTTATTTTCAGTTCCAGATTTTTACCTGATTCATTGAGGAATAAATGTATTGTTGTTAATTGGAATGCGCTCGTTTGTTTTTCTTTGCGTCTGAGTTATCTGGCTGTCCGAGCAAGGTGTCAAATAGCATTTTGGCGAAGGCAGCACAATGTTATCAAAGGCAAGATAAGTTACTCTTCTACCTATATGGACAAGTTTTAGTCCTGTTAAAACTGAAAATAATTCTGACGACTTATCAGAATATCTTAAATTTTAATGGTAAAAAGTAATTTATTAATACTGTAACTAACTTGTGCTAATCATTTAGAAAACAAAAAGAAAAGAAAACAAATGATTAAAATAAATCGTTCCTAAGTCGATTAATTCGCTGTATCATGACTGAAAAAAAAGATACAAAATTAGTTCTGGAGTCAACCGCTTCAATATACCTACCCTTAATTAATGTTATTTAAATTATTTGTCACATTATTATTTATATTTAAGAATTCAAATGTTAAAAAAAAACAAAAAAAAACAAGCAAACGATGTAAATCATGAACGATTTATTTTAATCAGTTTTTTTTTTTTTGCTTAGTTTTTTTTTTTGCCTAGTTTTTTTTTTGCCTAGTTTTTTTTTTTTGCCTAGTTTTTTTTTTTGCCTAGTTTTTTTTTTTTGCCTAGTTTTTTTTTTGCCTAGTTTTTTTTTTGCCTAGTTTTTTTTTTGCCTAGTTTTTTTTTTTGCCTAATTTTTTTTTTTTTTGCCTAGTTTTTTTTTTTGCCTAGTTTTTTTTTTTGCCTAATTTTTTTTTTTTTTTTTCTAAAAATAAAGAATAAAAAATGCTAGTTAAAAAAATGATATAAACCTGAATTAACATTTTTTTTTTCTTGGCGATAAAAAATGAAACAAACAGCCACAAGACCGCAAGTTAGGGATCCTATTTCCAGATTGTTATCATTGATTATCCAAATTTAATTTGTATTTTCTCTTATTGGTAGTCCTGAAACCTTATCTATTTTGAAGTGTTCACTTCATACCTACTTGGCAAAATTTACAGTTGAATATTAAAACACTGAACTTTTTTTTAGCCTTGTCTTGACCTGGCCGTTGTTAGCTGTGTATAAAATAATTAATGTTTGTTTAGGGTTGGTTTTTTTTTCTTTTTCGGTTTGAATTTCTTCAAAACGAAATCTCCAGATTTTAGAGAAAAAAAAAAATCGCTAGCCGCTAGATCCAAAATTTACCCGCTAGATTCCAAACGAACTCTCCATATCTAGCGGGAAACTTGCTAAATTGGAAACCTGTGTATATGACTGTGTATAACAGGCGGAAGTAATGATCGCCTATTGCATTATGGGTAATAACAATTATTCCTATGTCCGCCATGATATCCTTTTCTGTAATCATCGTAACATCTACTGGAAATACTTCAGATAACAAAGCGGAAGAATTAACCAATCATTAAATAGAGATGGAGATGGACACCCCGTGAACATAACAGAACGAGGTGGAGAGACGACCCGATACAACACATGGGTCTAACATGGCAGCAGATAGTTCGGGACAGAGATAAATGGCTAACATAGGGGTTCCTCATTATGTGATAAAACCCTTATTGATTGATTGAAATAGAGATGTCATTCTAAAATCGTTTGTTTATTTAATATCAACCTTTTTCTAAAAATAAAGAATAAAAAATGCTAGTTAAAAAATGATATAAACATGAATTAACATTTTTTTCTTGGCGATAAAAAAATGAAACCAGCAAGACCACAAATCTATGTGTACGGTAATACAAACCCAAAAAGTGTTTTCGACATTTAAGAAGAAAAAAAACTAAAAATAGTCGATGATCTGCCCTCCACATTCTCCTCATTAAAAGAAGTCAATTTATTTATTATCCCTAAAAATCGTACAATTTGTTTTTTTCCTAAAAAAAAAAAAAATAATAAAAGTACTTCGCTTATTAAAGCCTGTTTTCAGAGGAACAAAAAAAAACTAGTGTTTTCCAAATTCTCTTTATTAAAAGAAGTCAATTTATTTATTTAGTATCCCTAAAAATCGTAAAATTTGTTTTTTCTCCCCCCCCTAAAAAAAAAGTACTTCGCTTATTACAGTCTGTTTTCAGACGAACAAAAAAAAACTAGTGTTTTCCACATTCTCTTTATTAAAAGAAGTCAATTTATTTATTTATTATCCCTAAAAATCGTAAAATTTGTTTTTTCTCCCTCCCCCCCTAAAAAAAGTACTTCGCTTATTACAGTCTGTTTTCAGACGAACAAAAAAAAAACTAGTGTTTTCCACATTCTCTTTATTAAAAGAAGTCAATTTATTTATTTATTATCCCTAGAAATCGTAAAATTTGATTTTCTTAAAAAAAAAAAAAAGAAACAAGTACTTGATTGATAAAATATTCGATGGTCTGCCGTCTGCATGTACTGCCCTTGTTGACCCATATATCCGCCAGGGGTCGTTAGTGGCGATAGCGCGTGGCAAAGCTTCGATAAAACTTCCGATAATATTTGATTTTCTCAAATAATAATTAAAAAAAAAACTACTTGATTGATTTACGTAATTTTTGGAATATGACATCTTCATGCAGTGAAAAGTACGTACATTATAAAGATTTTTTTCAGATTTTTATTGTAAAAGAGATTTGTTGTGCCCCATTTATAGACTTGTACCGAACACTGCTAGCGACACCTGTTGGAAATGTTTGAAATATAAGCTCGACAAGGGGCAGACAATCGACTGTTTACGCTCTAGAAAAAAAAATTGAAAATTAAGACATAAGTTTTTGAGGATGTTAAAAACGAAAATAACGTTTAAAATTCCAGCAAACGAGTAGTTTCCAAGATATGAAGAAATATTTTACGTAAATTGAGCAACCACACGTTGACGCCCTGCCAACAAAAATTCGGCAAATGTGTATTTCAGCGGCGTAAATTCAAGTTTTACACTAGTGGTGGTCATTATACATTAAATTTTAATAGAAAAGTGATCCCCCACTTTGTTTAACATTTCTTCCTATCTTGGAAACTACTCGTTTGCTGGAATTTTAAACGTTATTTTCGTTTTTAACATCCTCAAAAACTTATGTCTTCATTTTCATTTTTTTTCTTCTAGAGTGTAGAAAGTCGATTGTCTGCCCCTTGCCGATCTTATATTCCAAACACTTCCAATAGGTGTCGCAAGCAGTGTATCATTCGGTACAAGTGTTGAAAATTAATATCACACTACTAGGACTGTTAGAAGTCGCCATTAAAAAGGAGTGATCAATTAGACTCACGATTTTTCAAAGCTTATAACAACATGAATAATGTATTTTAAACCCTAATTTTTTTCCAATAAAAGAAGCAAAAATCAAATTTTAAAATAATAAAACGTTTAATGGAAAAATATACAATATTTTTTTAATTGGGTTTTCTTTAAAAATGATTTCACGAAATTCAACAAATTTTAACTTAATTTAAATATAATAAATATAAATAATTTGGAAAATTCACACCACTAGGTTTATCAGAATTTTGGGGGGAATTTTTGACACCCTTAACACAAAACTGCAAATAAAATATACAAAACTCGTAATTTCTTTTTTTAAAGTGTGTTGTTTAATTTCTTTATGGAATATACTTCCAAAATAAGCTATTAACGTTTTTTTTTTTTTAAATAATAGAAATATTATTTTTTTATTTTTTGAAAGAAGTGTTTACAAAGTGCATGCGCGCACTCATGCAGCCATTTTTTTCTATGTAATGAAATAAAATGAATTTTACGAGTTAAATGTTTTTCAATTTTTAAACTTTCAATTTTTACAATATTTTCGGGTTTAATGTGAAATTTTATGCCCTTTCCAATAAACCGAATATAATATTCCAGACAAATGTTTTTCTTTTACCCCCCCCCACATTTTAAAATGCCCATTAAAAAGAAAATAATTAATTTTCTCACCTAAGGTTTATATATCACAAAGTGAAGATAAAAGATCAATCAATAAAATAATCTAATTTAAAACAAAAACAAAAGAATAGTTATGTGCAAATTTACCTGTAAAGTTTAAAACCTTTTTTTTTATTGAAACCTCATATTTTTTTTTAAGTGAAACCTCATATTTTAAAAATAGTGTCCTGTCCTGTGGACACCTACACCAATTTTTTCTATTTCATTCAATGTTGTTTTTTTTTGTTTTTAGATAAAAAAAAAATCATTGCATAAAGAAGATATAAAATATTTTAAATCAATAACTCGTGTAATTCTTTAAGAAAATAAAAAAAATGAAAATTTGTTGGCGTTATTTTTTTTAAAGTAAACTTAATTATTGAACTGATGAGTGAAATGTGATAATTTTTCAAATACAGTGGCCCATACTTGACTAATTTGATTGTGGACAGCAAACACGTGTCAGAAATTCAATGAGGAGATACATATCAGCACCACAAATGTTTGTTTCTTTATATAGTTAATATTGGGAAATATATTTGGTCAAATGTGTAGTTTTTACGTTTTTGTAATAATTGATTATGGCGGTTTCCGGCCTCCGTATTTCTCAACTGAAAGAAAGAGAGACAACTCCGTTTGTGAACCTCTCATATGGCAATTTAAAATCGCGGTATTTTTTAATCCTTGCTTAAAAAATTATTTTATTTAAAAAGTACATGGAATATAAAATATAAATATTAACAATGAAGAATGGAAGCCCTCATTGATTGTTATTTTTATAGGTAAGTGATTTATTTTGAATTTATATATATTTTTATATTCGAAGTAAGTTTATATTCGTTGATTTAAAAAAAAATCTTTTTAAAGAAAACCGATGAAAAAAATATTGCATATTTTTCTATTTATTATTTTAAAATTTGGTCTTTGCTACTTTATTAAAAGAAAATTAGGGTTTAAATTGCATTTTTCAAATAGTTATAAACTTCGAAAGACAGCTGCAAATTTTTATCACACCCCCATTTTGAAATGTCTATTAAAATGAAAATAATTAATTTTCTTACCTCAAATTTATATATCACAAATTGAAGATACAAGATCAATAAATAAAATGAGCTAATTTAAAACAAAAAAGAATTCGTAAATTTACATGTAAAGTCCAAAGTTAAAAACCGTTTTTTAGAACACGTTGAATTTTTTTATTCTAATTTTGTTATATTGTCCAGAAATTTTTGTACAATTACGACAATTTTTTCTATTTCATTCAATGTTCTTTTTAGATATTTAAAAAAAATCACTTCATAAAGAAGGAATAAAATACATTAAATCAAAAACTTATATTTTTATTTATTTATATTCTTTTACATTGAGATCACTACTTATCAGGGCCTGGAAGCCACTCGGGGATAAGGGGTATTATGTGTACAGTAATCAATGGGATAGTATTGTAGTAATAATTAGTATTGGAGATTTGATAAAGTGTCTTACTTAAGGGGGCGATTTATCAGGAATTTGTTTATGTTGGACTTGAAGACATTCAAGTTGTAGTCAGGTGGGAAACAGGCAAATGGAAGAGAATTCCACAGGCGTGCACTTCTGAGAAAGAAGCTTTGTTCATGGAATCTACATTTTGATTTAGACGCAGATAAAGAGTGGGGAAAATTACTGACAGTGGTCTCAGCTAGATGGGTGTTTTTCGTGAAAGATAGGCGAGGGGGGATTAGAAATTGGAGCTCGGACGACACCTGCCATGGAAATAACGATAAAACAAGGATAGGCTCGCAACGTCTCTTCTGTGGGAAAGAGGTTGTAGGGAAGAGAAAAAGGCATCACCCACTAAGCCACAAAGTCTATTTTGTACTCTGTCAAGGCAGGATAGGCTGTTTTTAGCAGCTTCTGCCCAGATGTGGCAGCAGTATTCCATCCTTGGACATACTTGGCTTTTATGAGAATTGCATCAGCAGTGAGATATCTTCTGGAGTGGTAGAAGGATTCTACCATTTTCCCAGCGACCTGTGCAACAGACTTGATGTACGTGTTCCATTTCAGATCAGAAGTAAAGGTCAAACCCAGAAGCTTGTCAAAACATGAAGCCTCCCCAAGACGACAGCCATCCATTTCAATTGATGCCAGATGGGGATCAGAGCGATGATGATGTAAAGATAGGAGCTTGGTTTTAGATGCATTAACAGTAACCAGCCACCTCTTCCCCCACTGTACCACGTGCTCAAGAGCAGAGGAGAATCAGAGAGCTTTGTCATTTACGGCCTTTGATGATTTAATAATTGAGAAAACATTATCAGTTATACTATAGGTGGAAATCTTGTGAAGTAGGCCCTTATGCCATACTTTATCGAAGGCCTTTGATATGTCAAGAGCAATTGCCCTAGAAAGGAAGCCTTTGTCGAGAGATTCACTAATCCTATGAGATATAACCGTTAGCACATCTGCTGTAGATCTAGCAGAACGGAAACCATATTGCATGTCACTAAGGAGGTTATTTCTGCTGAGGTGGTTGACTACTTCTTTATTTAATATGGATTCCAGCAACTTACTCATGACACACACGGGACTTATTAATCTGTACTGAGAGGGCGATGACTTATCACCTTAATTCTTAAATACAGGGCATACTGACGAGGTTTTCCAGGGTGTTTGAAAGCACTTCTCCTTAAGGCAATGCTTAAACAGCTTTGCAAGTATGGAGGCAAGTTCTGGTCGAAGCTTTTTCAACACTATAATTGGAATGCCGTCTGGGCCAGTTAAATTCCCCAAAAATTTCTGACCCACCTAGAGAATCACTACTTACTATTTATAACAATGTGCAAAGCAGATTGTTAAAGGCAGGATTCGATTTGCGATCCTGCAATTCTAACTGTTTTAAGATACAAGATAAAATTTTGGAGGATGAAACTATTTCTTCTCCCTTCCCAGCCTTTTAGAAGGTATTAAGGTACGAATATGACTCTATTCGGGATACATTCAAACTCTCCCACTTTAGTGGACCCTGAAGTCAACACCTAACAGGGGATTCTTTTGCAAATATCAGGAGTTTATAACCCTTTATTTTTACTTCTCCCCGTCATGATACAGGGGAAGATCATTGTCAGCTTGATCTGGAAAAACAAGTTGTCTTGGGATGAGTGGATTCCTGAAGAGCTCAACAACCTGAGGCAAAACGATGCCATGTATCTAAATAATTTGGGGAAATTTGAATTTCGCAGGCGTGTATTGCCACAAAATCGTTCTGTCGAATTTATTTGTTGCTGTGATGCATCGAAAAATGCATACATTCACCTTGTATGCGAAACAGGGAGCTAAATGTTCCCTGTTGTACGCAAAAGCCAGAGTGACTCCAATGAAGTGGAAGTAACTTCCCACTTTGGAAGTATTGGCTCCGTTTTTAGCCCTTAAGGTAGCCTCTCAGATTTTGGGTGCCTTGGTGCCCCTTAAGATTGATAATATTTTCCTGATGTCTGATTCCCAAGTTGCCCTCTTGTGGGCCTGGATGGTAAAGGATCAAAGAAAAATATATTCATCGAAAACAGAACCGCAGAGATCAAAAAAATTTCAGAAGATATTAATATTAAATTTGGCGTTCTACCGAAATTAAAATATGTTTCTTCGTCGGAAAATCCGGCAGATCTTCTAATTAGAGGTATCAACACTTCTACATTTTCTCAGTTATTCAATTTCTGGATGTATGGCCCGGAATGGCTTAATAGAGATGACATTGATTGGCCAATCTCACCCTTACCTTGTCTAAACGAAATTAATAAAAAATTGTATCATATTTGTACTCTCAGGAGGCACATCCTTCTGAAAATACCTTCCTGTTGGATATTACAAGATATTCCAGCTTATCTAAGGCAATTGGCATCTTAGAAAAAATGTTGAAATTTTATGATTTGTTACGTCACTGTAGTGCTGACAATTTTAATAGGGCCAAATTATTGCTATTTGCTAATATGCAAATGGAGCCTTCTCTCATGAACTATGTTACTTGAAACAATCTTCCTATAAGGTGCCCCCCTAGGGTAACTGCCTTAGGGTTATTCCTTTAAATGGGTTAATTAGAACCAGAAGTAGGATACAGAATTCTGATATTCTGCCCTTTGAGGTCAAGTTTCCCCTTTTGTGGGGTGGGGGTCATTATTTAACAAAACTAGGGATTAAGGAAGCGCATTTAATGTTGTTACATGGGGGTTAATTCAACCCTCAGTAAGGTAAGGCTGTCTGGAGTTTGGATCCCTCAAGGGAGACAAGCCGTAAAAGCCTTCTTGAATTGTATGTAAAAAAAAATAAATTCTCTGCCTTGTAAGGCATCTGCAGGGTCTCGATTGCCTGCTCATATCGGGAACTTTGTTCGCCCATTTAAACAAGTGGATGTGGATAATTTTCCATAAAGGTTAAATGGGTAGAAGTAAAAATGTATGTATTGCTCTTTACATGCATGGGTTTGCGTGCAATTCACTTAGAATTATTGCTAGACATGAGAACCCGCTCTTTCATGCTGGCGTTCATTAGGTTTACCAATTTATTTGGTATCCCTATGCATGTATATTCCGATAACACAAAATCTTTGTTGCGTCTGGAATATTGTTGATGAACGTGCTCGAATCAGACGAGATAAAGGAACCATTTAAATCTATTCACATCATCCATCGACCAATTCCTCTTTATTCTGCCTGGCAAGGGGGAGCTTGGGAGAGGCTAATTAAAGCTGTGAAGCAATGTTTGAGGAAACTATTGGGCAGAAGAAAGTTGGATCATTTCGAATTTCTGACTGCACTTTCTGATATGCAAAAGGCAATAAATGACAAACCCCTCACTTATATTGTTTCTGCCGAGAGAGACTTTAGTATTTTAACTCCAAATCATTTTCTTCAAACAGGCTATTAACCTGCTTTGCTTATTAATAATTGATTCTGAATTATGTCCTGACCCCCAAAATAGGACTGCCTTGTTACATTCCCTCGAAATGGGGAATAAATTTGGTGAAAAATTCAATCGTATCTGGACAATGATTACCTCTTGTCATTAAGAGAAGTCGATACCAAAATTGAGAGCAGTTGCTCCCAAGTTATCTGTTGGAGAGATAGTACTTATTAAGTCTCCCAACAAAACTAGATAATTTTGGAATCTTGGTAAAATAGTTAAATTAATCACTGAAAGTGACAATAATGTTCGTTCTGCTGTCATTCTTAAAGACGGGTGCGAACAGGTTCATTCCTTAAAAAATATTGTGACCTTGAAATTAAGGGTAATAATGATATTGTATCAACTGAGTTTATTAAGGAACATCACACATGGTGTGCTGCGATTCCTGTGACAGCTGGTACAATTTCAGCTGCGTAGGAGTTAATCAGCAAGATACCTTAAGGGAGCGGGTTTGTTCTAATTGTAAGGATGAAGCTCCTGGTCATTCTACAGAGAGATCATTAATACCTGAATGCATTAGAATTATTGAAGTTTCAACTGGAAATTGACAGCAGACAGTGGCACACATATTAATATTAAGAAGTATTAACTGAATTGAAGTTAAAATTATTGAATCTCAATTTGAATTGTCAACAAACACATATAAAAGTTAAGTTTAACCGAGTTAAAACATATTGAAATTTATAAATTTGTCCGAGTTAAATCCAAACAATATTTTTTTTTATTTCTCATACAAATAAAATAAAACGAAAAATACTCATTTTCCCATCCACAATAAATAACATGCAAACTGGTTTACAACCAATCATTTATTTTTTTAAAGGATATTGTACAAATAATGTTTCTAAAAATTATTGCATTAAAATTTGATAGGCGAAAAAATGTATAAAAGAACATGAATCGAAAATGTACTTAAAAATACATGACAAAAAACTATACATTATTTCTATGCATTTTATAAGAAATTGTTAAAAAATTTTATTACAAAAAAGCAAAATTTAGAGATATTTTTAGGTGTTATCCTTATGTGCCACTAAATAAAATTAATTTATGATGATATATCCGAAAAGCTGTTCAAGCTAACATTTTAATTATCTTCTATAAAATAAAAGATTTTGCTACATTATTTATCCCTATTTTTACTTATTTAAAAATGGGTTTTCAGATTTGCATTAATTTAATATTGTCAACTTTATGGATGTTGTATGTTCAGACAATTTATGTGTTCTAACATAACATTTTTCCATGAATCGTATCCAAATACCCGAAAACCAAATTTTAAATTCAAAACTATTTAATCACAATTTACAGCTCTCTTGTATATAGGATATTATTATAGTTCTTGTTATAGTTTCGCGAGTATTAATTAGCCTGTATGATTACTGGAATTTATTTATGTCCATGTGCTGCAATCAACATGGTTTCATCGTAAGAAATTAGTGTCTGCAGATGGCAGCAATAAAAGTGGTTTCATATCAAAATATTAAAACCTGAATAAACAAATTTAAAATTCAAAACGATTTAATCATAATTTTCAGCTCTCTTCTATTTGTTAACCAGGTATAGTCTTCAGGATATGATTATAGTTTTTTTTATAGTTTCACGATTATTAATTAGCCTGTATGATTACTGGAATTTATATATGTGTCTATGTGCTGCAAGCAACATGGTTTTATGGTAAGAACTTAGTGTCTGCAGATGGCTGCAATAAAAATGGTTTCATTGTAGGAGATTAGGCACAAACCAACCAAGTTTAATTGCAGAAGAGAACCACACTTCACAATATTTTGGTTTCTATTACACATAAGTTTGTATGATATGAAATCTTTGTGTAAAGAATTATATATTTCACTGGAATCTTTTTCTTATGCAACATGTAGGATTTCTTTGAAAAACAAACGCCACATATTTCAAAAGAATATATTTGTTCATATTGTTTATGTAATCCAATTCAATTATCAATAAGCACGACAGATGGCTTATGATAAAAACGACCGGATAATATAGTTTTCATGAGTTGCATTTGTTTTCCTTGATGTAACATGTGTAACATTTGTAAAGGATGCAAATACTTCATCACAATATGGTCGCTTTTTATCATCAACATATAAAATTTGTTTGCAGAGGAATAACCACATACTTTATGAAATAGACATTCTATGCAGTCTATAATCGGATTAGCTTCAACTTGTTTGCAAAAGGTAAGCGATATATACTTAAAATGTATACAAGGTTGATTGCAGAAGTCAGCCACACTTGACAATATTTTGGTTTCTGTTATGCATGCTTTCATGTGATATTAAATCTCTGTGTAAAAAAAAAAATATTTATATATATATATATATATATATATTGGAACCTTGCTCTTATTATTTTGCAACTTGTCGGATTTCTGTGCTAAAAAACGTCACATATTTTTTTCATGTTGCTTGCACGTGATACAATTCAATAATCTATAAAAGGAGAAAAATACAATGTATATTATGCGTTTTTAATACATAAACAATTTTTCCCCACGAATCATATCCAAATATTAAAACAAATTTGATTGCAGAAAAGAATCATACTTCAGAATATTTTGGCTTCTTTTTTTTTGTTTTATTATACTTCAGTCAAAGTTCTCAGAAATCAAGTGGCCCACTACCATTTACACTTGAACTCTATATGAGATACATAGATATTCGAATGTTTCATTATACTTCAACATCTCTCAAACACTGAGTTAGTAAAGAAATTACTGAACATAATTGCCCTCTCCCCAATTGACCATTTTCATATGTTGTAGTATATCTTTCGTTTTTGTCGCTTAGTCTTACTGGATTCCAGGACTAGAATTTACCTGGTCTGGTGGAGTATCCAGCTCCGTGTTATTACATGAAGTAACATCACTTGGATAATGTGCACCATTCCTCGTAAAGGCCAAATTAAGTTAGCAATAGAGAGATCTTATTTGGGCAGTAAATTTTCTTTTTTTTTTACACAGTGATCACCACTTATCAAGGCCTGGAAGCCACTCAGGGATAAGGGTTATTGCAAGTACATTACGTTAGTGTGGAGATTTGATGAAGTGTTTACTTAAGGGGGCGGTTCATTAGGAATTTGTTAACATTGGACTTGAAGACATCCAAGTTCTAGTCCGGTGGGAAGCAGGCAGACGGAACAGAGTTCCACAGGCATGCAGTTCTAAGAAAGAAGCTTTGTTCATGGAATCTGCGTTTTGATTTAGGCACATATATAGAGTGGGGGAAATTTTTCACAGTGGATTCAGCTAGACGGGTGTTTTTCGTGAGAGATTGGCAAGGGGGGGACCAGAGATTGCAGTTAAGACGAGCACCTGCCATGAAAATAATGATAAAACAAGGATAGGCTTCCAACGTCTCTTCTGTGGGAGAGAGGTTGCAGGGTAGAGAAAAGGTCATCCCCCACTAAGCCACGAAGTCTATTTTGTACTCTGTCAAGGCAGGATAGGCTGTTTTTAGCAGCTCCTGCCCAGATATGGCAATAGTATTCCATCCTTGTGATTTTAAATATTTAGTCAGGGTTTACTTCTAACTTTTAGGAAAAAGTATCCTTATGCAAGGTTGTTCTTTACAGAGAGACTCGAGAATAGTGTCTAGCAGGCATGCTTTCCTATGATAATAAATCTCCCTGTAAAGAATTATATAACTCACTGTAATCTTAACCTCATTATTCTGCAACATGTCAGATTTCTTTGAAAAAGAAATCTGACATGTTTCACAATATAATCTCTCATACTGTTTGCATATGTCACACTTCAATTATCTTCAAAAAGAGACAAATAATTTTAGTAATATAGTTTCAATTCATAATGGCTTATGTTTGAGACAGCAAAATAATATAGTTTCCATTTTTTGCACTTGTTTTCCCATGATGCAATATATGTTACATTTGTAAACGACGCAAACACTTTAATATATGTGCAAAAGGTAAGCGATATATATTTAAAATAATTTTCTGTTTGCATGCAACATTTTATTTTTTTAAAGTACATAAATTAAAAATCGAAAGATACACACATTTCAGGACTATATTTTCTATCCTGCATGTTTTCGCAAGTGTGTCAACATATTTTGTTTCTGTGTAAAAGAAGAGCCACATACTTCACAAGAAAAGTGTTTCTCTCCTGCATGTTTTCACATGTGTTTCAACATACTTTGTTTTGTTAAGAAGAGACACATCCTTCAGAAGAATATGGCTTCTCTGTTTTCTTTTATTTTCTTACTTTGAGGACTAGAATGCTGGGTATGGCGCAGCCAAACCGTCTGCCAATATTGCCCTGCTTTTTATTTATACCCACCGAGAACTCTTTTTTAGTATTCTTGTTGTTCCCTTAAGTGCAATTGTCTAGATCTCTCTTGCACTTGGTTCACCAGGAATATTAACGTTCTAATATCATATCATAAATGAACCCTTGATATTTGGTATTTCTCCATTTCAGCTCTGTTCAGACCTCCATCATTAGGGACACTTACTTCAACCAAAGTTACCATTCTCTCTGACTTATTCCCTATAACTATGGCAACAGCATTTTCAAGGTAGGTTACTGTAGGGATTACATGGCCTTAATGTATGATATAGAAGTCATTTCCAACAGTTCTTTCAGTTTAATGTTCCCAAGATTTGCTAGTACACTGGATGTTTATTTTTTTTACGGACGGTTCAGTGGAGGTACTTACATACTCCATCATGTCTCGATGTGTAATAGCTGCCCCCCCCAAAAAAAACCTTGCAACTTGATACCAGATGAATCACACTTTCCATTTCTTTGTGGCAGAACCTGCATCTCTTACATTACTGAGACCTGCCATCTTCTCGAATGTATTGGTCATCAACACTTGATCTTGAACAGCCATTATAACCCTTTTCCTGATCGGGGTGGAGGGCTCTTCTCTTGAACCAGCCCAAGGAACTTTCTTTGTCTATGTATTCCTGGGAGAGTTTCCCCAGAAAATACTTTGCACATTGATGTTGGTCCCACTCTTCAAGGTTCCTGCTTTGATAGGTTTTGGCATCTTTCTGCCGGCTCTTTCTTGCTATTTCTTTTGTAGGCTTGTTTGGTGCTTCAGCCTCATTTATGAAACAAACAGCCCTGACCAAAATGCTTGGCCAGCTGGGTGACTGATGTAGTTCTGCTGGCTCTAGTCTCTTGATGTTCATATATTGTTGAGAGGGTGTGTTTCTGGGAGCTTTTCAGATACTGGCCTGTGCTCATTATCCTTGCACTATGTTGGTGGTTGATCGCTGAGAGCTCCAGTCCTCCTTTTCCCCTGGGCAAATACAGTCTTGGTAGACACTGATTTCTATATATGATTTTATGAAGTGTTAGTAACTTCCATGTCTTGACAGCTAGACTGTTGATGTATTTTTGTGGCCAATTAATGATGCCAAAACTGTATTACTGGCATAACAAGTTGATGGCAGTTATTTTATTTTTATTTGTAAGCTGTGTTTTGCAGATCTTCCTCACATGGTATACATATTCTTTGCCAATCCTCTTCATCTTGGCATGTAATATGTTATCATTTTCTACATTGCCAAGGTAGGCTCGTGCTCTTCTAGATCCCTGATGCCAATGTCTTCATTTAGCTGCATATTTTGTGTGGGTCTTCTTTCAAGCTCTGAGTGTACACTTGGCACATTTATCCAGACCAAACTTCATTCCGACATCATTGGAGAAAACATGCACTACTTGCAGAAATGGCTACATCTTAAGATCATCCATGAAGAGCACATGGGTTACTCTCTTGCTTGAATCTCAATGGCGTCCCTGACTCAAATTGTAGGCACCCCAATTGTTATTCAGGAGCTTGCTGAGTTGGTCTATGGCCGTACAGAAGAGTAAGGGAGATAAGTTGTCACCTTGGAATATTCCGCTCTAGATCTTTTCTCCATTGTGACTTAATGATATGGTGGTTTTCCACATCTGAAGGTGAGCTGCTAGTGTTTGTTTAATTACTGGGTGGATCTTGTATAACTCAAGGCACCAAAGAAAGCATGAGTGTGGCATGCTGTCAAATGCCTTCTGGTAATCGATCCATGCCATGCTCGGGTTTCTTTGACTCTTCATACAATCTTCTAAGATGGTCTTGTTGATCAATAGCTAGTCTTTGGTACCAAAGCACTTTCTCCTGCATCCTGTTTGCTCTTTTTCAAGTTAGGCCCCAGAAGATAAATGACCATATATATCGTTGGCTACCAGACCAATGAACAGGTGGTTGTTCATATTAGTCTGTATTCATTTGGACATTTTTTCTCCTTGGTTTTAGGTATAAGACTAGTCTCCTCTATCAGCCAGGATGGTGTAGCTTCTTCACATCTCAGCATCCTGGTGAAGCAATCATTATAATGGTGATAGAGTGCAATCAATTGCTTTAGTCAGAAGTTTTGGACATTCTCCATGTCATGTGTTTTGCGGTTGGAGAATGGTGTCAGTTTTCTTGTTACTGCGTTTGCATATGTTGACACATACCTTGTTTTTCTGAAAAAGAGGAGCCACATATTTCACAGGAATATAGGTTCTCTCCTGTATATTTTACCATGTGTCAAAATATTTTGTTTCTGTGTAAAATGTGGTTTATTTGGTTGGTTATATGTGGTTGCAAATGTCGCAGAATACTGTGTTGCATACTTTAAAAGAATATTGTTTCTCTCTATTTTTTCATTTTTCTTATCATTTTGTTTAAGCCAGGGATGGGGCATCCTACCAGATGCCAAACATACACCTGCTATTTTAGACACTCCAACCGAGAGATCTTTTTAAGATTCTAACCGTCCCTTTAAGTGCAATTGTTTGAATCTCCTTTGCACTTGGTTTACCTGGTATATTTGTAAGATAGTTTGTAAAATTCTTTTTCATAAGTCCGGTTGCTCCTATAATTACTGGAATGATAGAGATCTTCTTAAGGTTCCAGTTTCTTTTCATGTCATACATAAGACCCTGGTATTTAGTAATCTTTTCCCTCTCAGCTCTGTTTAACCCAGCATCATTCTGTATCTTTTGGCATGTGTGACATCATCCTTTGTTCCACTGTAAAATATGAACCACATACTTTACAGGAATATGGTTTCTCTCCAGCATAAGTTTTGCATATGTAACGATAAACTTTTTGTGTATAAGAGAGCCACATACTTCACAATATGGTTTCTGTGTTTGCATACGTTGCAAACGTATTTTGTTTTTTGATATGAATAATGACCACATACTTAACCATCTCTTTTTTAAATTTATTTTACTTCATTAAGTTTTAAGAGATCAAGAGGTTCCCTCCTGGAGCTAATACTTGATTCTGCTATGATTTAAATTTATATCCGAAGGCTCTTTTAAGAATAGATGTTGTTCCCTTTATGGCTGCTATCTGTATTTTGTTACAGTTTGGTCTTCTCGGGATTGCTTCTCCAGTATGTGTTCGCATGTGTCATACCGTATTTATTTCCTCTGTAAAGGAAAAACAACAAACTTAAAAAAGGAATATGGTTTCTCTTCAGTATGAATTCACATATGTTGTGATATACTTTGTTTTTGTGTAAAAGAAGAACCACATACTTCACAAGAATATGGTCTCTCTTTGTTTTCATTTTTCTTCATCTTTTTCTTCTAGGGGGTGGGACATCCAGCCAAATGTCTAACATTTACCACTATTTTAGTGAGTCCAACTAAGAGATCTTTTCAGGATTTTAGCCGTCCCTTTCAGTGCAATCGTTTGCATTTCACTTGCACTTGGTTCACTGGATATGTTTGTTATGTACTTTTTAAAGTTCTTTGTCATAAGCCAAGTTGCTCCTATGATGATTGGTATAATTGAAACGTCTTTTAATTTCCAATTTCGTTTCATATCATACATAAGTCCTTGATACTTTATCTTTTCCCTCTCAGCTCTGTTAAGCCCTGGTTCATTGGGTACACTGACCTCTATTATGGTCGCTTTTTTGGTTGCTCTGTCCCAAATCACTATATCTGGTTTAACAGCTGCGGTTTCTAGATATGTACCAGTAGGTATCATGTAATCATAGTAAATGGTGTGGTTGGCATTTCCAATTGTTCATTCGGGTATATGTTCCCCAAATTTTTTACTACACTGAACGTTTAGTTTCTTACAAATCTTCCAATGAAGGTATTTGCAAACTCTATTATGGCGATCTGTATAATAGCCATCTCCAAGTAGGACTTTGCAACTAGAAATCACGTGGCCCATGCTCTCAACCTCAGTGTTGTAGAACCTGCATTTATTATTGTTGCTTAGACCACTCATCTTTTTGAAGGCATTCGTCATGAGGCCCTGGTCTTGTGCAGCCAATATCAACCTCTCTTGGTCGTAATGGAGCCAGTCTAAGGAACCATTCCTATCGATATATTCATGGAATAGTTCAGTCGATAGGTATTTTGCTCATTTATGGTTGACCCATTCTTCTATTTTAACACTATGGACCTGGCTAGTGTCTTTTTTACCACCTTTGTAGGCTATGGCAGTGTCAGTCTTCCTTCTGTGTAAAAGATAAGCAACATACTTCACAAGACTATGGTTTCTTTCCAATATGTTTTTGCAAATGTGTCAACATATTGTGTTTCTTTGTAAAACAAGAGCCACATACTTCACAGGAATATGGTTTCTCTCCTGTGTGTTTTTGTATGTGTGTCAACATACTTTGTTTTGTTGTAAAGGATGAGCCACATACTTCGCAAGAATATGGTTTCTCTCCTGTATGTTTTCGCATGTGTGTTAACATATTTTGTTTTGTTGTAAAAGATGAGCCACATACTTCACAAGAATATGGTTTCTCTCCAGTATGTGTTCGCATATGTTGCAACATACCTTGTTTCTCTGAAAAAGAAGAGCCACATACTTCACAAGAAAACGGTTTTGCTTTTGTATGTTTTCGCATGTGTGTCAACATATTTTGTTTCTGTGCAAAAAGTGAACCACATATTTCACAAGAATATGGTTTCTCCCCAGTGTGTGTTCGCAAATGGCGTAACATACTTTGTTTCTCTGAAAAAGAACAACCACATACTTCACAAGAATATGGCTTCTCTCCTGTATGTTTTCGCATGTGGGTCAACATACTTTGTTTTGTTGTAAAAGACGAGCCACATACTTCACAAGAATATGGTTTCTCTCCAGTATGTGTTCGCAAATGTCGAAACATACTTTGTTTCTCTGTGAAAGATAAGCCACATATTTTACAAGAATATGGTTTCTCTCCAGTATGTGTTCGCAGGTGTGTCAACATACTTTGTTTTGTTGTAAAACAAGAGTCACACATTTCACAAGAATAGGGTTTCTCTCCTGTATGTGTTCGCATATGTTGCAATATGGAATTTTTCCTTGAAAAAGAAGAGCCACATACTTCACAAGAGTACGGCTTCTCCCCAGTATGTGTTCGCATATGAATGACCAAGTTGTGTCGCTTTGTAAAACAAGAGCCACATACTTCACATGAATATGGCTTCTCCCCAGTATGTGTTTGCTTATAAACAGTCACATTGTTTTCATTTGTTGAAAAAGACTTACATGTTTCACATGAACATGAAACATTTCCAGTATTATATTTACAGCTCATTTTTCAAGGCAGAATATTAAATATTTTAGTATAATGTGATTCTTTGCAGTTGCTATTAGGTATGGAATTATGAATCATTCATAATTTTTCAAGTTTTTCCGCTTCAGAAATTTATGATATAAATAAATTTCTTTTATCATATGAACTTAAAGTGCATTCATTTGTTCAGGTTAGTATTCTGCTATATAATACTAAGATGAAATATATGTATACACTATATATATATATATATATATATATATATATATATATATATATAAAAACATTTACCATCCCAATGAATGCATCGACGATGATCGTATGACTTTTAGAAGATGAACTATTAAAAGATACATCTGCCTTACTTAAAAAAAGCTAGTTTTTTTTGACGTCTTTAAAAAAACCACCCAAAATGAGGAGACATTGTTTCAAAAACATATATGAAATTATTGTCCAAGACTCATTGTCTATCACAATAAAAAATCATTTCTAAAACAATCGTACAATTTATTAATTTTGTTTGTTCTTCCTTATGAAACAGATTTTTAATTTTATAAATTATCAATCATCTTACTTAATATTAAAAGAACTCTAAGATACATATGCCTATCGAGCTTATTATATAGCTATATTACAACGAGCACTGTTTTCTTTTATTTTAATTCTATCAATAAATTTACTAATATATTAAAATATAGTCTGCTCTTTAGACTTGTTCTAATTCCTTGTATATATATATATATATATATATATATATATATATATATATATATAGTGTATACTGGAATGTTTTGTCCAATGTATGATCATAAGATCTGATTAAACATATTTACATAAAATTATGACAATTTTAAAACATATTTTCTATATTTCAAGTCACCACAAGAATATACATCATTCAAGTCCAATGATACTTGTTTTTCTCTTGAATGTATAAGATTCTGCAAAAGTAAAAAAAAACAATAAATTTTAAGAAAATGTATTTATTTATATATATTCTGCAAGATTAAAACAAATAAGAACATTTTAAATGCACTGTCATATTTTATGAGAAATAAGTCTTTTTGTATAGTGGTCTATAACAATGTTTAATACTTTCAATCTAATTGTACAAATTTTTATTAAATTTTGATCTAAAGAAACATTCAGTTTTTTATTTACAGTTGAAGTCGAAGTTGAGAGAGGGACAGAGATGGTCTTCAGATTAATTTAGAGGGGTCAGAAAAGGTGATAAACAGAATCAGCATTGCAACTTTTGAAAAGGGAAAAACACTTTGGAATAAAAACTTGCTGAAAATAAAACTTGAGGCTCTGCCATTGTCAAAAACAAGCATCACACTACTCAATTCTCTACATAAAATACTCTTATAAACATTGCTTCTAATTCACAATAAAAAAAAAAACCCTAATAAATATTTAATACATTTGAAACATTTACATTCATTAGTTATCTTAAGACTTCACACTTGCATATTTAAAAAATAATGAACTAATAATCGCAATGAAATATGAAAAATATAACGAGGATATAATGAAACAATAAAATTACAAAAAAGAAAAAGGATAAAATTCAGAGGTTATTTAAAAAAATGAAATTAGTATTAAAAAGAGATTAACTGAGTAAAATAATTTTATAAAATGTCGAATTCATTCTTGAATTCAAAACCATTCTGCATTACTTGTGTAAATTACAATGTGAATATATAGCCATTTTCTTATTGATGCACAAAGGCCAACCTATGATGGCCTTGTATTTGATTTAGAAAATCGACTAGTATTATTAAAAAGTTTATGGAGAATAAGGTATGCAAAGAGGTTTTGTTTAGTACAATATGCAGGTTAACTTGGAACAATCAAGGAAAGAATGTGGTGATAAACAAAATATGTTTCTAACAGAGAAAAAAAAAAACGTGATTCAAACAGTTACATGTTAAAAGATGTGAGTTGAATTACGTCACAGCAAACATTTGAATATATACAAGCAGAGTAAATAGATATACCAGAGACAGGCACTCAAAACGTTGAGGGAGGGATAGACGATATTCAGATTAAGATGGCTCCATATAGAGGGGGCCAGAAAAGGCGATACACAAAATCAGTGTTGCAACTTTTGAAAAGGGGAAAAAACACTTTGGAATAAAAACTTGCCGAAAATAAAATCTGCGCCATTTCCTCAAGAACAAGCATCACACTGCCTAATCTCTTACATACTCTTTTAATTTAAAATTAAAAAAAAATGTTTCTTAAATTTGAAACATTTAATTTCATTAGTTATCTTTAGATTTAACACTTGAATATTTAAAATCCTGATAATTGCAATCAAATTATCTGAATTATAAATGTATAATGAAATATAATGAAATTGCAGAAATGAAAAAAGATTTAATTTAAACAGGCATTATTTAAAAAATGAAATTAGTATTAAAAAAAGATTAACTGAATTAAATAATGTTATAAAATGTCGAATTCATTCTTGAATTAAAACCATTCTGCATTACCTGTGTAAATTACAATGTGAATATGTGGCCGTTTTCTTATTGATGCACAAAATACCTTTTATCTGTAGCATTTATACATTTTACTTTCAAGAGCAAACTAAGCTTAAATTGTTTTTGAATTTACACATGAGATATGTTCTCATAAATTGCCATTTTTTATTTTCTTAAATTACCAGATTTTATATTATTATTATTTTTAAATTCATTTCAATTATCAGTTTATTATTTTGTAAATTACTATTTTTTCTGGGTTGTACTTTTAATTAATTTTTAGTAATATAAATTCTTATATCTATTTTTTGTACAAATTAATACATGTGTTTTATTTGTTTTATTGTAAAATTTAACTTCATTTTCATAATTTTATTCTTATTTTCTTGAATTTTACTGTTATAATTTTATTCTTTATAATTATGTTTTTCTAATTTAATTACATTTTTTAATAATTTCTACTGTTATATTTTCTAACTTTTAATATAAAAATACATAAAATATTAAAATGAGAATCATAAAATGTTTTGTGTAAAGTCCTATATGTTTTGTTAGTAAAACACAAGTATTGTTTATCATCTAATTCAATATTTAGATGTTGCAATCATTTATGAAGAATATTTACTAAATCATTTCAAAAATAAATATTTGAAGTAAAAATGCTAAGAAGTCTCAAAATTTTCTAGCCCACGTATAATTTTTGTGTTTTCACTAATAGTCTCTCGAAGAGTTATAAAGTAGTTGTATTTTATTTTATTCAAATTCTTATAGTTTTGCGTTCTTATTCCAAATAATACCAGAAACTGCAAACATTTTTCGCAAAATAATGCATCAAGTGGATGTGGTTCGAATAAACTTATTTTATCAATATTTCTATAACAACAAATGGAATAAAGTCATACATTTACAATAATAATTAATATTAATTAATGAAATAACAGCATTTTTATAAATTCGGATAATTACCTGTTTATCAGAAATACTTTAACATTAAAGCAATGTTTTCTGTAAAAGTCAGGATCTACTGTTGAGGTGTATGGTCTATGCATTTCATATTTTCTAGAATAAATCTGTAAAAATAAAAAATCAATAAAAGTTTTACATAAAAAATGTGTAGTTTTCATTCTTAATTGGTAAAATTGCATTCATGAAATTCTTCTTTTTTTTTTTAAAGATTTATCGAACTAAAAGTCAAATCTCATGCATTTTTATTTGAATATAAATATAAATCTAACATAAAATAATATAATTTAAAATCAATTTGATGTCAAGATTATTTTAACCCCACCCCGAGTTTTTATTTACCCAAACCCACACACACCTCCAAACACCCGGGCAATGCCGGGTACCCTCTGCTAGTATAATTTAAAGGAGAATATTGTTTATAATAAAAATCAATGCACGTTTAATTTTCGTGCTTTTGCTAATATGTCTCTCGAAAAGCTATAAACTAGTTTGTATTTTATTTTCAAATTCTTAGAGTTTTGTGTTTTTATTCCAAATAATACCAGAAACTGTAAAGGTTTTTTTGCAAAACATGCATCAAGTGGGTGTGGTTCGAATAAACTTATTTTATTAATATTTCTACAATAACAAATGGAATAAAGTCATACAATTATAATAATAAAGAAATAACAGCATTTTTACAAATTCAGATAATTACCTGTTTATCAGAAATACTTTAACATTAAAGCAATGTTTTCTGTAAAAGTCAGGATCTACTGTTGAGGTGTATGGCCTATGCATTTCATATTTTCTAGAATAAATCTGTAAAAAAAAAATCAATAAAAGTTTTACATAAAAAATGTGTACTTTTCATTCTTAATTGGTAAAATTGCATTTATGAAATTCTAATTTTTTTAAAATAAAGGAAATATGCAAGTCTAGTGGTACTGATGAGTTGTGATACAACGAAATAAACTACAAATATTTTAAGCCTGCCCCACTTTGGGTAGAGCACTATCGTAAGTAATCTCACACGCTACTTAATTGGCTGAAAAATGCGACGCTTGTTGTTTGTTTATAAACAAGCAGTTAGAGCACTGTAACAGTGGTGGACAAATGTTTGTTTAAATAGACATTTGGCGAGATTATTTATGGGCACTGCTCCCGTGGGTCGATTGGTAAAAATAGTGACTGTCAACGCGATGGTTGTAGGTTCAATCCTCTGCTTGGGAGAGATGCTAGAATAGCAGCACTGATGAGTTGCGATACAACGAAACAGGACTGTATGTCGACTACAAATATATATATATATATATATATATATATATATACACACACACACACATATGGCATAATCACATTCACAGACTGGTTCCCGTCAGAACACAGAAGTTAATCAACATTGAGTCTGGTCCGTACTAAAATTGGTTATTATTTGGAAATTCTAGGCATTGTATGTGCTTTCTGCTTATCTCAGCATTTTTTACAGTGGTCCTGAAACTCCAGAATTCCATTGCTTCACCACTCCACATAGAGTTCCGGTAAGTACCATGCCTCATTTCTATATATATATAAAAAAAAAATAATCATAATGGTTCGAACTTGCATGAAAAAAAAAAAAAAACAAATAAAAGTAATTGAATTTAAATAATACTTACCTTTTATTTACCAAATTGCTTTGAAGAAAGAAACAATTACAAGATCTGTTAATTAAAACGAGACGAGTTTTCTGATGGAAATCTACACTCAACATGACGACAGGAAAAGCAACTTCGCAGAAAATTAAAGTCAACTTAATTAAAATACGTTATTAACAACGCCGACTCAGGAGAGGTGTGGTTGGAGATTGCGCAACTCTTGCCACAAAAATGCCACACACAGGCAGTCAAATTTGCAATGGCGATTTTCCCAAAGATTCTGACACCGCTATGCAGGCACCCTTACAGTGCGTATCCATAGTCTGTGAAGATTGAATTAAGCTACCATGTATGCATGTATACAAATCGATAAGAAATGATAGTATAAAATTTTAAAAAATTGCCCATCTTCATTTACATGTAAACTCGAGACGATTGTCGGATTTTAACCGACTAAAACGGGGAGGGCGAGGCGTTTCTGCAACTTGATGGGTTAAAACAGAACTCGACGTAGAAGGCAAAAACAATGAAACTCTTGCCTTGTGTGGTGAATGGTGAACCCTTCACGCCTTTTCTTGGTCAACAAGAGTTGCAATGAATTGCCCCGTTGCTTACAACGACCGATCGTCTTTGTAACAGTAACTATGAAGCGGACTGCTGGACTAAAACAAAAAGACCAACCAACAATATCGCCGATAGGGGGTATTTTTATACCTACTAGTCGATTCTATGCAAATGTTAAGTCCGATCCACGTGAGTGAACAAAAAACAAACACTATTGTAAAATCAGTCGACCAAGCACTTTCAAACCTTTTGCTTGAGCGACTGCCACACAGAATTCCATTGCTTCAATGCTTCACATAGAGTTCCGGTAAGTAAAAATTACCACACCAATTAGCAGTGTCAGAAATTTCGTGAAAATAGTGAATAATTCCACCCCATCTTTCCAAGCTTATAACTCCTCGAAAAATGTAATTCAAGCCCTAATTTTTTTTTTCAATTAAAGGAGCAAGGACCAAGGTTTTATTAAAAAAAACAAAAAAAAAACAACAACAATGTGTTTTTTTTTTTTTTTAAAGGTTTTAAACTTCGGACTTTACAGGTAAATTTCTAAAAAAGCGATTTGTTTTTTTGTTTTAAATTTGAATATATTATTTATTGACCTTTTCTCTTCAATTTGTGATATATAAAACTCCACGACATAAATTAATTATTTACTTTTTAATAGACATTTCAAAATGAGAGGCGTGAATTATTCGACCCCCTATCTTTCTAAGCTTATAACTCCTCGAAAAATGTAATTCAAGCCCTATTTTTTTTTTTCAATTAAAGGAGCAAGGACCAAGGTTTCATTAAAAAAAAAAAAAGACAAAAAAAAAAACAATGTGTTCTTATAAAATAAGGTTTTAAACTTCGGACTTTACAAGTAAATTTCTAAAAAAGCGATTTTTTTTTGTTTTAAATTTGAATATATTATCTATTGACCTTTTCTCTTCAATTTGTGATATATAAAACTCCACGACATAAATTAATTATTTACTTTTTAAGAGAAAGTTGAAAATGGGTGACACTTGGGGGGGGCGTGAATTTAAAAAAAAACGTTTGTCTAAAATATTATATTCGGTTTATTGGAAAGAACATAAAATTTCACATTGACCCTGAAAATATCGTAAAAATAGAATCAATAGAAAAAATTTTATAGATTTTTAAAATTTAAAAATTGAAAAATATTGAGTTTAAAAATTGAAAAATATTGAGTTCGGAAAATTCATTACTGTTTAAAAAAAAAAAAAGAAAATATTTTTATTACTTTTAAAACAACTGTAATAGTTTATTTTGGAAGTATAATCCATAAAGAAAATAAATAACCCACTTTTAACAGAGAAATTACGAGATTTTTATATTGTATTCGCGGTTTCGTGTTAGGGGTGTCAAAAATTCCTACAAAAATTCTGATACCTCATTTCTATATATATTAAAAAAAAAAAAATCAGGTAATCGTGAAGAAAGAGAGAGCCTGTTTCCTCCGTTTGACTATAGGTGGCGTTACTGTCTGTCCACCCAGTTACGGAAGCACAAAATGTATATAATGCCACCCTTAAAATAAAAATAAATGTTTTTGTTATATTTTAATTTTAAACATGGTTTTTTTTGGGGGGGGGGGTGCAAACATATTTAAGTTTTGTTTTTTGTTTTTTCAAACATATTTACGTTTTTTTTGTTTGTTTTTGCAAGCATATTTAAGTTTTATTTTTCCAAACATTTACGTGTTGTTGCTTGTTTATTTTAAAACATTTACGGTTTTTTTGGGTTTTTTTTTTTTTTTGCAAGCATAAACTAAATATTTTTGAAATATTTTTCTTTTTGAAAAGTTTGCTTATGCACTTATTGGTACCGCGCTATTTTTTAATAGTAGTTTCAAGTAAGATTCAGGTTTTACAATATCCTTTTTCAAATATATATATATATATATATATATATATATATATATATATATATATATATACTTGCGGAAAAGGTAAAATAAGTGCAGAAAAATTAAGAAAAAGGGGGGGGTCCATAAAAAAGATAAAAGAAAAAACGTTGATTTTTTTTATTATTATCATAAGAGCGTAAAAAATACTCGCGGAAAAACGGTTGTACCCATAAATATGTTTAAAAGAAAAATATAGCAAAAACATTTAGTTTATGCTTGCAAAAAAAAAAAAACGTAAATGTTTAAAAATAAACAAGCATCAAAACGTAAATGTTTGGAAAAATAAAACTTAAATATGTTTGCAAAAAAATAAAACTTAAATATGTTTGCACAAAAAAAAAAAAAGAAACATGTTTAAAATTAAAATATAACAAAAACATTTATTTTTATTTCAAGGGTGGCATTATATACATTTTGTACTTCCGTAACTGGGTGGACAGACAGTAACGCCACCTATAGTCGAACGGAGGAAACAGGCTCTCTCTTTCTTCACGATTACCAAAAATCATAATGGTTCGAACTTGCATGAAAAAAAAAAAACACATAAAAGTAATTGAATTCAAATAATACTTACCTTTTATTTGCCAAATTGCTTTGAAGAAGAAACGATTACAAGATTTGTTAATTAAAACGAGACGAGTTTCCTGATGGAAATCTACACTCAACATGACAACAGGAAAAGCAACTTCGCAGAAAATTAAAGTCAAGTTAATTAAAATATGTCATTACAAAACTGTCCATCTTTTCGGTTAATATTAGAAATAATATTATTATTTAATTGCTCGCAACGTTGTCATAATTTATTGCGAAAAAACAAAATATCACAGGGCGGAGGAAAGATCATTTTGACCCGGTGAGTCAACAACCGGCGGTTGACGAAGACAAGCCATTTATTTTCTCTTAGAATAACGTCCCCAACTTGACATGTGTTGTATTTTAAACATGCGAAAATGTTGATCAAAACATAAGAAAATTGATTTTATTCATTGAAATATGTTTATTTACAGACAAGATTGAAAGTAAAAATATTTCTATATAAAATAAACTCGATTCTTATTTAGAATTCAACCTAATGTTTTTAAAAAATACAAAACAATCACGACGACATATACAGTCCCCATCATCACGGAACGAAAATGTAATATTTCGAACATTATGTAAATTTTTGAAGTAGTTTTATTTTTAAAATCAAAATCAAATTTTATTAATAAATAAAAAGGAGTCGTTGATTCGTTCTCGCCTCCACACACAAAAAAAAAGGTAAATTTTCAGATTAGGCCCACCTCCATAATTTTCTTTTAAATGATGAATTTTAAAAGTTTTTGAATATGCTGAATACGAAAATCGCATTGAAATTTTGCAGAAATAAGTAGTTATCGAGATATAAAAAGTTGTATTATGCATTGTATTCTTTGGGGGCCATTTTTTATGCGCGTGCGCGCGCGCCATAAAAAATCTATTCATGTATGACTGACACCTACCGGAAACACTTTTCTGGGATTGCCCCCCCCCTCCACTTAGCGGGAAAATCCACTTTTCTTTTTTTTTTTTTTTTACATAGGCATCCCCACATTATCAAGGCCAAGAGACCACTCAAGGATAAGGGTTAAAGAGTGTACAGAAGAAATTGGACAATATAGTAATCATTAGTAATGAAAATTTGGTAAATTTGATAACTTATATAGAACGGCTCATCAAGAACTTATTTACGTTAGACTTGAAGACAACCATATTGTAGTCAGCCGGAAAGCAGGAAAACGGAAGACAATTCCACAGGCGTGCAGTTCTAAGAAAGAAGCTTTGTTCATGGAATCTACGTTTAGGTTTAGGCACAGATAAAGAGTGGGGGGAATTATTGATAGTGTTTACAGGTAGACGAGTGTTTCTTGTGAAAGTTTGGCGAGAGGGGACCATAGATTGAAGCTCAGTCGAATACTTTTCATGAAAATAACGATACATCAGAGACAAACTCGCAACATCTCTTCTGTGAGATAGAGGTTGCAAGGAGGAGAAAAGGACATCTCCTACGAGGCTATGAAGTCTATTTTGAACTCTATCAAGGCAGGACAAGTCCTTTCTAGCAGCTCCTGCCCAGATGTGGCAACAGTATTCCATCCTTGGACGTACCTGGCTCTTATATAGGTAGAGAATAGCATCAGCAGTGAGATATTTACCGGATCGATAGAAAGATCCCACCATTTTTCCAGCGGCCCTGGCAACAGATTTGATGTACGTGTTCCATTTAAGATCAGGAGTAATGGTCAAGCCCAGAAGCTTGTCAAAACTTGAGGCCTCCTGAAGACGAGAGCCATTCATTTCAATTGATGCGAAATGTGGATTAGAATGTTGATGATGTAAAGAGAGAAGCTTGGTTTTAGATGCATTAAAAGTAACTAGCCACTCCTTTCCCCATTGTACTACGTGCTCAAGATCAGAGGAGAGAGAATTGGAGAGAACTTGGTCGTTTACTGTCTTAGATGTGCTACCATAAATGGTAGTGTCGTCAGCAAATGATGTAAGGATGTGATTTGGAAGATCATTAATGTAGATCAGGAAAAGAGTTGGGCCCAGGATGGACCCCTGAGGGACACCGGCATTAATACTGTGAGCTTCTGATTTTTGCCCCTCAACTACTACTCTCATGAACCTATCAGAAAGAAATGATTTAATAATTGAGAACACTTTTCCAGCTATACCATAGCTAGCGATCTTATGAAGTAAACCTTTATGCCATACCCTATCAAAGGCTTTAGATATGTCAAGAGCAATTGCCCAAGAAAGATTGCCACCATCGAGAGATTTGCTAATCCTATGCGATATAACTGTAAGCACATCTGCTGTAGATCTAGCAGAACGGAAACCATATTGAGTGTCACTAAGAAGGTTATTTTTGTTGAGATGTTTGATTACTTCTGTATTTAACACAGATTCTAGCAACTTACTCATGACGCACAGGAGACTTATTGGCCTGTACTGAGAGGGGGATGAGCGATCACCTAAATTCTTAAATACAGGGCATACTGATGAAATTTTCCAGGGAGATGGGAAACTATTCTCCTTAAGACAACGTTTAAACAGTTTTGCAAGTATGGGCGCTAGTTCAGGTTGAAGTTTTTTGAGTACTATAATTGCAATACCGTCAGGGCCAGTTGCTTTACTGGAATCAAGGTTTTTGATTAGCTTGGCAATATCACGTACAGATATACGTATATCACATAGCGTGTTTTCTGATACAGGAGGAAATATTGGGGGTTGCGGCCTTGGTCGCAAAGGGTAGAATTAGCTGCAAAGTTCTTGACAAAGAGTTTGGCTTTGTCTGATGCTGACGAGATTACCTCAGGTCCATTGATAATAGTTGGGATGGAGCACACGCTTCTGTTCAGGATTCTGTTTGCTATTTGCCAAAACTGGTGGGAACCAAGCCACTGCTCAGCTACTTTGGACTTAACAGATTGAGCATACAACTCTCTTGCGTTCTTTATTACTTTCTTACAATGGTTGCTGCAGTCCTGAAAGCGGCTTTAGTTTCCATACATCTATTACGTTTGAAGCAGTGGAAAAAGTGATTTATGTACGCAATGGCAGCAGCACATTCTGGAGAGAACCATGGCTGGCTGTTAGGTTTTTGCTGAAACTTTTTAGAGAGTATGAAACGGTCAATACCTACAATTAACCATTCCGTCAGGTCTAATACTATAGAGGACACATCCTTTTTAAACATGGAATGCAGAGGTAGATCAGATATAAATGTACGAAAGCTATCCCAGTCAGCCTTAGTGTATCGATATACTGTACGATGGAGAGGTACGTCTGGGGACTTATTACATTTCATTTTTATCTTAATTGATACAACAGAGTGGTCGGAAGATCCAAGAGAATGTCCCCCCTCCGGTAAAAAAAAAAAAAAAAAAATGGTGCCCGCAAAACTTAAAAAAGCAAAAAAATATTTTGAAAAATTAATTTAATGATTATTAAGAGAAGAGGGTTCTTTTGCTCGTTATGAAATTCTACTTCATTGCTCTCTGATTTACGGTCCATTTCTTTCCCGACGTGTCACGTAATTTAGAACCCCCTCTTATTAGTCATTAAATTTATTTTTGTTCAACATTTTTTATGTTAAGATACATAAGTCAATAATCTATGATCATCGTCGAAAATAAAAAAAAAAAACTTAGGGAAAAGGTGAAAAAAACAGATTTTTAAGGGGTGGGCAATATTGTACAGGTCTGCGAAAAATCCAATTTTCTGAGCCTGACAACGCCCCCCCCCCAAGAATTGATTTTTTTTGCCTTTATATCTCAATAACGACTACAAAATTTCAGTGTGATTTTCGTATTCAGCATAGTTGAAAACCTATAGAAGTCGTCATTTAAAGAAATTCAAATTCAACAATCACCTTTTAAAATTACTTTTACTGGTTTCGGGTATGCTGAAAACGGATATCACATGTAGATAATCGTTTCTCCATTCGGTGGAATCTGTCAGAGCGATCACGAAATTCCGTTTGGAAATTCTCTCAATGCCCCCACCCCCGGCTCCAAAAATAAACACGCTTTGGCGCTAACAAGAATATTTGATACGATTGCCTGCATAAACCAAATTCACAACCCAAAGATTTTTTCCGCCTGAATAGTTACATCGCTTCATACAGCATACACTCTCACCTTTTTTTTTTTTTAAATAAGAATTTCGGGTTTGTATTACTGTACACATAGATTCGAAAAAGTTCTCAAAAAACAAATATATAACAAATAAATGTTATCAAAGGCAAGATAAGTTACTTTTCTACCTAACTGGATATATTTTTCGGGTTTTTATTCAATGTAACATGTTTATTCAGCTCGAAAACCATACAGTGTTTACCAATGTATTGGAACATTCAAGATGGAGTCTGATTCTCTCTTTAACATGGTAAGTTTGGGAAAAGATGTTATAAATAAAAAAACGGATAAAATACTGTTAAAAACTCGCTCAATACATGTTACTGTGACATAGCTTGACATATATTCGGCGGGTTTTTAATAGTATTTTGTATAGTTTTTTATTTATAACACCTTTTTCCAAACTTACGGTGTTAAAGAGAGTGTGAGACGCCATCTTGAATTTTCGAATACATACTGTATGTTTTTCGAGCTGAATAAATATGTTACATTGAATAAAAACACGAAAAATATATCCAGTTTGGCAGAAAAGTAACTTATCTTGCCTTTGATAACATTTATTTGTTATAGATTTGTTTTTTGACAACTTTTTCGAATCTATGTGTACAGTAATACAAACCCAGAATTTAATTTTTTTTTCTTCACTTCAAAAAATCGCAGAACATTTTTTGCACATAATTATCATAAAAAGTTCATTTTTTGCACATATTTTATAAGAATTTTTTGCACATATTTTATCATAAGAATTTGATTTTTTTTTTCTTTCATAAAAATAATCGTTGACAATGAGTTCTACCACAGAATATTGGTTAAGTTCCTGATTTTTGGTGAATTTTTAAAGGGAGAGAGTCAAAATCAACATTTTGAGCATCCGCATTTATTTTGCCCGTACCTACAAGTATTCGGGTAATCTGGAAGAAAAAGAGAGCCTGTTTCCTCCGTTTAACTATAGGTAGCGTTACTGTCTGTCCACCCAGTTATGGAAGCACAAAATGTATATAATGGCACCCTTGAAATAAAAATAAATGTTTGTGTTATATTTTAATTTTAAACATTTTTTTTTTTTTGTTCTTTTGCAAACATATTTAAGTTTTTTTTTTTTTCAAACAAAATTAAGAAAAGGGGGGGGGGTCCATAAAAAAGATAAAAGAAAAAACGTTGATTTTTTTTTATTTTAAGAGCGTAAAAAATACTCGCGGAAAAACGGTTGTACCCATAAGTATGTTTAAAAGAAAAATATAGGAAAAACATTTAGTTTATGCTTGCAAAAAAAACAAAAAAAAAAAAACAAAAAAAAAAAACAACGTAAAAACAAAAAAAAAACGTAAATGTTTGAAAATAAACAAGCAACAAAACGTAAATGTTTGGAAAAATACAACTTACATATGCTTGCAAACACACGCGCACACGCACACACAAACGTAAATATGTTTGAAACCCCACCCCCCTTAAATATGTTTGCAAAAATATATAAAAAAAAACATGTTTAAAATTAAAATATAACAAAAATATTTATTTTTATTTCAAGGGTGTCATTATATACATTTTGTGCTTCCGTAACTGGATGGACAGACAGTAACAACGCCACCTATAGTCAAACGGAAGAAACAGGCTCTCTCTTTCTTCCAGATTACCAGTATTCGTTCGTTTAAAGGCTTCCAAATTCCTTTTCAAATTTTGAAGGGTTATAATTCAAATATTAATAAAAAAAAATATATCTGATTTGTTTACGAAAAAAAAAACAACAACAACAAAAAAACGTTATTCTTTCTGGTAGATTTAATTTCGTAATGACTCCAATTTATTTTTTTACTTTTTTTTATTTTCAATTTTTACATTACGCTCTAACATTTTTTTTTTATTTTAAATTATCGATCATGTAAGAAATTATCTTACTCGTTTTTGCCTATGGCATTATGAAAGAAACACAGAAAAGCAACAAAGGCTCACCTTAAATCCAAGAATAATTTTATTTACAAAAGGGTAAAAAAGGAGTCCATATTGCAAAAGAGTACCCTCTTTAGCTTCTGCCAAATGGCGGGTAGTTCTTGCCTTGAAAGGCGAAGGTAGTTTTCTTCTTGTTGAAGATGCTGGTAGAATCGGCCGCTCGTAGAATTGGTTGAGGGTTCTCGAAATCCTTCCAGACTGTCGATACGAACAACGCACTTGCGTTCGATGTTCATAAAATAATATGCCCTCTTGCGGGCAATGATAATGAAGTAATTAATCCGTAGAACATTTTAGCCTCCGGCTAATATCCGCATTTAAATGAGTGGAGAAATGAATGGGGTAGAACCATGCCTTAGTTCATTAGGCATAGAGCGAGATTACGCACGTCGGCTTTGCTCGACGCCAAATTGAAATCTGTTTTTTGAAACACAAAATTCCCGCCACTTCTGAATCCTCCGCAGCAACTGGACAATGCAATACCATTGGTCGAAATAATCGCGTGATGGTAAATCACGCCGTTATCGCCCTTGCTTCTGAAATTTCTCACACACTGCCAAAGGAAGGAAGAGAAAGAAATGGATACTCATTTCTTTCTTTTTTATCGGGAAATTAAGGATTGTCGCCTATTTGGACAAGTTATTACAATGAAATTCTGTCCCAAAGGACTTAATATTAACACAATAATAGCAATTAAATTCAATGTGTGTCTGTTGTCAATCTGAACTTATAACGATCTCTCTATGGCAAACAGAGAATGTATTAGTAATAAAAAGTATGACTCTACTGATGAGTCTATAAAAGGAATATACAATTATTAACTTGGTGTTTGGTCCGCACAATCCGGACACACCCAATCTTCAACGGTAACTTGTTGGTCCACCCCGACACAACTAAAATAGTACCACTCATTGCACGAGTCGCAACACATCATAGGTGTTGTTCCGTTGTTGATGACTGAACATGTGGGGCAAAAGAAGGGGCCTCCTTCTTCCACAAATTCTGCTAATGCAGGTTCAGGATAATGTTTTATCTTTAAAGGATAAATATTTTTTAAGGAATGAATTTGGACACACCCGTCTTTCAGCACTGAGGCCGAACGAACCTTGTTGTCCTTTCCGACCAATAATTTTACTACCCTACCCAACCCCCAGAAGGGCCGGGACTTATTAGGAGCTTTGACAAAACAATTTCACCCTCTGATATTTTAGAGGTTTCATTTTCTGTAATGTGGGCGTCTACTTCTCCAATTGAGAGCAAGTAGTCATTATGCCAAATACGTTTGAATTTACTGACAAATTCATCTCTCATTTCAAGGGAATGTAAGAGCGAATTTCTATTTAGAGGTTCTGGACAAGGGTCCTCTGAATCGCTAAGATTGATAAGCAGGCGGGGATGATATCCTGTCTGCAAAAAATGGTTGGGAGTCAACCCATCAAGGCCTTTATCAGAAGCTGAAATAAATGTTAGTGGCCTATCATTTTATGGCCTTTTGAACATCTGAAAGGGCGGTTAGGAACTCGAAATAACCGACCCTCCTCCTACCCAACAACTTGGAAAGACACTGTTTCACAGTTTTAATTAATCTCTCCCATACTCCACCATGCCATGCAGAGTACAGGGGAATTGTATAATGAACAATAGTAGTGGATTTGAAATATTCTCTAAATTCATCAGACACAAATATGTCTGATAATGTAATATCCGACGCTATGAAAGATTTGGCATTGTCGGAATACATATGAGTTGGTACACCGAATAAGTTGGTGAACCTAACGAACGCTAACAAGAAGGATCTTGCGCTCATGTCCGGTACCAATTCCAAGTGTATGGCACGTAAACTCATGCAAGTAAACAGTAGGATGTACATTTTGACATCCTCATTATTATTTTTGACAAAAAAAATGTCCAGTAAAATCCACCCCTACACATTTGAAGGGCCGGACAAAATTTACTCTATCAGAAGGCAGTTGAGACCCAGAGGGTTCTTTGTACGGTAGAGAATTAATTCTCTTACATATAACACAGTCACGGAGAACCGACTTCACCGCCTGTCTCCCTTGGGGGATCCAAAAACCCGATAGCCTCACCTTGCTAAGGGTTGAATTTGCTCCCATATGACAACAATTCTGGTGAGCTTCAATAATGACCAATTTGGTCAGGTGGCTATTTATTCCTAATAATATAGGAAATTTCACTTCATATGGAAAAACCTCGGAGTTCTGAATACGTCCTTGAGTCCGTATCAGTCCCTCCCTATCTAGGAATAACCCAAGGGCCGTAATTCTTGGTGGAGCAGCCCTATTAGATGGTTGTTGCAAATAAGCAAGTTTTCTGGGAAACGCTTCCCTTTGTAAATGAGAGAAGAGCAACAATTTAGCTCTCTTAACGGTGTCAGTCTTTCGGTGAGGTAATTTATCACCGAATCTCACAACTTTTTCTAAGACATTAATAGCCTTAGTTAATGAGGAAAAATCAGATATTTTAATTGGCAAGTGATTCTCGTTAGAAGCAGTTTCATCCAATAACATACAAGTTACCATCTTTCTGTTAACATTGTTAAGACAAGGCAAGGGGGACGTGGACCAGCTGATTTCAACTTGATTAAGCCAGTCTGGTCCGCAGGTCCAAAATTTGAAAAATTGTTTGAACTTAGAGGCAGTAATACCTCTGGTTAAAAGATCAGCTGGATTATCCGACGAAGGAACATATCTAAATTTAGGGTTTATCCCATATTTAAGTTTAATGTTTTCAATGAACTTATTAATGTCTGACACGCGATTTTCAATTAATATTTTTTTTTTCGCAGCCTTCCCATTCAAAATCCATGACAGGGCTACTTGTGCGTCAGACACAACAAAAAAGGATTTGATATTGATGGGCGCTAGAGCACCCAAAACTTGTGGAATAACTTTAAACGCTAGAAATATAGCTAATAGTTCCAAAACAGGTAGTGATTTTCCCTTGATGGGTGCCACTTTTGCCTTGGCGAATATCAAGGAACACTGAGCACCTTTTTCGCATACACGGAAAACCCATAAGCATGCTTAGAAGCATCGCTAAAGCAAATAATTTCAACAGGGGATTCCGCTAGGAGAGTACATCTAGGAAATTCAAAGTTCCCTATACAATTCAGCTCGCTGGCATGTGCTTGCAACGTGGCCTTAACTTCTTCAGGGATTTGTTGATCCCAAAACAACTCCTTTTTCCACAGTTGACTAATAATGATATTCCCCTGCACGGTGACAGGAAGAAGTAAAGATAATGGATCATATAGACTTGAGACGTGAGATAATATCTTGCGTTTGGTATTGGCATTGCCATCTATTACAGATGGAGCGAGTTTAAGGGTATCCCTTTCAACAGAATATTGATACCCCAGCACCTTTTCAAAGTTGGGGGAAGAAGACAAGATAGTACCGTCTTCCATCATTTTATTTTGTATGCTCGTGCAATTGGAGTTGCAGGATTGGAGTTCAAACCCCGCTTCTCCGAGTCTTTCGCGGACTTTATTATACACATCGGTTAGAGTATCTCGGTCACTATTAGTAGTAACTAAGTTGTCAACATAGAATTTATTGGAAATCGAATGTGAAGTCAAATCGGCTTCATATTTTTTGGCATGATGCTTAAGTATAAAGCTTAATATAAAAGGGCTGGCATTGAACCCAAATATAATAGTATTAAAACGGTAGGCGCACAATTTGCCATCTACCTTGAGGAAAAAACAAAATCTATTTTTATCTTCAATAGATTTTAACCTGATCTGTAAACAAGCTTTGCGCAAATCGCCCAAAAGCACATATTTTTCTTTACGGAAAGCTAGTAGAATATCTAGCAACAATGCAGTCATGTTAACACCCGAATAAGTAGCGTCGTTAATCTAAACGCTACCTTTACGTTTCAACGAACAATTGAAAACAGGGCGGATTTTTGTAGTTATTCCCAGACCTTCTTTAATTACTGGCCGATGGAGAATCCATTTATAATTCTCATAAGTTCCATGTGGAATGGAGAAAGGTTCGATAATTCCGCAGTCTTCGTATTCTTTGAAGACCTGTATATAATCGTTATACAATCCCTTTCCTTCCAAGGACTGGGCCACCCTATGCATTATTCGCAGTGAAGGCACATAATTGGACTCCACCTTGAGAAGCTTGTCATGCTCCCAAGGCAGCTCGACGTAATATTTTCCTTCCTTGAGAACTATAGCCTCTTCGAAGGCATCTATTTTTTCTTTATCAATTGGAGACAACTGGTTGGCATCCTCGTTACCTATGGAGTCCAGAGAAAAAAACTTTTCTACTCCACGTTCAACAGCAGGACCGTCAAAAAAAGTTTGCAGCACATCCTCGTAAGATGTTACTGGCTTTAATACACTATCAATTAAATATGACTGACACATAGGGAGTGTTTTAATAACTTGATCGAAGGCTGGCAATTTTCCCACAGCCTTATCATTTTTGTTTAAAAAATTTGACCCCTCACCGAAGGGAATGATATAATTGCGGAGTTTCCAAGCGGAACCTCCCAAGCACTTAATTAAACTGAGATTATGGATTCTAGGAATAAGATCCAGGCCAATGATACCGAGAATGTTAGAACCGTTTAGTTCAGAATAACCAGGGCAAAACTTATACCCTTTTTCAGTTAAATTCGACGTAATCTCATCGAACCTGTTTACGTTAAATTTCAATTTCAAGTTTTCAGCAAACAATGCATAATGATAAAAAGGACGCTAATGTCCCAATTTAATAGACACTTCCAGCTCTGAAAGACGTAAGGACTTATTCCCCACGAGGGTATTGACAGACATTTGTACCGTCTCAGGATTTAGATTACGGTTGTGAATCAACCGGTCCAAAATTGTTTTAGAGAAAAAGGATTTTCGGCTACCTGTATCTATCAGACAGAAAAAATAAACCGGGTGCCCTTTAACCTTCATAGATATCTTGAGTACAGGACTAATACTCTTGTCCTGATCCGCCACGAAAGTATGTCCCACAAAGGACTTAGATTCTTTTGGACACATTAAGGAATAATGGTTTTTTGTACCACAATTACTGCAAGGGAAGGGGAACCCCTTAACCCCCCTGCAACTGAACTCTGAGTGCTCACCGAGGCACCGGGGACATAATCTTAATTCTTTCGGTCGAATAATTTTAGATTCCAAATTTGGAAATTTAGAACAAACTTTTGTCAGGTGACCATCAACCTGACACAATTTACAAAATTTATTTTCGCCATTTTTGATGAAAGGCTTAGAGTTATTATTACTCTGAAAGGACTTGATTTGTTTTGGCTCCGAATTCTTCGCCACGAGGGTTCCAGCATTCAACGAACCCGACATGTTTGGCGGGAATTTTTCCTGCTTTGACGCATTCAAAGGCGACGCCATTATTATGTCTATAACGTCAACCGTATATGTTAAAATAGACTTTAAGGAAGGAAACCGTTCACAGGATTTATTCATTATTTCTCTGCGAACACTGTTCGGAAATTTAGCGAACAGAATATGAGCTATCAATCTTCCTGAGGTTGATTTATCTGTAAGAAAATCCGTGCCAAAGGAATTATCCATTTCCGTCAGTTCAAGTTTGACTCGCTGGACGAGGATTCTGATATCCCTCAAAGACGCAAAATGGTCTGGTTGTGGAATAATGTCATCGAATATTTTGTTCATAATTGCTGAAGGATTTAAATATTTTTCCTTCAGACACTCCAAGGCTGCTTCGTAATTCTCGGGAATCACATCAAACCTAGAAATAATATTAAACGCCTCTCCTGGTAATTTGGATTTTAGCAATAATAATTTATCTGCACTTTTCATGTTCGCAGTACATAATTAAAATTTCCTTAGGAACCCACGGAACTCAAACTTATTGGGAGTTGGATCCCCACTAAAGGGGGGGGGGCACTCCAACTCCATTTTCATGGGAACAATGTCCCTTGATTTCTCAATCTCCGGCTGGAGCTCAGCTAGCCTGTCGTGGACTCCCGCTTTAAACATTTCGAAATCACGACATATACTTAGTATTTCCTCATCCGGGGACTTGAAAATTAACTGATCCAATAAATCGTCTACTTCAGACAATCGTTTCTCGATGTGGGAAGAAAAATTATTTATACAACGCCCACCTCCTCTCTCGTTCATCCAATCCAAAGAAGCCGTTATACGAAACTTTTTAGCTTCTATTCGACCAACAAGATTTGAATTTGCCATGTTCGAAGGACACGACACAAGAAAAGAAAATGGCCGTTCCCACGTGGGGAAATAAATCAAAGGCGCGAAAAGGATTCTCCGACGAGAAGCACTACTATCTGAAGGGGGTTACGTCAACAAAATTCGAAACTCTCAATGAACAAGGAATTTAAACCCATAAGAACAGTTCAGACTGATATTCGACAACACATTTCAACAATGAATCAATTATAAATTCAAGAATCAATATATAATTTTTTTTTTCATACATTATTCAAACGATTACAATTATCGTAAAATATTTGAAAGGTATTTTTTTTTACGAATTAAAACTTCAGTTTACAATTTATATGAAATAATATTTATTTTCAATGAATAAGTTCCTTTATGGACCATTACAATTTAATATAAAAATGAATATTCAATATTATTTTTTTTTTCGTTAAAGCACATGGTCCCTTAAGGACCATTACAAATTAATATAAAAATGAATATTAAATATATTATTTTTTTTTAAAGGCGACACAATGAAAGGAAAAAAAATCCAAAATAATGTGGGGGGGGGGATATCTTTTGCAATAAAAACGATGTAAGAAATTATCTTACTCGTTTTTGCCTATGGCAGAATGAAAGAGACACAGAAAAGCAACAAAGGCTCACCTTAAATCCAAGAATAATTTTATTTACAAAAGAGTAAAAAAGGAGTCCATATTGCAAAAGAGTGTCCTCTTTAGCTTCTGCCAAATGGCGGGTAGTTCTTGCCTTGAAAGGCGAAGGTAGTTGTAGTTCTTGCCTTGAAAGGCGAAGGTAGTTTTCTTCTTGTTGAAGATGCTGGTAGAATTGGCCGCTCGTAGAATTGGTTGAGGGTTCTCGAAATCCTTCCAGACTGTCAATACGAACAACGCACTTGCGATCGATGTTCATAAAATAATATGCCCTCTTGCGGGCAATGATAATGAAGTAATTAATCCGTAGAACATTTTAGCCTCTGGCTAATATCCGCATTTAAATGAGTGGAGAAATAAATGGGGTAGAACCATGCCTTGGTTCATTAGGCATAGAGCGAGATTACGCGCGTCGGCTTTGCTCGACGCCAAATTGAAATCTGTTTTTTGAAACACAAAATTCCCGCCACTTTTGAATCCTCCGCAGCAACTGGACAACGCAATACCATTGGTCGAAATAATCGCGTGATTGTAAATCACGAGGTTATCGCCCTTGCTTCTGAAATTTCTAACAATAGTAAAAAAAAAAAAAAAAAAAACGTTTTTTTTTTTTTTCTGTTTTTAATCTTCAAGTTAAAATGTCTCTCCTTTAGATATCAACAAAAAATTTTTTTTTTAAATAAAAGATCATTTTTATTTGTTAATTCATTTATTTTTGGTTTCTTGCGTATTTTTCTGTTCGGAAAAAAAATCTTGTTACTTATTTGCCGGTTTATTTGACTGAGATATCTTAATACCTGGAGTTCGTGGAAAGTTTAAATGTGATGTTCGTTTTCAGTAGGCACTGCCAAAAATGGCCGCAAAATCAAGTTGTTGTTATTTTTTAAAAACTAAATTACATTTATTAAAATCCATTATTTCTGAGTAACTTTTTTTTTCTAGAAAGATAAAACCCTGAATTTTATCATATAGAAAACAGAATAATGTAAAACTTTTTCTACTATTTTTAATTAAATTTTAAATGTTAAATTTTCCCAAAAAGTTAACAATTGACATTTTTTGTCTTGCACAAAAAACGTACATAAATATTTAAAAAAAAAAGGTTTTTGAAATAATTAATTTATTTATTTATTGTCTAACTAAGATTTAGGATGATTTTCTAAGAGAATATGCAAAAATATTATAATATAAGTACCTGAATTTCTAATAATTCCACTTATTCATATAGGTAACCAGATATTTCGCGTCGATCTAGAGTCTATATCGACACTGTTTACGTTTGCGTTTGATAAGAAGCAAAGTATGGAAGACCAAACAGGCCAAAAAAACTTATTTTTCAGTGACGAAAATTTCAATGTATTATTAACGCTGAGGCTGGCCAGTACCAGATGGGTGACCATTTGTATGAGTTTGGTTTTTAATGTGTATGGGTGTGGGGGCCATGCTCCCCAAAATGGGGGGGGGGGCAATTTAAAGCAGAATTAAAAAAAAATTATTTCACCGTGTTTGGTCCACCGTAGTCGAAAGGCGGCAAACGTTTTCAAACGGGATCGAAAAAAATGATGCTATTTTTAACACAAAGGGCACAATATTTATTGAATTTTTTTTTGTATCGATTCTTCAAAGCATGCCCTGTTTAATAATGGTCATGCATTATTCGGCTCGCTAAAAAAAAATTGTTAATTTATTTATCAAAAATTTTAAAATGGCTTTTTTCGTATAAATATTAAAAAAACTTTTTTTTTTGTTTTGCTTAACTTAAATTAATTATTTTACTTAACATATTCACTTAATTTCACACTTCAAAACTCAAAAGCGGGATAATTAATCACAATCGAAGTTCTGATATTCAGACGTCAAAATAAGGTATGCAAACAATTTTTTTTTTTTTAAATCTATAATTCTGTCCCTTACAACAACATAATATCTTGTGTTCAGTTTCAGATTATTATTTTAAGCATATTTGTTCCCACTTCAAAACAGGGGGGGTTGTAAGCAAAAAATATATATATATATATATATATAAATATCGTTTATGAAAACTAAGTACACTGTTATAAAGTTCATTCTTCTCCTAATAATCGCTGAAAATTTCGTATTGATCGGATAATTACCTGATTTTTGGTAGATTTTTAAAAAGACGGTCCGTCAAAATGTACTGACCTCCCCCCCCCCAGTTTTGGCGGTGCCTAGTTTTCAGCATACCCGACCGATTAAAAATCGTAATTTAAAAGGTGAGTGTTGAGTTAGAATGTTCTCTCCTTTTATTTATTTATCTTCTTTTTTTTTCTTGCGAACATGAAACATTATTTAGTAATACATACTCAACATGGAGAGGGGATGATGTTTTGAAAATTTTAAAAATTGTCCTGTTGGACCGAATGTATAAAAATTACCAAATGTTTTGATTTAGGAAAACTCGTCCCCGTTTGCTAGGAAGGAAAACTGGTCTCTTCTCGAATAAACAAGGGACCAGTTTTCCTACCTAACAAGAAGGGACAAGTTTTCCGGGTACGAGTTTTCCAGAGTTTGGCAGGCACCATTTTTTGTGGGGGAGGGGGTCTCAGTTTCAGAAAAGTGGATATTTCGTTAAGTGGAAGGGGGGGGGGCATCTCAGAAAAGTGTTTCCGGTAGGTGTCAGTCATACATGAGTAGATTTGTTTATGGCGCACGCACGTGCGCGTAAAATGGCCCCCAGAGAATTCAATGCATAATACAACTTTCTATATCTCGATAACTACTTATTTCTGCAAAATTTCAATGCATCTTCGTATTCAGCATAGTCAAAAACCGGTATTCCGGCATAAAGCTCGAGACAATAGTCTCTAACCCCCTTTCACAACAAAAGGAACTAATTTCCCTATACACCGCTTTTGGTTACTATGGGAACAGCTAATTTTTGTGATGATTCGATTTTTAATAATAAACACATTTTATTATTTTAAACAATATACAGGACATTTTAAAAGTAAAACAATATTTGTTTAATAGTAATTATTAAAGAAAAAGTTAAAATTTGACTTTTTTGGCCTTTTTTATCTAAAAAATGTGGTTTTGTCTTTGAATTTGGCCTTTTTTACTGAAAGATTTGGCTTCAAACATTTATTATAGTCTACAATATACAGGATTTTTTTTGAAAGTATAAACAATATAATCACATATTTATTAATTTTTGTGATTCGAGGAATAAACCAATAAAATCTATTTTGTTTTTTTATTATTGTTGATTTTTTTATTATTGTTGTTGATTTTTTTTTTATTGTTGATTTTTTTTATTATTATTGTTGATTTTTTTATTATTATTGTTTTTTTTTTTTTTTTTTTTTACAAAGGTATCACCACATTATCAAGGCCCAGAGGACACTCAAGGATAAGGGTTAAAGAGTGTACAGTAGAAATTGGTCAATATAGTAATCATTAGTAATGAAAATTTGGTAAATTTAATAACTTATATGGAACGGCTCATCAAGAACTTATTTACTTTAGGCTTGAACACAACCATATTGTAGTCAGCCGGAAAGCAGGAAAACGGAAGACAATTCCACAGGCGTGCAGTTCTAAGAAAGAAGCTTTGTTCATGGAATCTACGTTTAGGTTTAGGCACAGATAAAGAGTGGGGGAAATTATTGATAGTGTTTACAGCTAGACGAGTGTTTCTTGTGAAAGTTTGGCGAGGGGGGACCATAGATTGAAGCTCAGTTGAACACTTTCCATGAAAATAACGATACATCAGAGACAAACTCGCAACATCTCTTCTGTGAGATAGAGGTTGCAAGGAGGAGAAAAGGACATCTCCTACGAGGCTACGAAGTCTATTTTGAACTCTATCAAGGCAGGACAAGTCCTTTCTAGCAGCTCCTGCCCAGATGTGGCAACAGTATTCCATCCTTGGACGTACCTGGCTCTTATATAGGTAGAGAATAGCATCAGCAGTGAGATATCTACTGGATCGATAGAAAGATCCCACCATTTTTCCAGCGGCCTTGGCAACAGATTTGATATACGTGTTCCATTTAAGATCAGGAGTAATGGTCAAGCCCAGAAGCTTGTCAAAACTTGAGGCCTCCTGAAGACGAGAGCCATTCATTTCAATTGATGACAAATGTGAATTAGAATGTTGATGATGTAAAGAGAGAAGCTTGGTTTTAGATGCATTAAAAGTAACCAGCCACTCCTTTCCCCATTGTACTACGTGCTCAAGATCAGAGGAGAGAGAATTGGAGAGAACTTGGTCGTTTACTGTCTTAGATGTGGTACCATAAATGGTAGTGTCGTCAGCATAAATGTCTACAAATGATGTAAGGATATGATTTGGTAGATCATTAATGTAGATCAGGAAAAGAGTTGGGCCCAGGATGGATCCCTGAGGGACACCGGCATTAATACTGTGAGCTTCTGATTTTTGCCCCTCAACTACTACTCTTATGAACCTATCAGAAAGAAATGATTTAATAATTGAGAAGACTTTTCCAGCTATACCATAGCTAGCGATCTTATGAAGTAAACCTTTATGCCATACCCTATCAAAGGCTTTAGATATGTCAAGAGCAATTGCCCTAGAAAGATTGCCACCGTCGAGAGATTTGCTAATCCTATGCGATATAACTGTAAGGACATCTGCTGTAGATCTAGCAGAACGGAAACCATATTGAGTGTCACTAAGAAGGTTATTTTTGTTGAGATGTTTGATTACTTCTGTATTTAACACAGATTCTAGCAACTTACTCATGACGCACAGGAGACTTATTGGCCTGTACTGAGAGGGGGATGAGCGATCACCTGAATTCTTAAATACAGGGCATACTGATGAGATTTTCCAGGGAGATGGGAAACTATTCTCCTTAAGACAACGTTTAAACAGTTTTGTAAGTATGGGCGCTAATTCAGGTTGAAGTTTTTTGAGTACTATAATTGGAATACCATCAGGGCCAGTTGCTTTACTCGAATCAAGGTTTTTGATTAGCTTCGCAACATCATGTACAGATATACGTATATCACATAGCGTGTTTTCTGATACAGGAGGAAATATTGGGGGTTGGCGGTCTTGGTCGCAAAGGGTAGAATTAGCTGCAAAGTTCTTGACAAAGAGTTTGGCTTTGTCTGATGCTGACGAGATTACCTCAGGTCCATTGATAATAGTTGGGATGGAGCACACGCTTCTGTTCAGGATTCTGTTTGTTGATTTTTTTTTTTATCATTATTGTTGATTTTTTTTTTTAAATTATTATTCGATATGAAAACCCGCACAAATTATTAGTACTTTGCCGCTAATTAATCGAAAAATCGTACGCGTTCTGCTGAGTGCTGCACTTATGGAGAAAATTGTTGATGATGTTATACCTGCAGCAGCAGCTGACCTGTGTTTTCTGGAGTATTCTCAATATTCATATTAAGCAATGTAATTCTTTGTTATCGGTGGTGGCCATTTCTATACATGCAAGCAAGCGCATTTAAATTTGTCACAAAAAAGTAGTTTTTGGAATATTAATTAGTGTAGTTTATTATTAAAAATAAATATTAATATTTAAAATGAAATAAAATGTGTTTATTATTAAAAATAAATATTAATATTTAAAATAATAAAATGTGTTTATTATTAAAAATCGAATCATCACAAAAATTAGCTGTTCCCATAGTAAGAGACTATTGTCTCGAGCTTTATGCCGGAATACCCAAAAACCTATAAAAGTCGTCATTTAAAAGAAAATTGTGGAGTTAGACCTAATCTGAAAAAATACCAAAAAAAAGAAAAAAAGACAGAAAAAGAACAAATTCAGATAACACAAAAATTCAAACACGTGGAATTAATTTTGTAATGCATTAATCGCTTTAAATCGTTTAAAAATGATTTTCGGCGCTTATGTCAACGGATCATTTAATCTAAGGGAGATAACCAGCGAAAATTAGCACATTTTCAAGCTATAATTTGGGACGCTCAAAAGAATCAGTAGAACAATGAAAGAATGATAAACGAAAAAAGGTGTCGTCTGAGTGTTGACTCGCTCTTGAATACCGTCCTGATGTTGTAGGGGGCACATATTCTCTGAATCTTTTCGGAAATGCTTCGTATGTATGGTAGGCAGACCGTTGGAGGTTTTGGGGTTTCATTCTCCTCTCTTCTACTATTAACACGTCTGGTGGATAGTATGCTATCGGGGTAGTTGTTACGATGGAGGGTATTCTTCAACCTGACCATTTGTTGGTGGTAAGTAATGGTGATGCTACTTATTGTCTCTGCTCGATGTTGTAAGCAGCATGTGATTCCACGTTTGATACTGTATGGGTGATGAGAGTTGAAATTAAGGTACTGTCCGGTGAAGGTAGGCTTGCGATATACGGATATCTTAAACCCATGCTCTGTGCGTGATATGAGTATATCAAGGAAAGCCAGTTGGTTATCTTTTTCTTTCTCCATTGTGAACTGTATCGATGGTCTTATTGAGTTCACATGTGACTATAACAACCAAGATGAGGAAGTCAGTCCGACAATCTCAATCAATACATTATATCGTTTTAAAGTTTTTGTGTAATCAAGTATATTCAAGTGAATAACAGTAAAAGTTTTTCTGTAATCATTATTCAATCGAAATATAACAGTAAAAGTCTTACCTTTGGCTTGAAATATTATGAAAAAGACATATATAGATATGTATATCCAGAAAAATACCACTTTAAAGAAGATAACTTAAACAATTAACTTCCAGTTTGATATGAAGGCTGTAAACTGAGAAAATATCCTTTATTATAAACTAGCATGGGTGCCCAGCGTTGTCCGAGTGTTTGGAGGTGTGTGTTGAGCAAAAAAAAAAAAAAAGGTGGTAGTAGGCAGGCCAGCTTGAACCCGTGACGTGAAGGTGGAAAAGAAAGTGAAAGAAAGAAGAGGAAGAACTGGAGTTTGTCAGCTATGTCCAGCAGATGGAAAGAATGCTGTTTGGTCTCTGTTCGTATGAACTTCGAAAACTGGCCTATGAACTTGCCGAAAGGAACAGTAAGTCCAGCAAATTCAACCACGAAAAGGGAGTGGCTACGATTGGTACAGAGAGTTTATTGCACAACATTCAGACGAGCTGTCACTTAGAAAACCTGAAGCGACTTCAGTAGCTCGGGCCATGGGCTTCAATCGGGTTGCAGTCTCATCTTTCTTTGGCCTACTTGAGGAGGTAATGGACAAACACCAACTGAATGCAGTCAGGATCTGGAATTGTGATGAAACAGGTGTTTCCACAGTTCCGAAGTCTCTCTCCAAAGTTGTGGCAACCAAAGGGAAGAGGCAGATAGGTTCAGTTACTCATACATAAAGGGGGCAGCTTGTAACCTTGGTGATATGCTGCTCTGCTGCTGAGCAATACATGCCACCGATGTTGATATTTCCTCGGCAACGCCTGAAACTTGAGCTGATGGATAATGCCCCAGCTGGAGCATGGGCTGAGTGCCAGCCAAGTGAATGGATTAAAACAGAACACTTCATCAAATAGATGACACAGTTTTCCAGAGCATCGAAGGAGAAGCCTGTGCTGTTGGTTGTCGATGGTCATGCAACACACACCAAACGCGTGAAGCTGATTGACATTACAAGAGAACATGGTGTCATTCTTTTTTTCATTCCACCACACTGCACACATCGACTGCAGCCCTTGGATGTAGCTTTCATGAATCTGCTCAGCACATTCTATGACCACCAGGTTCGGATTTGGTTGCGCAAACACCCAGGGTGTATGGTGACCAAATTCCAAATCGCAACCCTTTTTGGTTGAGCATACCTGCAGGCAGCAACAATGTTAAATGCAATCAATGGCTTCAAGACTTCAGGAATATGGCTCTTAGGCAGAAGCGTCTTTACTGATGCTGCCTTTATTGGATCTGAAACAGCAGATATCCCTGCTGTTGCTGATGACCTCAGCCTCCAGCCCACTGCCTCAACCGCCAGCCATCCCTCTGCCTCAACTGCCAGCTGTCCTACCATCTCAACCTCCAGCCATACCTCTGCCTCAACTCCAGCAATGCCACCATTTCAACCTCCAACCTTCCCACCACCTCAGCCTGCAGCCCTACCACTACACCACAAAAACACAAGGAATCAGCATTTGGCATTTCCCCACAAGCCCTCATACCCTTCCCCAAAGCAAACATTACTAAACAAGTGTCACGACAGAGAGCGAAGATTGCTATTCTTACGTTTTCTTCCTATAAAAAGTCTCTGATAGAGACTGACTACAACCTGGATGTCTTCAAGTCCAATGTAAACAAATTCCTAATGAACCGCCCTCTTAAGTAAACACTTCATTAAATCTCCTAACGCACTGCACTTGCAATAACCCTTATCCCTGAGTGGCTTCCAGGCTTGATAAGTGGTGACCACTTTGTAAAAAAAAAAAAAAAGGAAAAGGTGCTGTCAAAGACTCAAACCAAGGTGTCAGCTCAGCCTGAAAACATCTTTCTTCATCCCAGAGCCAGTGCCAGGAAGAAGATACACAGTGCTTGCACTGTGACGAACTGTACTCTGAGAGTGTAGAAAGCTGAGTAGCCTGTCAAGGGGACAGTAGGAGATGCGCACACTACGGCTGTGCAGGTCTAGATGAATGCAACAAGGCCCCAATCTTCATTTGTGAGCTCTTTGAAGACTGACTTATTCAGACCAAGATCCGTCTCGTTTTGCCTCAAGCATGGAGGGAAACGGGACAATGCAGTTAGCTGAATAAATCATCTGTATTTCTTTAGAAAATAATTTCTCATCTTTTTTTTTTATTGTGGCATTGTTTTCCAATACTTTGAATGTTCAGTATATAGAATATGATTTATATGTCAATGCTACCTTTGAATCGACATTTTTTTCCCTCCTTAAGTATCTTGTTTTGCCCAAGGTTCCCCTACAGTATCATCATCAGGATTGACAAAGTTGTCCTCGTGGACAACTGTGACATGCTGATAAATTCTATTTTCATGATGTTCTAATTCATTGTATGCTGCTCAGCCATCGGAGATTATTCTTGTTCCCAGCAATATCCATGAACGAATTATTAGGAATAACGTCTCATAGTCCTTTCTTTCTACCGCTGTTATGTTGCATCTGTGTTGTCCTCTCTCCACTGCTCCGAACACCCAAACGTCGTCTCTAATTCTTCCTCTATTATATTTCCCCTTGGAGAAAAAAGACCCATCTATCTCCACTTCCTTGGCGGTACCATCTTCATGTAACCCACCAAGTAATATTGGATTGTCTAACAGATGTTGCTCACATGAAACAATGCACAATTAGAGAGGAAATTGTAGATTGGATGAACTTCATAAGGGAAATAGTAGATTGGATGAACTTCATAAGGGAAATTGTAGATTAGATGAACTTCATAAGGGAAATTTGTGAGTAAGATCTGTTAGACAATCCAATATTAAATTATTCATGTAAAAAAATATTTCATATAAAATAAATCACAATTTTCGTTTAATAAAAATTACAATTCCTCTACAACTATCATTGCATTGCCATTATTTCTAATGCTAAAATTAGATGTTGGTGTTATTAATATTATAAGCTTTGTTGCATTAAAAAAGAAAGTCGCCACAGCTTAAAAAAAAAACAGTTTCAGCCTTGTTTTATTAAACATATCAAAATACAATTTTTGCTTGTCAATAGAGCAAAATATGATTTAATATAGGTTTTTTAAAAAGTTATTTCTAAAAATTTATTGAAATTTTTAATAATATTGCTTTCTTCAATATTGCACACTTCATGCGTGCAACAACATGGGTTTGCACCTATGTCGGAACACGTTGCTGATGAGATGCAGTACATTAAACTCCACTTTGGGTTTGGCGTTGTCTGTTTGTTGATGTAATCGCTCGATTCCATCTAATTCTGGGTTCTAGCTTTATCATGAAAAAGTGTATGTGAATGAGTATTTATATATATATATATATATATATATATATATATATATATATATATTTAGAGGAAATGGTAATTAATAAAAACTGAAGAAAGTGCTCAATACCGTTGTAGAGCAGATACGCGTTTTATTTTTTATTACCGTATCTTTCTTTTAAGTTACATTATTGTTTCAGCTACTTGGCCGTTTTTTTGGCCGTCTGTAGCATCCTCAGACTTTTACAGAAATGTTCGCTATTTTGGGATGAGAGAGTAAAAGAGTGAATGAGGTCAGTGGGGAGGGGGCGAGGAGGGTGGAAGAAATAGAGGAAGGGAACAAGGGGGGAAGATGGGGGCGCTTGGTATGTCGATAATGTTTTAGTTTTGGGGTTTAAGAAACTTTTGGGGGAGGGTCTGGGAAGTTTATTTCTGGTGTGGCTGAGGGCATAGGGATACATGGAGGGGAAGGGGAATAAGTGGGGGTGGGAGGAGGTACATTAAAATTCGAGTCTTAATGTTAAAGTTTTTATGCGTCTCCTTGGTGAGATGATTTCTTGGTAAGTATGTCTTGACCTGTTGGGTGTTTGCTTATGTTTGGAGGCGGGGGGGGGGGGCTATGATCTGGTTTATTTATTTTTAGTTTTTATTTTGTTGTTAATTGTTTTGAGGGTTAGTTAGCGGTCGTGGGCACGGGTACACACATGTGCACATACACACATATATACTTAAAAGAAACGGTCACATGTACACATGTGTACATGTGACCGTTTCTTTTAAGTATATATATATATATATATATATATATATATATATATATATATATATATATATAACCATTACAATACAAACTACCATTAGCATATTAAGGGATGCTCTTTGTGTAAACAAATTGAGCTTAGGTATTTGGACAATATCAAAACATTGTTAATCCACATACAATACTATTTTGCACCTCATCAGTGCAGTTAGAAAAGCAACTACCTCAAGCCAAATTCGAAACCCGACCGCCCAAACGACAGTCGGAGCTTCTAACCATTGTGCAATTTGGCTGCTGCTATGCGGGCAGTGAGTTAACAATGTTTTGAAATTGTCCAAATACTTAAGCTCAATTTGTCAGTCTATGTCACGGTAACATATATTGAGCGAGTTTCTAACATTATTTTTTATAGTTTTAGTTTTAGTTTTAACTCATTTTCCCAAACTTACCGTGTTCAACAGAGAGTCCGGCGCCATTTTTAATTTTCCAATACATTGGTAAACGCTGTATGTTTTTGAGCTGAATAAACATGTTACATTAAATAAAAACACTAAAAAAATTATCCAGTTAGGTAGAAAAGTAACTTATCTTGCGTTTGATAACATCTATTTGTTATATATTTGTTTTTTGACAACTTTTTCGTATCTATGTGTACAGTAATACAAACCCGACATGTTCTTTCTGTAATGAGTACGTATATCATGCGGACTTTACTTTTAATTGCCGCCATGAGTGCCAATTTGCATAAGCATCGTTTTATGATTTGTTAACAGTTTAGTATAGAGAAAATGAAACTATCAAATACAAAGAATCCGAAAACCTCAGCAGATGTTATATTACGCACAAAGTTTAATTTTAACAAGAGAATTTTTTGCCCTCGGCCCCAAATAAACAGACAGCCCAAAACCCCCTCGGGGGCCCGGGCGACAAGATCAAAGTGTAGTATCTGTTCCGGCAGATGCTGCAAGCAAAGACTAGCTATGACTAGCAAAGACCATATGTGGGGGTAACCCCACATATCTGACCTTGGTCACTCAAGGGGCAACCCTTCATACCAACAGTTTCTAATCCAGCTCCCATTTCCCACCTCTCGGGAGCTGGTCCCCCCTTTCCCTCCCCCCTCCCCTATCTCCACATTAAAAAACGGCCTTGTGCCTAATTTGCTCAGTGGGGAAGCAAATAAATAAACGGCCCCAAATAAACAGATTAGACCATTCCTCTAATAACCTGGTCCCTGCTGACTGCAGTGTGATGCTCGTTCTGTGGAGTTCTAGGAGGTCCACCCTCTCAGGCTTTGCCTTCTCCCTTTGAGAAGGGGGTTGTTTATTGCTAATCACCTGAGGTGCCCTTACCTAAGAATTCTACTGGGCTGCCAAGGCACTTTTTGCAGGTCAGAGTACACCTCCTGGAAGGTGCTGACTTCTTGATCCCACTTTTCCACCCTGGTGTCATAATTCTTGCAGTGGAACAAAACTAAATAGTTATGTGATTATGTGAAGACAAGACCACCCTCCCAGGCTTTGCCTCTTCTTTTTAAGAAGGGGGTCGTTTATAGCTAATTACCTGAGGCGCTTGTTCCGGTGAATGCCGATGAGATTTCATAAGCCTCTTTTGAAGGGCCAGAGTGTGCTGCTCCTCCTCTGGGCGGGGGGGGGGTAGATGCCTTTACAATCTCACTTTCCGACCCTAGCAGCATATTTCTCGCGGTGGAAGAGAAATAAATACCACCAAAGCCAACACGCTATTACTGAGATGGCTTGATCCATGTTGACTCCCAGGCTTTATCTTCTCTCTTGGAGAAGGGGTTTGTTTATTTCTCATCGCTTGTGTCACCCCCTCCGGGGAATGATGCGAGCCAGCAATATTTTACAGGCCAGAGAGTGCTTTTCTTCTAAAGCATTGAGTTCTTAATTTCCACTTCCGCTGTGGGGAGGAGATAAATGACACCAGGAACAAATATTTAACTGCCACCGTTTACTGCATATTTTGAGTTGGAACTCGTTCTAGTTTACAATTTTTAAAAAGTTACTGTTTTTTTATTAAATATTTTACTGATCGAATAAGATGAGCCACACATAAAATGACGCTCTTCAATGAGTGAGGAAGGAAAGAAAGTATTTTACCTTTCTCCCAAACGATGTTATTTCCCAGGTTGCAAACATCACAATTAATCCTCTTTAATCTTATATTTCCGCAACTCCAGAGACTAACAAAGATTAACTATTGGATTATCTAGTAAGTGTGTAAATCTTTATTTTTACAAATTGAGTTTCAGAAATTATTTTTTTTATGATGACTTTTAATACGATTAGAATTCCGTTAGTCTCTTAGCATTTATTTCAAGAATCTTTTGAATATCGGGCCATGATCACAATGTAGTATCTGTTCTTCTGCTACACTTCACCTTTTCTGTTCTCGGTCAGTGGATGAGAAATCCTTTATGACTGAGGCAAGTTTTATTTTTATCCAGAGTGATCGTAAAACAAATTGGCATGAAAGAAAAAGTGATTTTGGTACTAGTGAGTGCACTTATTGATTCATGCTGAAATAATAACGTTATTATTTAAAAAGCCATTCTTAACATGGGGAGGGGAGGGTGTTTTGTACCGATTCTATACTTGGCAAGACTGTAGTTTAGGTGGAAAAATAATCTCGAACCCTTTATCACATAAAAGAAACTAATTTCCCTAATCACCGGTACGTTACTATGCCAACAATATATAAACAATAATATAGGTATTTCAGAAGTTGTTTTTGAAAACAACTTACAAAAAACTTCTTTTTATATTTCTTTTAATTAAAATAACAAAGGTTTTCGTAGGTTACAAGTATGAAAAGTTCTATTCATATTTAAATGTCTTATATGTTCCGTGTTTTTTTTTTTTTTTTTTACATAATGAATACCTTTTTTAATGAAGGTGCTAGTGCAGAGAGTGAGATCATTTGCGCTATTTTTTAAATCGTATTTCCAAGTTTAATTAAAGTTTTATGATATGATTTTTTTTATTCAATTGTAAGGTTGAAGTATAAAATAGGTACAAAACACCCTCCCCTCCCCATGTGAAGAATGGCTTTTTAAATAATAACGTTATTATTTACGTCCGGATCACTCTCTGCACTAGTACTTTAATGATAAACAATACATAAATAGAAATAATAAATTGTCAGACTTTTAAAAGTTTAAGTTTAAACAATTTTTTTTAATTAAAAGAATCACGTGATTATTATTAAATTACGTGAGTAGTTATAAATGATACAAATTAATATTAAACGCGTAATCTCTTGCAATTTATTATTTCTCTATTTCAAATTTAAATTTATGAATTATAAAACGTTCGGTACTTATGTATTTTTGTTACCGTGCAAAAAAAAAAAAAAAGGTACTTAAGATATCGTGAAACGTTCTGTTTAAAATTAAAAAAATGTTGTTTAAAATAAAGAAGCAAAAAATGAGAGAAAAAGATATCGTGAAAAAAAAGATCGTGAAACGTTTTAAAATAAATAAGTAAAAAGTTGGGCTTCTTTAAGTTGTTTTCAAAAACAACTTCTGAAATACCTATATTATTGTTTATATATTATTGACATAAGTAACGTACCGGTGATTAGGGAAATTAGTTTCTTTTATTTGATAAAGGGTTCGAGATTATTTTTCCACCTAAACTACAGTCTTGCCCTATACTTGTTGGAAAAAAAAAAGTCATATAACTGAGAGTAGCTAAGCTGAAGTGAGGTTGCGAAAAAAATACAATCTTCTTCGCGACCTTCTTCTCAGGTCTTGTAACCACAGTAACATAAAATAAAGGAATAAAAACTCTTCACAAAGGAGGAAGGTTTTTATAACAATTTACTTACTCTATTAGTATAAATAACCACAAGGCTATTGTTCTTCATTATTGGAAGAGCATCCTCACCTCCGGCAGCTACACTCAGGTAAGCTATGTATTATTCACCGAATACTTTAACCTTACAATTGAATAAAAAATATATCATAAAACTTTAATTAAACTTGGAAATACAATTTAAAAAATAGCGCGGAAGTGTACTACTGCACGAGCAACTTGATTTTTACTTATATATATATATTTTTTTTTTACAAAAATAAGTAATATTTGATTAAATTGTGCATTAGAATGATAAAACTATATTACTTTATTAAATATTTATGGATGTCTTTATATTTTATATCAATTAGGACAATAGAATACAATGTTTTTCATTTTATTTACTTTTTTATTAATAATTAGAATACAATATTTTTCAATGGTTTTAATGTGTTTTAGTATTATAAAAATATTACATAGAAAATATTACAATGTTTTTTTTTGTTTAATTGTTATTTGAGGGGGGGGGATAGAATACGGTGCTTTCAATCATTTCGTTTTTATTACAAATATATTAAATATTTATTGATTTCTTTATATTTTTAGAAAAAAAGTAGAGGGTTTGTATTACTGTACACATAGATTCGAAAAAGTTGTCAAAAAACAAATATATAACAAATAAATGGGGTTCGTATTACTGTACACATAGATTCGAAAAAGTTGTCAAAAAACAAATCTATAACAAATAAATGTTATCAAAGGCAAGATAAGTTACTTTTCTACCTAATTGGATAAGTTTTTAGTGTGTCTATTTAATGTAACATGTTTATTCAGCTCAAAAAACATACAGTGTTTACCGATGTATTGGAAAATTTAAAATGGCGCCCGACTCTCTCTTTGACACGGTAAGTTTGGGAAAAGGAGTTAAAAATAAAAAATATGCAAAATACTGTTAAAAACCCACTGAATATATGTCAGCCTATGTCACGGTAACATATATTGAGCGAGTTTCACTCTAACGACAAGTTCCCTCTCTATGGAGAGGATTGCCAAGTTTGTAAGCTGTGTCTGACTCATTTTTGATCGAAGGTAGTTTTTTTATGAGCTCATAGCTTGGGTAAGGAAAATGTGTAGCAAGATCACAATATTAGAGATACAATCTCTGTATAAAGTTCAAAAGTTCCATTGATTTTGTTTTTTCCTGAAGCTTTCACAAAATACTCTAATCTCTTCCTTTCGGCAAAGAATTTATCTTTTTCTATATCTTCGTCAACTTCACCAAGCTGACAATCATAATTATCATCAAGAAGATTTGACGGTGTAAGAAAAGCGTATTTATTTGCAAGATTGTGAACTTGTTGAAATCTGCAAGATATTTCTTCAGTCACACTTTCTATGAGAGACAGCATTTCCCGTCTCAACTCCATATCAAACCCCAGTGCTGCATCAGTCAATCGTTCATCACTCATTCGTTTCTTTTTGCATATACGATGCTCCATGCTTATCCCCATTTCAGAACAGAGTTTTTTTGACTCATCTATTGCAGTGTCCACTATCTTTTCTCTATTCTGAAGAAGGCAACGCTGTCTGCCTGACAGAACTTTGTTGCAGATCCAGACCCTTTTTTTGAAGATACTTCTGGGCATCATTGATTTCTGAGAGAATAGTTTTCCAAAGGCTCAAAAATAAAAGAAACGGAAACAACAATACCGAGTTGAGAATTAAAGATGCATCTGATCTTGTGGTTGCAGTTTTTCTTTCTTCCGTGAGCTGTTCCAGGGCAATGACGACTTCCAACAATGTTTTTACCACAACATTTACAACATCTGCTCAACTACTCCATCTAGTTTCCACAGTCCACTTGATATGTAGCTCAACTGAATCAAGAGGTCCCAGCAATGTTTAGATGCAGAAAAGAACGAGAACAACCGATCCAATATGCCAAAAAATGTAACAGAGTGAACCACTACAGAAGCGGCATGTACACAAGTCAGATTTAATGAATGGTTTGTGCATGGCACAAATACAGCTTTTGGGTTGATTTCGAAGATTCGTTTCTGCACATCTGATCAGTGGCTTGCTATTGTCAAATGGCTGGCCAATACAGTAACCAATCTGAATCCATTTGTTCTCCAGTTCTCTGAAAATCAGTTGAGAAATGTCCACCGCGCTTTTACCTTTTGTCCGGATGAAGCTGAGAAACGACTCCTCCACTGTTACTTTATTTTCATCAATTTTTACGTAGCACAACACTTCACTCATCTGGTCCTTGTCAGTTACATCAGAAGTGCTATAAAAAATTATGCAAAATTATTTGCTTTCTTTAATCTGATCGATGATTTTCTTTCTTACCTGCCTTGCCAAAATGTTCACAAATTCATTTGGAATTCCGGTGACAGATAAGAAGTAGCGATTTTCTTTCCCAGGTTAACTTTCACCAAATGTCCACGGAGCACAGGGTCAGACTTGGCCAATAAATTTACCAATTCTAAAAAATTCACTTTGTTTTCTTGATCTTTTTCATCATTATGAATGTTTTCCCAATGACCCCGTAGTGCCAGATTCTGCTTAGCAAGAAATCTGATGATGTCCAGCAATCTAGCTAGAATTTGCTGCCACTCCTTAGTTTTCTTCTCAATAAGATGTTGCTCTACTTTGTCAACTACCTTACCTTCAGCAAGTCGGATCTCTTGATCCTTCCAGTTGAGAAACGCTTGAGAATGAGATGTGCTAGCTTCATGTTCATATACTTTTGGGTTTAATTTCCACCAATTCATAAAACCCACATCAGCAGAAAAACTCGACGGTCCTGTTAGAAAACAGTCTGCAGCAGAAGCAAAATAAGGCCTCTCTGGAAGAAGAATACACCGTCCATGTTCTCAAAATGTTCTCACGGTTGCACGATTCCTGATAGAACCATTTTCTAATTAGCTTTCTGACGTCGCCTTTTGTTTTTTTTCCTGGTCAGACTACGTCCTTGAATTCATGATCAAGGTGCTGCACAGTGGCAGATCCCTGCTGAACAAGCATAGCACAAATTTTACAAATCTCAACTGGCTATAAGCCAACATATGTAAAATTGTTTTCGCACCATGATTGCCTTTCAAATTTTTCAACTTCAGGTGCATCATCATCATTGACAGTTTTTCATATATCAACAATGTTAATGTCGACTTCTGAAGTAAAGTTAGTAATATCAACTTCATCTTCGGTTTCAGTATGTGGTTTGACTTTCGTTTCGACCATAGACATCTTTTCCAACATCATGCCTTTATTCTTTTTTTTACTTTTTATGGAATGCCGCACCACTTTCCTTCATTCTCTTCATTGCAGTACCTCTCTGAAAATTAACGCAAATATTCTGAAAAAAATTTTTCTATTTTTAAAAATAGAACAGCATTTCTCTGCATAAGCACCTTTTTGTGTTGTTCTAAACTAGTACCACAAAGGGTGAGATATCCCTCCCATAAAATTATTTTTCTGAGATACCTAACCCTAAATCTATAATATAAAGCTGAACGTTTGTGTGTGTATCTGGTCACAAAAAGGCTCCTATATGGTTGACTATTATAGAAAACTGATCACATATGATAGAAGATGTATCGAGACACAGGAATGGATATGTTTGATCTGGTATAATGATGATTCATTAAAATTGTGGAGTCTGCGTATGAGCCTGGTCCACAAAGTATGGAAATAAAAAATTTAAAAATTTAAAAAAATCGTTTACAAGTGTTTTTGATATAGATGTACATAATAATGCTTTGATAAGTATGTTTTAACTTAAATAGGGATGGTATAATAAAATTGTGGGGTCTGCGTTCGTGCCTGGCCTCCATGGAATGGAAGTAGGCACAAACTTTAATAAAGACTTTTCATATCTATCTGCGTAAGTATACTTTGTTAATTATGTTTCAGTTTGAAGAAATATGGGATAATAAAATTATGGGGTGTTCGTTCGCATCTAACCTCCATAGAATGGAAATATGTCACAAAGTTTAACAAGGTTTTTTAATATAGATCTATAGAGTATCGTGATAAGTGTTTCAGTGTTAACAGGTATGGTATAATAAATTATGGGGTTTATCTATTTTATTTTTACTTCCATCATATTTTGCTTTGGCTTTGATACCCTCAAATTCAAAGCTATCTCTTTACAACCCTTCCTTTTCATAACCTATCATACTTTCATAAATCAGAGTCCATTTTCCGTAGGCTGTTTTTGAACCCAGTCAACGACGGGTACTTTTGCTAGTATATATATATATATATATATATATATATATATATACATAGAAAGAGAGAGAGAAGGAGAGAGATAGAGATCCTCACTACTACCTCCCCCAAAACCAGAAACTTATGGCGAAAGAGTCTTTCATTTTATTTTCTATTTTAAATGTTATATATGTTTTTGACCACTCTGTTGAGTATTTCATTTTATATTTTTGAGCGGTTCAGTTTTCAAACATGTGCGCGAAAACAAATCTGAAAACGAAGCTCTTCACTCCTAACTCCTGCAGATGAAGACGGGGAAATGTTTCACCTTTATTAATTTTTACGACTCTTAAAAAGTTAATATTTAAAGTGAAAGTAAGAGCGTTTAAAACTACTTTAAAACTTTTTAAAACTACTTTTAAACACATATAAATGATTCAGGTAGGTTGCAAAGTAACTTTTATAGCCAAGGGGAACATTTATTTGTTGTATATTTGATTTTTTTACTACTTTTTCGAATCTCTCTGTATTGTAAAGCACCCCCCAAAATAATTACAATCCTATTACCAGAATTAATTCATCATAATAAACTTCGGTTTAATCATAAATATGTCAGTAATTATAAAATTTTGTTAATAGTTTGAAAAAATCACTTACTCTCTGAGTGTTTGAAATTTGACAGAAATTTAGCAGTAGTTAAACTATCGAATAGACAACCACTTAAATAATATTGGAGGTGTGCGGCTTAGTTCCCATTTAAAATTATATCCCCTGATATGACGATCATAAAATCTGTTTACAGTGGACTTTTATTCCGTACTTGCTTAATGTTTCTACAATTCCAAAATTACGTAATTTCCTGTTGCTAATTTTCCGTTGTATCATTTAATTATCAGTGATGTTTGAAAGTATTTTGCTTGACAAAAATGTTTTGTTTAATGTTTCAGCATTTTTTGGAACATGTAAATCAATTGCTTTCTTTGAAAGGTTACCTCGAGAATTTATGCAAACTTTTTTAAAACTTTGTTTTACAAAAATAAATTTACATCGTATTTTGATGTTATTATCATTTTAGTTTTAGTGATGATTTAAAAACAATAAATAAAAATTAAATTAAAAATTTCAAACAATCAGTTTTGGAATCGTAAATTATGGACACATTTTTCGATTCTGATACCTCCAAAAGTTCCAATTTCTTACAACATTTTTGGTATAAAATATCAGACTTTTTGTTAACTTTTATTCATCTTTTCTATTTTTACTCTCTCAAAATGTCGCCCTGATATATGCCGCTCGTAAAATAGGGACACGTTTTTCTGAATTCGATACCTCCAAAAGTTCCGATTTTTTTTCAACCTTTTCAGTATAAAATTTCAAATTTTTTGTCAGCTTTTATTTATTTTTCTGTTTTCTATTTTTACCCTTTCAAAATGCTGCCCATGACATGTGCTGCTTGTAAAATGAAGACACATTTTTCCGATTCCGATACCTCCAAAAGTTTCGATCTTTTAAAACATTTTTGGTAAAAAAAATTCAAATTTTTTTTAGCTTCTATTTATTTTTGCTTATCTTTTCTATTTTCTGTTTTTATCCTCACAAAATGCCACCCCTGACATGGGCTGCTAGTAAAATATGGACACATTTTTCTGATTCCAATACCTCCAAAAATTCCGATTTTCGGTATAAAATTTTCAGTATAAAATTTAAGATATTTTGTTAGCTTTATTTATTTTTATTTATTTTTCTATTTTTAGCCTCCCAAAATGCCGCCCCCTGACATGGGCTGCTCATAAAATAGGGACACATTTTTCTGATTCCGATACCTCCAAAAGTTAAGATTTTTTTACATTTTCGGTAAATAAATTCCGATTTTTTTGTTAGTTTTTATTTATTTTTTCTATTTTCTATTTTAAGCCTGTCAAAATGCTGCCCCTGACGTGTGCCGCTCATAAAATAGAGACACATTTTTCTGATTCCGATTTCTCTAAAAGTCCAGATTTTTTACCTTTTTCTGCATAAAATTTCAGATTTTTTGTTATCTTTCATTTATTTTTATTTATTTTTTACCCTCTCAAAATGCTGCCTGGGGTGGACTGCCCCCCACACCCCCTCCCCCGTTGAGTCGAAGGGAGAGTCTCTCGCTTTTGGGCGCTAATTGAACTATTTTTTGTACAAACAAGGTATTTTTTTAATTTAATTCAATATCTTAAGACTTTACTAATTATCTTTGAAATAGACTCAGAAAACTAATATTTATCTTTCAAAGAATTTTTACAATGAATTTATTTAACTTCAAAATTTAGCTGAATTTCTTAGCTCGCCGGATCGCTGTGAAAACATTTTTTGTTATAACTTTTTTATTCACGTGTGCAAATATTTTTTCCTTTTGGAAATTAACTTTTGTCTTTAATCTTTCAAGTACAATTAAAAAGCTAGTTGGAAACCTACAAAAAATTATGATAAACTGGTTTTCAAAACTATGTCTCCCTATCTTTATTCGGCCATTCTTGTCCGTACCTAATTTATAAACTCATTCTTAGTTTATTGTTAGGAAAACGTTCAGATAAGTTACAAAACACCCTTCCCTCCCCATATTAAGAATGGCTTTCTATATATCACGTTATTTCAACATGATGCCATTTAATAAACAAAACATGGAATTTAACTTGAAAATACCATGCACAAAAGAGCATGCCTCCTATTCTGTTTAAGTATTTAATTTTTTTTAAACTTGTTTAATGTTTCATATGACATTGTCTTCATTTGTATATTTTATGAGACTATTACTCACTACAAAAAAAAGTAAAGAAGAATCATTCATTTCTAGTATTAATTGTTCTTTATGTAATTGTCTCATTTACAGTTAGTGTTGGTCTGCTACTTGTTTCTTTTTCATCTAACAATTTCGTTTTTCTTTTGTCATTCGGCTATGCTTGTTTTATTCTGCCTTTTAAACCAGAAAAAATATTTTCATCTACAAACCATGCATTACCACATAATCTTTGAAGTAATACTTGTTTATATAGAGCGAGCGTGATAGAAACTTTATTCAGAACATGCTAGGCCGGTAAAGGTTACATCTAGTCTCAGACAGTCCAAGGCAAATAGTATCTGGGGTGCTATAACTCCCTTCCCTGTTTAGTTGTATGTGTATATTTATTGTTTGCTTTGTCATGGATTCATAGCATACGATGGTGTTTTGATCTATATGATAAAATCAGTCTTTATATCATGAAGATGCTCTTATAATTCTGCCCGATTTAGGAGTTGGCCGTATTTGTTTTTGTCTAGTGGAGTTATGGTGATGTTTACTTTAATGATTTTTTCTCAAACATCAATTTCTCTTGGTCTTATCGTCTTGTGTATAGTGTAAAATTCAAGCATATGAAGGTGAGCCTTGTCATTGGAATTGGTTTGGCACACAAAAGCGTGTAATCGCAACACAGTCTATTTCCATTGGGCGAATCTACTATGTAGCTTCTAGGCTCTTCATCATGATTTCAGGGTGCTATGTGTTGTCAAGTTTATTTAGTACCCATACACTAGGTGTGTCAGAAATTTTGTGAAAATAGTGAATAATTCCACCCCATCTTTCGAAGCTTATAACTCCTCGAAAAATGTGATTCAAGCCCTAATTTTTTTCAATTAAATGAGCAAAGACCAAGGTTTCATTTAAAAAAAAAACAAAAACAAAAAAAAACAACGTGGTTTAAAAAAAAAAGGTTTTAAACTTCGGACTTTACAGGTAAATTTCTAAAAAAACAGTTCTTTTTTTGTTTTAAATTTGAATATATTATTTATTAGTTTTTTCTCTTCAATTTGTGATATATGAGACTTTGGTACATAAATTAATTATTTACTTTTTAATAGACATTTCAAAATTGGAGGCGTGAATTATTCGCCCCCTGTCTTTCCAAGCTTATAACTCCTCGAAAAATGTAATTCAAGCCCTAATTTTTTGTTCAATTAAAGGAGCAAGGACCAAGGTTTCATTAAGAAAAAACAAATAATGTGGTTTAAAAAAAGAGGTTTTAAACTTCAAACTTTACAGGTAAAATTCTAAAAAAAACACTACGTTTTTTTTTTGTTTTAAATTTGAATATATTATTTATTGACCTTTTCTCTTCAATTTGTGAGTAAATTAATTATTTACTTTTCGGTGAGTAAATTAATTATTTACTTTTTAATAGAAATTGAAAATGGGGGAGGGGTGAATTAAAAACAAAAACGTTTGTCTAAAATATTATAATCGGTTTATTGGAAAGAACATAAAATTTCACATTGACCCTGAAAATATCGTAAAAATAGAATCAATAGAAAAATTTTGATAGATTTTTAAAGTTTAAAAATTGAAAAATATTGAGTTCGGAAAATTCATTACTGTTTAAAAAAAAAAAATTCTATTACTTTTAAAACAACTTTAATAGTTTGTTTTGGAAGTATAATACATAAAGAAAATAAATAACCCACTTTTAACAGAGAAATTACGAGATTTTTATATTTTATTCGCAGTTTCGTCTTAGGGGTGTCAAAAATTCCTACAAAAATTCTGATACACCTACTCATACACACTGACCTGAGAATAATGGTAGTAATTTTCTATTTCCGTTATAATGGTCATGATAGGTTTTCATGCATGCTGATCTTCCATGTAACTGTGGTGTTCTTTCTTTCCTGGTTCTGATTGGCTGGTTAAGGTGGTTGGTACAGGTCTTCCAAGAAGTATTTCAGCTGGTGATGGCAGCTTACTATTTATTAGTGTTGCCTAAACTGTAGCAGAGCAAGCTGAATGTTAATTCTCTTTTTTTTGCATTTTGTATATGTCTTATATGTTTCTCTATGAAGCCATTGCTTCTGCTGTAGTGGGGTGAGCTTGTGATATTCCTGAGCCCTTAGGAATTAATAAAGTTTGAAAGTGCTCTAGACCATTCCCTGTTATGATTTCCTCTGGAAGACCATAAAATGAAATACAATATTTTAGTTTATCTGCCACTGTATTGCTGGTTACTGGTGTTGACATTTCATTGAGGACTGGCTGCTTTGAGTGCCTGTTTGCAATGAGCAGGAATAGATGGCCATAAATTTCGAATAGGTCTAATGCGATGAACTTCCACGGCTGAGATGGAATATCATATGGATTCAGTGGTTCCAGTAGAGGTGTATATATTTCCCAAAAAGATATATTGGGCTACTTTATGAAACCCTTCTTCCTGTTAAATAGAAGTCCAGTTTTGGCTGCTTGAGGTTGTACAAGTATTTTTTTATGGCCCTCATTCTTTTGGCCAAATATGGCAACATTGTTTTCTATGCTGGCCAAGATATCAAGGCCTTCTGGGATTTGAGACATTTTTGCTTGGAAGATATATTGTGAGACATTGAGACCAAACAGCAATGCTTCCGGCATACTCACCCAAATGGCAGGTAGTCAACAAAAGTAATTCCTTATCTAGATGGACCAACCAGTATCCCGCCGTGACATCAAATTTATTGAACACCCTAGCCTTTGCAATGGCTGGGTTTAGTTCTTCCACTGTCAGTATTTTGTACAGACATCTTGAGTTTCTGTGGGCCCAAGCATATTCAGAAGGGACCTATGTTTGTGCTGTATGCCAAACAAAAACACCAGTCTGTGTTACTGAACATTCTGGAACACATCTTTTTCAAGGAGATAGTTAATTTTCTCCTTCAATTTGTCTTTTAGGTCGATGAAAGGCTCTGCATCTTTCTTGTCCCAGTAAATTGCAATCCTATCAAACTATTAAATTATTAAATCCAACCTAAGTCTGCAACAAACAATTGCTAAAATGAAGCATTTTTTGAATAATAACCTAAAAATAAAATTCAGCAAGGGGAATGATTTATTTAGAATTAAAGAAGATAATATTTGTCTACGTTTTTATAAGTTAATATAAAAATGAAATTAATCAGTGTCAAAATGCTTCAAGCATCAGAATTCCACATTCCACTGTTTGCTGATTGTCCTATTCAACTGCAAGGGAAAAGAATCAATATAATTTTGCTTTGGTCCATCAGGATGGTCTGCATTATTAATGAAAATAAGGGTGGTCTGATGTCTGCTTTGCCCCATTGTAATGAATGGCTCGCGCCTTGATGTAACATTCGGCTTTGACAAACTTCTAGGACTGACCCTTACTCCTGACCTGAAATAGAAATCCTACATCAGATTCATTGCCAAAATCACTCTCAAAAGTTAAATATGACCTAAGAAGGAGTACTATTGCCACATCTGGGTTAGAACCCACAAAAGCACCCTTCCCCACTGTAATAGGGTATAGGAACTCCTCAAAATTTAGTTGGCAATGACCATCTCCCTACTCCCTCTTTCATACAAAAGTGACATTTCAAGTCTGTTTCTAGTCTATTCATACTTTTGTATTGTGTTCGACTTTTGTACTGTGTTCGACAATCTATAGCCCCTCCCTGGCTAATAGAAGAAATAGGTGTATTTAAACACTTTTTAAATCTGTCTACATGTTATTAGCTTCAGAAGCCTTATGACGGTGGGTGCTGGAACTTCTACAAATAAAATGCTGTATTTGTCTATTTTATACAAACGTGGAAAGCTGATGGTTTAAAGACATTTAAACTGGTCGCCTTCATATGAAGTGAGTTTCAGGTGTGGACAGTGTCACAGAATCGAGAGGACTGTTAGTGATACATATGTTGGAAAGTTCTCAGTGGGATTGTCTTGTCAGATGCCTGAGAATCAATTTTAAATGTGGAGAATGTGGTGCCTTCTGCATTTTACTTGAGATGGTTTGATATTCAGTGTTGTGTTTCTTTCATAGTTATACTATTCATGCATTTAGCACTGATAGTTAAAGTGTGGAACTGCTCTGGGTAATCAGCTTCATTACTTCCAGTATCGATGTGGTCAATGTTTTTCTTTTGTCTCATGTGTTTAGTTTTTCTTGAGGACTGGTTCCATTGGTCATGAGACTTGTGTGTGTGTGTGTGTGTGTTTTAAGTGCTCCCTTGATTTTGTGCTTCTGCAGAACTTTATCCAAATGAAGAGCATTTACCACTTGGATTTGTCTTTGTGGCTTGTATCAGAGTTCCCACACTTCCTGCTTTGGTTACTGTTATACATTCTTTCTGTTTTCAGCATTCTGTGCTGATACAGCTCATCATTTTTGGTCGTACAGGCTTTGTATTTATGGCTTTCTTTCATACTGTAGCCTTTTGATTTACTATAGAGCTTGTTCCATTAAGTATCATATTGTGGAAAATAATATTTTCCTGCTCATCTGTGAAGTCACATTTTTAGGCTAATGTTGTGGTAGATGGTTTCCCTTTTCTTTCTAGATATGGTCAGCTATATCTGACTTTTCAGTCTCTCCATGTACTACAGCTTTTCGATGTTTTTCTAACCATACTTTCAACGGACGACACGTTTCACCTCTGTATAGTTTTCCACATTTACATGGGATTTCATAAACACAGTTCTTAATCATGATTGTTTTCTGTAGGGGGCTTGACTCTCCGGAGAGTTGAATCACTCCTGAATACTATCCTGATGTCATATGGATTTCATATTCGTTGACGTTTTTCAGACAAGCCCTTCATATATGTTATACAAACTGTGGTGAGTTTCTGCATGGTGTCCTTTTGTGTTTGGTCCCGATTTCTTGAAGCGAGTTATAAAATTTGGACCAAACACAAAAGGACATGAAGTATAATGATTCATTTGGCATAAGATGAACTCTGTTGATCCTAAAATTGACATTCATTCTAAGCTTCAAAGAAATTCTATAGAGGATTGGGTGACTTCTTTTGTTGATTTGTAAGGCAAGTAGCATTTAGTTAACTTATATCCTTCATCCTTATATCATGACATTTGGTTGTTTTGTTTCATTAGTTATTTCTTCATCTTCTATGTATAGAGTCATTTTTTTTTTAAAGCCATGGCTTCACTCAGATCTGGGACAGGTCAGTTCCTTGTTTGCATAATGTTTTTTTTTATTTATTATTATATATATATATTTATGATGTGAGGCATTTCTTATCTTCTGAGGAGACTTTTACGTTTGAAAGAATATTTGACAAAATATTCACTCATAGTTTACAATATGGTGACATGTGACATTTGCACTACATCATATGACGTGTGCTGTTTTATTTTTTGTTTTGTAATGTTGTGAGACTGATTTACAAAATTAAATTAAATTCTATGAGTTTTTAAATTTTTTATTTTAGTTATACTCAATAAATATAATCAGAAAACTTAAAAAATGAAAACTTTGAGTTTTGATCTCAGTTTCATGTTTCATTCATCCAAACAATCGCAACCTTAAACTATATCCAGTAGTAAGGCCCCAGCTTTTGGGATTTGGGGAGTGTGGAGCCACCCTTTAATTGCCATTACTCCCAGCTCCAAGCTGACCCGAAGTGGTAGTACCTGTTAGGATCCCAACTATGGGTTGAATAGAAACTGACTTGAAAACAACAAATCTATTCTATTAAAAAAAATTTTCTCCAAAATCTTTGGATTCGGCATTAAATAACCTGAAAAGGGTTGATATGCTGTTAAACAAAAACAACCAAACAACCAACCAAACAATTGCAAAGATTTAATCTCAAAAGAAACATGACAACAAAGAAAATACTAAAGCTGATGTCGGCTTTCTTTACAAAACCGAGCAATCTTGCAAAGAAGAAAATAAAATTGTAAAAGGTATTGCCATTTAACATAGTCATGCTACTAAATCTACTCTTTCAAAAGTAGGGATCAGTGAGGATGAAATGTCACCAAGAATTGTTTTGTTTTGTGCAGATGGAGCAAATGGGACAGGGGGATTGTGTTGTCTCACTGTTATGGCAGGAAGTTTCCCAAATTTTATTTATTTACATCGAAGTCACCACTTATTAAGGCCCGGAGGCCACTTGAGGATAAGAGTTATTGCATGTACAGTAATCAATGGGACAATATCGTAGTAACTTAATTCAGTAGAGTACACATTGGTATTCTCAAGAATGTTTCTTAAATGTACTTAGATTGATCTGCCCGCATCATTGATATAAGCTCAGTACCATCTCGTTTTCTTTGGCCTTTGCTAAAGGGGCAGGAAGACAAAGGAAATTTAAAACTATAACAAGAATTATCTGGAAAATTATTATCGCACTTGTATGTTGAAATATATATCTGTCAACCTGTCTCTCTCACTCTTTCTCTTGCTCTCTCTCTCTATCTATCTATTTAATTATATCTCTCCCTTTATATATTTCATAAGATTGTGCACAGAAATCATGCTTCCATCGTAATAGATGTATGGAAACTAAAGCTGCTTTCAGGACTGCCAGCAACTATTGTAAGAAAGTAATAAAGAATGCAAGAGAGTTGTATGCTCAATCCGTCAAGTCAAAAATAGCTGAGCAGTGGCTTGGTTCCGACCAGTTTTGGCAAATAGCAAACAGAATCCTGAAGAGAAGCGTGTGCTCTATCCCAACTATCATCAGTGGACCTGAGGTAATCTTGTCAGCATCAGACAAAGCCAAACTCTTTGCCAAGAACTTTGCAGCTAATTCTACCCTTTGTGACCAAGGCCGCCAACCTCCAATATTTCCTCCTGTATCAAAAAACACACTATGTGATATACAAATATCTGTACGTGATGTTGCCAAGCTAATCAAAAATCTTGATTCCAGTATAGCAACCGGCCCTGACAGTATTCCAATTATAGTACTCAAAAAACTTCAACCAGAACTAGCGCCCATACTTACAAAACTGTTTAAACATTGTCTTAAGGAGAATTGCTTCCCATCACCCTGGAAAATCTCATCAGTATGCCCTGTATTTAAGAATTCTGGTGATCGCTCATCCCCCCTCTCAGTACAGGCCAATAAGTCTTCTGTGCATCATGAGTAAGTTGCTGGAATCTGTATTAAATAGAAAAGTAATCAACCATCTCAACAAAAATAACCTTCTTAGTGACACACAATATGGTTTCCGTTCTGCTAGATCTACAGCAGATGTGCTTACAGTTATATCTCAGGATTAGTGAATCTCTCGATGGAGGCAACCTTTCTAGGGCAATTGCTCTTGATATATCTAAGGCCTTTGATAGGGTATAGCATGAAGGTTTACTTCACAAGATCTCTAGCTATGGTATAGCTGGAAATGTCTTCTCAATTATTAAATCATTTCTTTCTGACAGGTAGTAGTTGAGGGGCAAAAATCAGAAGCTCACAGTATTAATGCCGGTGTCCCTCAGGGGTCCATCCTGGGCCCAACTCTTTTCCTGATCTACATTAATGATCTTCCAAATCACATCCTAACATCATTTGTAGACATTTATGCTGATGACACTACCATCTATGGTAGCACATCTAAGTCAGTAAATGACCAAGTTCTCTCCGATTCTCTCTCCTCTGACCTTGAGCATGTGGTACAATGGGGAAAGGAGTGGCTGGTTACTTTTAATGCATCTAAAACCAAGCTTCTCTCTTCACATCATCAACATTCTGATCCCAAACTGGCATCAGTTGAAATGAATGGCTCTCGTCTTGAGGAGACTTCAAGTTTTGACAAGCTTCTGGGCTTGACCTTTGCTCCTAATCTGAAATGGAACAGGTACATCAAATCTGCTGCCAAGGCTGCTGGAAAAACGGTGGGATCCTTCTATCGATCCAGTAGATATCTTACTGCTGATTCAATTCTCTATCTATATAAGAGCCAGATAAGTTCAAGGATTGGCCAGGAGCTGCTAGAAAGGACTTGTCCTGCCTTGATAGAGTTCAATATAGACTTTGTAGTCTCATAGGAGATATCCTTTTCTCTTCGCTGCAACCTCTTTCTCACAGAAAAGATGTTGCGAGTTTGTCTCTGATGTATCGTTATTTTCATGGAAAGTGTTCGACTGAGCTTCAGTCTATGGTCCCCCTTCACCAAACTTTCACAAGAAACACTCGTCTAGCTGAAAACACTATTAATAATGACCCCCACTCGTTATCTGTGCCTAAACCTAAACGTAGATTCCATGAACAAAGCTTTTTTATTAGAACTGCACGCCTGTGGAATTGTCTTCCGTTTTCCTGCTTTCCAGCTGACTATAATATAGTTGTCTTCAAGTCTAACATAAACAAGTTCTTGATGAGCCGTTTCACTTGTTAACAAATTTACTGAATTTCCATTACTAACGATTACTATATTGTCCAATTTCTACTGTACACTCTTTAACCCTTATCTTCGAGTAGCCTCTTGACCTTGATAAGTGGTGATGCTTTTGTAAAAAAAAAGTTAAAGGGGTACTTAATGTTTCCACAAATAATAGAAGTTATTCATCTATTCACATGGCTAGTCTCAATAATCGCTCAAAATCAAAAATGAAACGAAATACTGGTAGAAATCCACAGAATAAATATCTACATAACTGGCCAGGTGACCGTCTAATGTCAGATATTTTTATTTTTGTTCTAACTTAAAACCCTGGACTACTTGTTTTCAGAGTAAAGAAATGCTTAAAAATAAGTTAACAGTAAAAATACTTAACCATATTGGTAGATGAGTAACTTATTGTGCCTTGGTTTACATTTTTTTGTATATATTTGTATTTTACCACTTTTTCGTTTTGTTTCCTGTACTGCAAGATTTAATATAAAACATAAATCCATGGTTGAACATAATACCATAATCTCATAAGTTAACTACTGATCAATCAATAATGTGTAAGCATTGACAAAAATGTGATGAAATAATATTGTCAAAGGAGAATAGAATGAAATGTTTATATTATCATGGATGTATTTCCTTCAATAATAAAAATAAATTTACTTTCATTTACAATTACAGATTAATTGACATAGTTTTGTAAACATGTAATTTTAGATTGAATTAAATGAATGTACTATTGTATCTTTCTATTTATATTCTCAGGTAATATTTAATGTATAAAGAAAGGAGAAATATGTTTGTGTCATATTTTTTGTTCCTGCAATTCTTTGAGATGAGGTTTCATAATTTGGGTATTCTTTTGCAGACTATTATCCTCATTTTTTATAGCTGTTGCTTCACCACGTTTCAGCCAACTCATCCTATGGCCTTCTTTACATGATTAACTATGAAATGATAGGAATGCTGAGTCTTGTAATTGTATTCCTGGTAATTACTGTCTTTCATAGTTGTTCTCTGGCCTGCTTGTGTAAAAGTAAAATTGCTATCTTCAGACAATGCTCATGTGGAATCATAAAGAATAAATGTCTCTATCAACAGCGCCACTGAAGAAGGTCAGAGGATGAGTTAGTCGAAACAAAACAATATTTGATTGTCTTCAAGTCTAACATAAACAAGTTCTTGATGAATCGTCCCTCTAAGTAATCCAATTTACAAAATCTCCACTGCTTATAATTACTACGCCATGATCTCATAACTAATGTATACCCATTAACTCTTATCATTGAGTCGCCTCCTAGCCTTGATAAGTGGTGACTTCATTGTAAAAAAAAGTGGTGAAACACCAACAACTATTAAGATATGGATAACAGTTTGCGAAAGAATAAATACACATATTTATATATGATAAAAAATCAATGAAAATTTTTTTTTTTAATTCTATCAACAGTGTCAATACATTGATATTGAATGATTTATAATAAATGTTTGAAAAGTTTTTTTGTGGAAAATTAACTCAATTTTTATTTTCTTCCTAGGTATCATTTGAGGTGAACAAGAAGCAATGACTCTAATTAATTATACAAAATTCTTCATCCAATGTTAAATATTCAAAAAGAAAATGAACATTAAATCTGACTTGTAACATAGTCGGTAATCTTCAGTGGTGTTGTTACATTTTAACACTTGTAACATAGTCGGTAATCTTCGATGGTGTTGTTACGTTTTAACATTTGTAACATAGTCGGTATCTTCAACGGTGTTGTTACATTTTAACATTTGTAACATAGTCGGTAATCTTCAACGTCGTGTCTGAGACAGTCACAAGGAAACAAACAAGGGGAAGAGATACGACTCGGCATTTTCTTTTTATTTTCTCGAGATCAATTGCCAAAGATAATTTGAAATAATATGTTCTAATATATATATGAAATAAAATTGAGGTGTAAGGACCTGAATACTCAACATTTTGCCCAATTTATGCAAGCTTTTCCAAGAGGGATGGTCATTGACGAGAGAGTCAGAAGATTTGGGGCTATATATAATGATGGAGAGAGCAGCGTGTTTTCCTTATGTAAATTAGATGTCTATATACATATATACATTTTATGAGAGAAAATAATTAGAGTAAACTAGCGTAGTGGATTACATCTAAAAGTTAAAATATTGTAGAGATTTAAAAGATTGTATCTGCAAATATAACTAATAAATTAAGTAAATAAAATGAAACGAGATTACGAAGGGAGTTTTTAAAAATTAGAGATAATTGAATTGGGATAAAATAACGGAGTAACTTAAAAGATGGCATCTAAAAATAAGAATAGGAGGTGATAAAATGAGGTCTAAAAATAGACAGTGATAATATATATATATATATATATATATATATATATATATATATATGGCAATAGTTAATGCTACTCAAGTATAATTGTAATAAACTGATGATGGAAATTTTAGTTGAAAGCAGTTTTTTTGTGGATAGATAATTATCTTTTTATTTATTTATTTGACAATTAAGTAACAAAATAGAAAAAAATAAAAAAAGGCAAGTTAAAAAAAATGAACTTCGAAAAACATGGAAAAACTGACACCAAATCTGGTGGAGTGCATGAATTTTCATGTACATGTATCAATTGACAATAATTTGTAATAAAATATTCTACTACATGGTAAGCAGCTGATGATCCTCGTTTTCTATTTACAAAATTGTAGTTAAGGTTTTATCTTTTCATATAGTCAAATACTCTTTTATAATTTATAACTTTGGAGAAATCGGCTAAGTCTCTTTCTATTTAACAATTTTAGTTAAGGTTTTTTTTTCTTCTCCTCTCCTTATATAAATGAATTTTCTTTTGTAATTATAAACTTTTTAGAACTTGGATTATATAGGAGCTAAGATTTAATAGTACTTAATGTAATAAATTGTAATAAACGAATAAAAATTCTAGTTGAAAGTAAAGATTTAAAACATAACTTATACTTAATTAAGGTATAGTTTCATTAACAAAATATAAAAGTGAAAAAAGGCAATTTACTAATATTTCTCTAGTCTAATAATCGTAATAAACTGAAAGAAACTAGTTGAAAGCAAAATATATTGGGGATAAATAATTATTTTATTTTTATTTAAAAATTAAGATTAAGGTATAGTTTAATTAACAAAATATTAAAAAATGGAAAAAGGCAATTTAGAAAAAATGAACTTGGAAAAACCGGTAAACAGCGACACCAAATCTTGTAAAGTTTGTGAATTTTCATGTACATGCAATATATCTACATCAACATGCAATATATCTACATCAACATGTACAGAGGCACAAACTGATGTGAAACCATATTGCTGTCAGGTTTGTGAGTCAGTATTTCCTGACCATGCAGCTTTGAAATTACACTTGCAGGGGCACACACTTAAGAAGAAGACGCACACATTTAAAAAGAAGACACACATTTGTGAAGTGTGCGGATCATCATTTTCACAGCAGTCGCATCTGAGGGTTCATGTGAGGACGCATACAGGGGAGAAACCATACAGCTGTCAGGTGTGCGAGTCATCGTTTGCTGACATTTCGACATTTAAAAAACACGAGCGCGTCCACACTGGGGAGAAACCTTATTCATGTGAAGTGTGTGGGGTGTCGTTCTCACAAACAGTAAACCTACGGTGCCATATGCGCACCCACACGCGTGAAAGACCGTTTTGTTGTGATGTGTGCAAGTCAACGTTTGCACAGAAGGCGCATTTGACTTTTCACATGCGAAGACACACCGGAGAGAAACCATATTGCTGCGACGTGTGCGGATGTTCGTTCTCGGTCAGTTCATCGTTTAAACGACACATGAAAACACACAGTGGTGAGAAGCCATACTCTTGTGCTGTGTGTGGGTCATGTTTTTCACAGAAACAACATCTCGTCGGCCACATGCGGACACATATTGGAAAGAAACGTTATTCATGTGAAGTGTGTAAGGCAGTATTTTCACGCAGTTCGCATTTAACAGGACACATGACAACACACACTCTTTGTTTGGCAGGTAACAAAAATTCCTAGAAAAGCCCACTTGATCTGTAAAAAAATAAGTTCCAGCTTTAATAGATACCACTGATCAAATATCAGTGCTAAATATAAAGTTTTATTCCTAAAAAAGACTATTTGATTTCTAAAATGTATTGGTAAGACATGAAAATGCACACTGGCTTAAATGCTTTTATAAGGAATGTTATCTCAAGTAACAACACAGACCTGTATACAGTCAGACCAGATGAGTTCTTGTCCTGGAATCCCGTAAAACCAAAAGAGTACAACTTGAAAGCTACGCAGTGTAAGATTTTAGAAGTACATTATCTGGGTTTCAAAATAAGTGAAAGAGATATATAGCCAAGCCTGGACAAAGTCAAATCGATAAAAATCTTGACTCCAACCACTGTGAGAAAAGTCAGAGCTTTCATTGGTATGTCATATTATCGGTGATTTATAAAAAAAAAATTCTGAGATTGCAGAGCAGTTGGTTCACCTAATAAGGAAATATGTGAGGTTCTAACGTGATCACACATGTCATATTGCCTTTATGGTTAATTGGGGAGATGGAAATAATGTTTTGAACTTTTTACTAACTCAATATTTAAAATATACACGAGAAATTTACTAGAATATTGCTGTGATGGATGTGGTTGTTTGGTTTAAACAAGACATGACAACACACACTCTTTGTTTTTGCAGGTCATAAAGATTCCTAGAAAAGACCTCTTGATCTCTAAAGAAAGTTTTAATATGTACTACTGTTGGAATTATTAATCAGGAATCAGAAAAATGCCATATGAGAACGTACACGTTTTGTTTGGAAGGTCACGAAGATACTTAACTGAACGATAAAATATTGATGCCAAACATGAAGTTTCATATGTAGAAAAGATCACTTGGTGTCTAAAAGAGACACGGTTTGAACAAGTACTCGACACTACTGTTGGGACAATCAATCAGAATTGGGTATTGGAAAAGGGCCACATGAAAACACACTCTTTCTTTAGCAGGTCACAAAGATTCTTAAATGAAGGATCAAATTTCGATGCTAAACATAAAGTTTCATTCCTAGAAAAGACCATGATCTCTAAAAAGCAAAGACAGTTTTAATGAATACTAGACACCAACCTATAATCTTTTCTTTCTCTATACCAAAAAAGAACATTGGAAATGAATCATATATAATTCACTATTGCTATCTAATTCCTACAACTATGTACATATTAAAGTTCACATGACAATGCACTCTTTTGTATTATTATTCAGCGGACTACTGTTCTCATCTTGAGTGTGATTTCGGTCGATGTAACCTCCAACCTTCTTCATGTGGATCTTGTCAAACGCGGTAATGTTTCTATTGAACTTGGGAATTTAGATGGAATTTCAAGCGGAACGCTTTATTTACTTCACGGAGGGTAGCGTGCTCTTGTTCCATCAGCCATGACTGGATAGAGGTCCTAACTAATTTGCAATTGTATTTATTCGGTCGCCCACATGCAAGCAATGATTAGAGTACTTAGAAAAATCAATTGTAAAAGTGATATTCTCTTGAAGGTTCAATCCTCAGTGTGGGCGCCCAAAAAATACAATTGCAAATTACTTAGGACCTCTATCTTGTCATGCCTGATGGAACAAGATCATGCTACCCTTGTGAAGTAAATAAAACGTTCCACTCGAAATACCGTCCAAATTTCCGAGTTCAACAAACATTCCTGAATTCGACAAGATACACCTGAAGAAGGTTGGAGGTTACATCAACCAAAACGTGAAAATCACACTCAAAATGAGAACAGAAGTAAAATGAATAATAATATGAATAACGAATCCTCATCTCAAAAATTCAGAAACACATTCTTTGTTTGGCAGGTCACAAAGACTCTTAAATGGACTATCAAATATCGATGCCAAACATAAATCAATTTTGATACTTTGAAAAGACCACAGAATCTAAAAAAAATGTTTTAATAAGTATTAGACAACACACATTAATGATTTATTTATCTCTGTATGGGTTTGTATAGACATCGTGAGATCAGATTAATTCTTATAAGTAAATCCTGGCCAAATTTTCAAATCACAGTGTAATATCTGTTCTGCAGATGTTATTATTAAGATAATTTGTCTCGGTACGTTGGAGGGGAAACCCTCTATACTGAGACAATTGTTACATTTGGTCTCAACCAGAGTGCCCCTTTTTCCTTTTTTTTGGGGGGGAGCTTGTTTAACCCCACATTAAAAACGACCTTGTGTCACATTTTGCTTTCGTGGGGAACCAAATAAATACCAATAAAAATAAGCTTTTTAAACCATCGACTACAAACGGGCTCAGAAAAAGTAACTTATGGTGCAACACACACACACACACACTCCCAAACCAGAACAAATGAAATTGAAATTCGGTGAATACTGCAAGAAAAAAAATTAAAATAATTAACTAGTTCATTCAGAAGAAACAAATGATTTGCAGTATAGACATGAAATGCACACACGTTTGAATGTCTACTAGACATCCTCAAGTGTCTAAGGACTTTCTATACATGGGTTTGTTAGGGCAACCTGGCATGATGATACTTTTCACTAGAAAAAAAACCTGACTATATATTCTAAATAGTATAGTATTGTTAGAAAGTTTATTTTAAGAAACAAGTAAATGAATATTTTTATAGAGTTCACTCATGAAATACAAAGGCAATCACGACAGTCATCAGCCAATATTGGTATTTATCCTACTGCGAGTATCATGGATTTTGACTGGACAATGTTTTAAACTTGTTTTACATGCGAACAGAAACTTTTTCATGAAGATTGACGATCATAATGGAGTTGGTAAAACTGATTGAGGTGCACCATTTAGATAATACACCTCCAACAAAATAACTATCTTGACGTAAAAGAAACTTATAGAATGTTATGCTTCATGGCGGCTTTGTTTTACATATCCATAGCATTCTCTTCCTGATTACTGTATACATTATAAATAAACAGTAGAAATTTATAAATTCTTATTTCTCTTTTAATAATCAATTTTTTTTTAAGTTGGTGAAGCATAAATATTTTTTAATATAGGTCAGCTTTGTCTTTTTTAGTGAAATTCAATTTTTAAGGGTTGGTTACCAGATTTATGTTAAGACGGGAAGAGAGAGAGTAAGACGAGAAATAAATAGGGAGAGAGATGGAATAACAGTCACAAGAGTGGGGTGGGAATAAGAAATGTGTTGGTCATTTTTTTTTATGGTGCGTGAATGGCTGCGTACGAGAGGGAAATTTAATTAAGTCAGCTGATATTATTCAGTAGCTCGTAGAATTTTCATTTTTAGCTCAACGCATAAGTTTTTCATATTTTTGCCAAGTTGTCTCGGCCATACAGTTTGAATTTTACACTGCTTCAGTTGCTTGGAGATGGTAAAAAGTCCCAGTCAAGAATCTGTTCTTGACAATCAGCCCGTCAGGTGCGAGTTTAGCAGCTGGCCCAGTACCTATGACTGAGGTACACCGCCTGGGTATTATTTAGGAAACCCACCTTCCCAGGCCTTGGCACCCAGCTTTTGAGTGGAACAAGTTTATCACCTGTTGCCTGAAGTGCCTTTACCAGGGACTTTCAATGGCAATGCGCAGGCAATTTTTGCTAGGCCAGAGTGCCCATTCTTTCCGACCTTGTGTTACATCTTGCTGAGGTAGCCAGCAAGTAAATATCTACAGTTTGAATTTTATTTATCTGGTCCAATATTCAGCATAATAAAACTAGTTTTCAGTTTAATATGATCCAACATCCAGTATAATAAAATCAGTTTTAATTTTAATATGGTGCATTAATCCAATATCCAGTACAATAAAATATAATTTCGATGAAGGGATAAAAACATGACAAAATATGTCTAGGCTGAGAAAAGAATCCACATAAATCTTGTAGATTGTGTATAATTGTGATAAAATTAGTTGTGAACGATAATGAACGAACTGTAAAGAGAATTGTCCCACTAAAGATAAAAAGTGCATCATCTACGTTTGCTTGTAAGCATTGTGTACAACAATAAATAAACTATTCTTAAATATTTTTCTTGTTTTTGTTTTTTTAAACTGTTTTCTGGAATTTTTTGCCTGTCTAAAATAAACGACGATATTGTCATTACTAAATTTACTGCATATAGAAACATCGAAACTGAAACCGAAAAGACAAAATTTGTAACGTTCGAATCTGAGATGTAACCACGTGAGTCCACTGTCAGTCAGATATTAAATTGCTAAAATAAATTGACAATAATGTACAAATGTGTCGCTTGATTTTTCTTAAAAATAAGTCATAAGAAATACACGCCTGTGGAACTCTGTTCCGTCTGCCTGCTTCCCACCGGACTACAACTTGGATGTGTTCAAGTCCAATGTTAACAAATTCCTAATGAACCGCACCCTTAAGTAAACACTCTATCAAATCTCCACACTAACGTAATGTACTTGCAATAACCCTTATCCCTGAGTGGCTCCCGGGCCTTGATAAGTGGTGATCACTGTGTAAAAAAAAAAAATAACATTTTAATTAATCCGAATTTTGTATTTATTATTATCGACTTAATTCTGTATCGATTATTTCATACGATATTGTATATAATATATAGTCGTGATTTCCAAAGTAAAACATCTATACGACTTTAGTATCATCAGCTAGAATCGAAACTGAAACCGAAAGAAAAACTTTGTAGTGTTTGAATCTAAGATATAACGACGTGCATCATCGTTAGTCGGATATTAAATCGCTAAAATAAACAGAAATGTATAAATGTATATATGCATAGAAACACAGTTTAAGTCGACTTACGCTTGGAAATTTTGAATTTATTTCAATCTTGACCTCTTCTGTCATATTATGAGTTATGTCCCCTTTAGTCAACTCTTTAATATAAAACAATGCAAGAGTTGCGTCCCTTGTGGTTAGTAAAAATAAATATATGAACTTGCTCCATGGCTTATCATGCTTAAATGTATCTTGTCTTCTGGTGTCTTTTTTAATAAGGTACATCCCATATCATATGATGAAACAAACATAATCGGACACCTTTTAACCAATTAGTAACTATTTTAGCCAGGTTAAGACCCATCACAAAAACAACACACAAGAAATGCAATCATTTGATGCATTTCGCGACTTTCAGTCTCGAACGAGATACAGATTGAAAAATTGAAGACAGACAAACATAATGAGTTTTATACATGAGATAAAATAACTGAAGAATACCATGGATAGAGATAGAGATTTATGACAAGAAAAGAAGTCTCATCCTTACACTTCAAAGCAACTTTATTGGTTATCTTTGTTAGTAAGAATATAGGAGAGAAACGGGTTAGTAGCTGAAAATCTTGTGTGGAAACGTAGATTGAATATTAGACAAGCTTGTTGAAGGAGAACAATGTTCATGTGCACTTGTATCTATAGTAGTCGTGGGAAGAGGTTTTGATGTGGAGACGTAGATTAGACATGCCAGATTCATGAGAAACAAAAAGAGTTTAGTGAGTACGTGTGTTGAAGATAGCCATGTTGGCCTGAATGTACTTGCGCTAGCCTGGGATCAAAGGACCTAGGCGAGGTCTGCTGCCAGCAAGAGCCGAGAAGAAGAAAAAATAAAGTCTGTCGCTGGTTAAACCTCTTATACTCTAGGTTACATAATCAAGAACTGGTCTACGATTTGATAAGCCAGGAAGAAAGTAAATTCAAAATCTCCAGCCGCGAGAATTCGCTCCTGCTACTGTGTTTTTGTTTCAATTTTAATCTTCTACAAATATACGTCTGCATCTTGTGAATTGTGTTGATCATCATTTTTATCACATCAATGGATTTAATGGATTTATTTTCTTTTTCTTTTTTCAAGACGTGTAAATAAATATTTCGATTGATATTAAGCATGCTATAGAGGTAATCGTTTGATTGTATGTACTCGCCCTAGCCTGGGGCAAAAAGGCCAGGCAAGGTCTGCTGCCAAGAAGAAAAGAAAGAGTCTTCCACCGGTTAAACCTTTTATACACTAGGTCACATGGCATAATTGGAGTATGATTGGATAAGCCAGGAAGAAAGTAGATTCAAAATCTCCAGCTGCGAGAATTAGCTCCTGCTGTTGTACTTGTTGCAATTTTCATCTGCTACAAATTTACATCTGCATCAATGGTTTTAATGGATTTGTTTTATTTTCATTTTTTTCAAGACGTGTGGAAATAAATATTTGGTTTGGTATTAAACACAAAAACCTTTATGTTGATGTGTCAATCATTTGGAAAGTTCAATAATGTACATAGGTCAAGGGGGGTCGGTTATGGATAGTTACATTTAGAGAATGTTTTCTACACAAAATGTTAAAAACTAAAAGAAATCCAAGGCAACACCTGGAAACTTAAGAAATTACCCCTTGCATCGTATGGATATCATAAAACATAGTTCACTGAAACTTATTATAATAAAGATTCATACAAAATTTTAGCTAGATCTGTTGAGTAGTTTCCAAGCAAAAGTGAAACAAACAGCTAAACATACTGAGAGAATTGCGCGAAAATAAATATTTAATCCTGCTAAGACTAAAATCATTTCATTGAACAATTCCAGACATTGATTGGCATAAATAATTTCATTTTAGACGAGAGCTCATCATTCAAACGCCTCAGCCTAACATTCATACACAGCATGAATTGGAACAAATACAAAAAAGACATTACCCACGATGATGTAACAAAACTGGGCTTCCTCTACCCTGCTAGAAACCGTCTTAGACATAACAGTATTCTAAATTTCTACAAAGCCAACATTTGCCGAGGCATCAAAAATTGTTGCAGCATATTGGCTGGTACATTAACCACCAATTTCTCACTTTTTGATAGACTCCAAAAAACTTTCCACTCTAACATAATCCTTCCGCCTCAAGCAAGCTCCGACCCTCTGCCCCATCATTACAAATACTTTAATGTGACATGCTTCATAGAAATCGCCACACTGGTGCCCTCCGCAATATGAATACATCTGATATACCTGACAAATAGCAAAATTCTACGCCTTCGATGTAGAGGTCTTAAATGTTTGTTTTTTTTTGTTTTGTTTTTTTACACAGGAATCGCCCAGAGACCACTCGAGGATTAGGAGTAAGAGTGTACAGTAGTCAATTGGACAATATAGTAATCATTAATAATAGAAATTCGGTAAATTTGTTAACTTAAGTGGAATGGCTTATCAAGAACTTGTTTACGTTAGACTTGAAGATAATCAGATTGTAGTCAACTGGAAAGCAGGAAAACGGAAGGCCGTTTCACAGGCGAGCACCTCTAAGAAAAAAAACTTTGTTCATAGAATCTACGTTTAGATTTAGGCACAGATAAACAGTGGGGGAATTATTGATAGTGTTTTCAGCTAGACGAGTGTTTCTTGTGAAAGTTTGGTGAGGAGGGACCATAGATTGAAGCTCAGTTGAACACTTTCCATGAAAATAACGATAAAGCAGAGACAAACTCGCAACATCTCTTCTGTGAGATAGAGGTTGCAGGGAAGAGAAAAGGACATCTACGAGGCTACAAAGTCTATTTTGAACTCCATCAAGGCAGAACAAGTCCTTTCTAGGAGCTCCTGCCCAGATGTGGCAAAAATACTTCATCTTTGGACGTACCTGGCTCTTATATAGATAGAGAATTGCATCAGCAGTGAGATATCTACTAAATCGATAGAAGGATCCGACCATTTTTCCAGCGGCCTTGGCAACAGATTAATGTACATGTTCCATTTCAGATCAGGAGCAAAGGTCAAGCCCAGAAGCTTGTCAAAACATGAGGCCTCCCCAAGACGAGAGCCATTCATTTCAATTGATGCCAGATGGGGGTCAGAACGTTGATGATGTAAAGATAGAAGCTTCGTTTTAGATGTTGGAGTATCTTTTACTCTAATAGTTTCTGAACTCGAGCTGTAAGAGTTTGGAATCACCTTCTGCATCCCCGTCCATACTAACATGCAAGTTTAATCTAATGTGACCAAGCATGGCATTGCTCAACTCCCTATTTAGATATACCTTTTAGACATAATCAATAATTCATAATAGTCTCGTGCATTTAGTATCAATGTGTCATTATTTACGAGAGGGTTTATATGGCTAATATAAAATGAACGCTTACATGTATAAATGCGTGCATCATAGGTTTCCTTTTACTATTTTTGTTTGTTTTATTAGGCTTTATATATCATTCAAACACTACCGTCTTTGAATATATGGTTATATGGCAGTTTTAGTCATTTAGAACTGTTTAAAGCTTCACTGCTCACTCATTTTTTTACCAAATTTCAAACAATTATTACAGTTTATAGATCACCTCAGCTATATTGTGCAAAAATGTATTTTCAATTTTCGTTCAGTAAAGTTATGATGAATTTACTCGTGTTCAAAATCATCAAAAAACCTAAGGAGCTGAGTGACGTTTTTTTATGATTGGTTTCCATAGCAACGACGTCGCTTCAGCAAATACTGTTGCTACCAGGTCACCACTCTCGCGAAAAGAGAAGTAACAAGTGAAACAGAGAGAATGAAAGAATAAGAGGGAGATAATTAGGGGGATTTTATTGAAAGCAGACGAGTGCCGTGCATTGTTTTTACATATATATATATTATGTTTATGAGGGCAAAAAAATAAGGCTGAAATTAAACAAAGTACAAGTAAATTTACTGGAAGTTTGGAAAAATCATGGATTACAATAGAAAAATGCGAGCATGAAAAATAATGTGGTTAAGCTTAAACATGGAAAAGCAAAGGACTAGCTGTTAAAACGGGAAAAGAAAAGGACATGATGTTCTAGTAAAAAATATAATAAATTTATAACTTAAAATATTGCAGCATTAAGATTTTTTCAAATTCAATTAATAACATTATATAATCAATTCTTACTGCTGCAATATTTGAAGTTATAAATTTATTATATTTTTTTACTAGAATATTTTGTCCTTTTCTTTTCCAGTTTTAACAAGGAGGCCTTTACTTTTCTATGTTTAAGCTTAACAATATTAGTTTCCATGCTCCCATTTTTCTATTGTAATATATATATATATATATATATATATATATATATATATATATATATATATATATATATATATATATATATATATATAAGTTATAAAATATATATGGGTATTAAGCTACACTGAATATTTCGCCGTATATATTTTATAACTTACTAACTAGCTCTACCTACGTATTGAGCACTTTCGTATATTAATTTTATGTGAGTAAATTAAGTAGTTATATATATATACAGCGACGACTCAATTATTTGCACAGTTCACATTTATAATAGAACGTGGATTATAGTATGAAGGGTCGATGTGTGCATGAATAGTTCTTTTTAAACATAGAGGGGGATACATTATTGATGAGGGGGATACATTATTGATGAGGGGGATACATTATTGATGAGGGGGATACAGTCACACTGTGGAAGGGATTTTATATAAAGTTTTATATTCAAGATGATGGGACAGCGTGATGTTATATAATAGCAGAAAACAACACATTACCTTGTTGAAATGACAACGAAGACAAAGGCTTACAACAATTAAAAAGACATTTATTTCTAGCAGGGGATGGGAATGATGGAAATTTGATGCCTGGCAGAATTACTATATTGTCTTGTCTTTCTCTATGCCTCGCCTCTGAAAGAGACTTAGGCTAATTCAACTCGAACTGAAATCTGGCTCCTCCTCTCTGACTACCTTCCAAACTCTAATATAACTTAACTGTATATATTGATCTATATTTCTTTGTGAGGTCAGAACGCGGCCTAACGTGCCTGGTTTGCAGATGGACACTGCATATACTTCCAACACGTGTTCTGGCAACACAAAAAATTCCTTAATTTCCATGGGACACATGCTACCTGCTCTGACTTAACTTTGTTGTATAGCTATTTCTACTATAATGGACAATTCACTACATTCCTGGAATCGCATCTAAATAGCAATATTTATTCGCTTTTACTTTTGATCACTACGTTCAATTTCAGCATTCCCATTAGATAAATATTATTTTCGATCCTAATTAGTTCAGTTCTCTAAATACCGAGATCTTTTAGTTAATAATGAAGGCAATAAAAGGAAGTCTCATTTCAACATATAAAAAACGACTTTATTCGTTATCTTCGTTAGTAGCGTGAACAAGCAAGAAACGGGTTTAATAGGTTGAAGTGTTCTTGTGTAAAGAGAGATTTAATGTATTGTTGAGGAGAGAATAGCTCAGTTTACACGTGTTTATAGCTAGTAGTCATCGGGATGAAGGAGGCCGGTTAAAGGAGAAAGAAAGGGAAAGGTATTCTGTGTGTTGTAGTGGGTGTGTGTGTGCACGCGTCAGTGTATCGACAAGACCAGTTCTGTAGTATGATAAAGAAAGATGGAAATAAGTGGGAGTTTTAAGAGAGCCATGTTGGCTTGTTGTACTCACTTTGGCCAGGAGCCAAAGCCCCCCACCCCCACCGATGATGTGTGCTTCCGAGCAGAGCAAGGAAAAAGAGGGAGGAGTTTCAGATTTCGCATTTTATGTACTCGGTCACGTGATTGCGAGCTGGCTTGTGATTGGACAAGCAAGGGAGACGGTTGATTTAAATATCGAGTCATGAGATTTCTCCCCTGTCTTCTTTTGTAGCAAGTTTCAACTTCAAAGAAGGAGACAATATACAACATATACAGCACTCCTTCCCTCGCCATTTAAAAAAAAAAAATATACGCATTTTTTTTTAATCTTCGTACATTTCTTTAAATAACCCATATCCTATTTTTCTTTCTTTCTTTTTTTTTTTTTTTAAATTTTATTAACTTTTTTCCATCCCCATCAGGACCATAAAATCAGATCACATGTTCTCATATTTTGTAGCAAAATGTAGTAGGCAAAAAATCAGGAACAAAGATAGGAAATATTCAGTTTCACCCTGCACCGTCCACCTCTAGAAGAGAGGGATTTCTTGTCTGCAATGACCGTAGAGAAAGAAGAAGAAGGAGACAGAAAAAAAAGGCATAAGAAAACTCGCTTCTCACAGATTCATGGTTCGTAACAAAGAACACTCCAATTGCCAGAACAACCTATGCACAATCTGCAAAACACTGCCTGACTGCTTCCCAGCGTCCTGCCTTTATATATTTGAATAATCGTGCGAGAGCACGCACTATTCTGCAAGAATTGCATGGGGTCAAAGCCAATAAAAACCCATGGACGCCATCTTGGAACTCTCTTTCGCTCGACCCACAACACAACAACAAACGTGTCTGAGGTAAGCTCTTTATTTCTCCCATTTCGGTTATTGCCAATTCCGCTACATATTTTTTCTTCCAACCTGCTTCAGTTTCTTGTAATTGGCTCATCTTATAACATTATTCCTAGGTGTAGATTACTCCTCTTATGACTGAAGACAGCTTCATCTACCCGTGCCATAAGCAACAGAGGTCACTTTCACGTTGCAATGTCGACAACATACAGTCAGCTAGATTTATGACTCTCTTTCCTTGGGTGTGATTTACTTCTAGGTCCCATATTTTCTAGCATTGATCCCATTAAGCCTGACTTACATCAAAACAGTAAGCCCCTTTCAAAAACATCTCCTCTGGTTAGCCTTCCAATCTACATATTAATAGAGACATTTTCATTTATATACTTATTTATCTATGTAAATTAATCATTTTTAAAATTCTCTCTTATCTTCTTGTGTATTTATTGATTATTTTTAAATTTAAATTTTATTTTTTTGATTTTAGCAAACCAATGATTATTTCAATTCCGAACAGCTGTTTTTGAGCGGAATCCACCGTGAGCGCTTGGTCATACGCCATGTGTAAGTCGAGTCTCTTGTTTTCCAAAAGTCTTTGTCTTATGTGGGATGATGAAATCCCGTTTATGAACGCGTCCTTTATGTATTCGTCCCTCGCCTGTATCGCCATCACAGCCTGGAATTCACAGTCCTTGGCAAGTTCTTTCAATGACTGTAGATACTGGTCCACACTTTCATTTGTCCGTTGTCGATGAGTAGCCAATAAATGTCGACAGAAGATGACGTTTTTGGGTTGAATAAAAACCTCCTCGAGGGCGTTCATGGCTGTTCAATAGTCGTTGATGTCCGATATATATTTATATATTATCGGAGACACCAAGTTGATTAGCAGGTTTAATTTCGACTCGTCCGTAAGGGGTGAAACCGTTAACCGCTTCTAGGAATATCGTGAACAACCGCTTCCAGTGTATCCACGTGTCGGCAGTGTCCATTTTTGTGGGATCCAAATCCAGCCGTTCAGGTTTCAGGAACTTCTCCATTGTTTGTGTTTTAGTTGTTCTTAGTAAAATAAATTGTAATGAAAAACTTTGATACGGAGTGAACTTTAAAGAAGCTTTATTTTACTAAGAACAGACCCGGGGAACGAGACCTGTTACTTCAAGGAAAGAAAGAGAAAAGAAGGAAAAACTCAAGGGAAGTAACTCACTTCCGGGGAGTAGAAACTGAAGTTAAAAGAAGTAAGAGAGTTCTTTTGTCAGCACATTAGCAAACCAATGATTATTTCAATTCCGAACACAAATGAGTGACGCTTTGAATAAATAATGTAGACAGTGTTTAATGTGAAATCTATTCGGATTTCTATTATGTGTATCTATTAATCTGCTGATCTTAATTTTTTTTTTATAATTACTAGTTCATCCGGGCTTTGCTCGGCCCCTATGTACTGTTCATAACTTTATGTGCATATTTATATATCTATCAAAAAGTTTGACGCATGTTCAGGTAACCTACATATAGAATTTCAAGTGTTTAGACCCAAAATTGGCGGAGGAGTTTGGTAGAGTCTACAAAGGTCAACTCTTTAAACTTTGACCTATTAGCAGCCACATTTTCGCCCCAAAAACCGATGATAAAGCTTGCCATATGTCTGAATACCCTTTATGTAAAATTTCAAATGTTTAGGCCAAAAATTAGCTGAGGTCAATTTTTTTTTATTTGACCTCAATTTTGACCCCGTTAACATTTATTGTTTTGGGTTTAAATCAAGTCCCAAACGTTTGATCCATGTACAAGGAACCTACATCTAAAATTTCAAGTGTTTAGACTCAAAATTGGAGGAGGAGTTTTGTAGAGTTTTCAAAGGTCAAATTGTTGAACTTTGACCCCTTGACAGCCAAATTTCTGGGTGAAAACCGATTAAAAAGATTTTTCCAAATCTCAGCACCCTTTATGTCAAATCTCGAGTCTGTAGACTTAAAATTAAGTAATTTGGTTGGGAAATGTACACACAGACAGGCACACACCCAGACAATTTCATTATATATATATGCTGGTTTTATTTTGTTTTCGAGTTTCCGATTTTGATGTTTCGAGTTTGATGAACGCGGACGATTTTTTTAGGGATGATTTCCGCCACCCACGTTACCGGTAAAATTGCCAAATAACCAAAAGCACAAATCTTATTGAAATAAATTAATAATATTTTCGGTATTTTTTTTACGAGAATACTCAACGTAGTAATTTTTCATATTAAAAATGGCTTTCGGAATAAACACCTACAACCTCGAAAGCCGTTTTTAACATGGGAGGTTGGAGGGTGTTTATTTCTGAATGGGGGAGTTTGGGGGTGTTTTTACTATGCTGGGTACTATCGTAAAAAAATACCATATTTTACCCCGTAATTACAAATCTTCTTACTTGTACAGTTTAATGAAGACATTAAAAAATGAAAATATCGAAAAAAAGTTTAAATTGTACGTATCCGTTTTGACATGAACATCTCCGAAAAAAAAAAAAAATTCACTTAATTTGATCGAGTAGTTTTTTTTTGTTGTTGTTGTTTTTTTTTTTTTTTTTTTTTTTACAGCAGAAAAACACATGTTTATGAGAGCGCATTGAAAGCAGGCATCTTGGATTTTTCAAAAATTTTTGTTTGAATGTTAGAACACGCCACGGGAGATAACTCCAGTTAAAGCGCCGACACTCCCTCTCTATCTTTAATACTAACTTTTCTTCCTAAAAATCGAACTTCTTTCTTGGTATCATAACAAATTGTTTTTTCGCTGTAAAAAAAAACAACAAAAAAAAAACTATTTGATGAAATTAAGTGAATTTTTTTTTGGGGGGGGGGAACTTCATTCCATACCGGATACGTACAATTTAAACGTTTTACGATATTTTCATGTTTTAATGTCTTGATTAAACTGTAAAAGTACCAAAGTCTTTTACTAAGTTGTACATTTAATTGTACATTTACATTTTCTGCGAACCTTATTTTCAGTCGCCATCTTGAAATTCCACTTCCGTCTTTAAGAAATCCCAACGTCAGTTTTTAAAAGAAGATATTTAAAAGTAAGTATTATTTGAATTACTTTGTTGGACGATTTTCCGAAAAACATACTACGGACTTTGTAAAAATGTTTTTTTGTTGTTTTTTTTTTTTTTTAAATTAATTAAACGATTCATTCAGCAATGATCTAAGGTAAATGTATTCAAATAATAAATGGGTTTAGTTAATTTTAATTAATATTCAAAGCGTCTACAAACTTCTTTGGGTGTTTGTATTACAATCTACGAAAAAGTGCTAAAAATTAAGAAATATACCAAATAAATGTTACCAAAAGCAAGATAAATTACTCTTCTACCTATCTGGAAATGTGTTTGGTGGTTTTATTCACTTTAAAACGGTTAATCGGTTTGAGAATCATACAGTAGTTCTTATTTACAATGTCTCCCCACGGGACAGAGTTAGACACCAGGGTCGTTTTTTAATGTGGAGAAAAGGGTCAAAAATAAAAATTGTCTCAGTCGTGAAGGATTTCTCCTCCACTGACAGAGAACAAGAAATTGAAGTGCAGCATCTGAAGAACAGATACTACACTAGTTTAGATGCAAACAAGATAAATGGTGACACGGTGTTCCCCTAAATATATACAGTTTGGAAAATGAGTTAAAACTCAAAAGAAAAGTATACAAAATACAGTTAGAAAACCACTAATATATGTTACCGTGTCATGTCATATATTGAGTGGGCTTCTAACAGTCAAACTTTACATATTTAGGGGATCAAAAATGGATAAATAAAGACAGGGGACCTAGCTTTGAAAGCCGATTTATCAATGTTTTGTAAGTCTCCGCCTACTTTTTGATTGTATTTAAAAGATTAAAGACTAAAGTTAATTTCCAAAAGGAAAAAAATATATGTACACGTGAAAAAAAAAAAAAGTTATGAAAAATGTTTTCACGGCGAGCTAAGCAATTCAGCTAAATTTTGAAGTTAAATAAATTCATTGTAAAAATCCCTTAAAAGATAAATATTAGTTTTCTGGGTCTATTTCGAAGATAATTAGTAAAGTCCTAGGATATTGAATTAAATAAATTAAAAGAAAACACCTTGTTTGTACAAAACATGAATTAATTAGCTAAAAAAACCGAGTGATTCTGACACTCGCAAAATGCAAAAAACAACAGGAAACCCAAAATTCCAGCCAGTCGAAAGACTGTAAAAATGACGTCACATAATTAAAAGGGGGATGCTAGTTTTCTTTCCCCCCTCCCCCAGACGTGCATCCGTACGTTTCTATTCTGGACGTTTGTATAATTTTTCCATTTTTTAATTGAATTATTTTTCTATGTTCCTGTTTTTAACATTTTTTTTTTCAAATTATTGTTCAATATTATATAAAAAATTATGTTGCATCGAAAGTTTCACATTTTTTCAAGCAAGGAAAATATTAAAATCTTACGCATAAAAATTATACAAAACCTGTAATTAAAAAAAAAGTAGAAATATTTTTGCTATTATAGGTTTTTTGTGTGAAAATATTAAATAAACAATGCTTAATTCAATGATAATATCGGTAGTTCGAGAAATTCATTTTTCTTCAAGTTATATAGAATTCATTAATACAGACTTTAGGGGCTTTTATCGTAATGTCCATGTAAAAATTAATTTTTATTTTAATTGTTATATTTTACGATGCTTTATTTTCATAAAAAAAGCAAAAATAGATTCATTTTTTTTATTACTGAAAACCATAACTTTAGTAAAGGTATTTTGTTTAAACAAAATAATAATTTCCACTAAGATTTAAATAAAAATAATGGGTTCACTGTATTTCGTGCTCATTATTTGATAAATACTGAAAATGTCATTAAAATTGGTTAATTTCCTGACTTGATTTTTTTAAAAAACATTATTAAATTTTTTAAAAATATTATTAAATATTAAAGGGAAGGGTCAAAGTGTTCATTCATTTTGAACAAGGACCCGTGGTGCAATGGTAAGAATACTGGAAAAATTCAATTGTAAAAGTGATATTCTCCTGAAGGTTGAAGGTTCAATCCTCAGTGTGGGCAACCGAAATATACATTTGTGAATTACTTAGAACCTCTATCCAGTCATGGCTGACAAAACAAGAACACACTACCCCGTGAAGTAAATAAAGGGTTCCGCTCAAAATTTCGTCCAGATTCCCGAGTTTGACAAGATACACCTGAAGAAGGCTGGAGGTTACATCGACCGAAACGTTGTGAAAATCACACTCAAGATGAGAACAGTAATCCAATGAATAATGATACATAAATAAATGAATATTCGTATTTGTTTTATTGAAATGAAACAAACAATAACTCATCTAGTGTCTACTACCATTTTTTTTTTTTTTTTTGCTCAACACACACCTCCAAACATCTGGGCAACGCGGGGCACCCAGACTAGTTTGTTTATAACATACACTATATATATGGCAATATATAGTTCATAAAGATGGTTTTGCATGTACTCATGTGGAGTAACCTGGGGCAATTCCGTACTTTTGCTTCGTTGAATTCTGACACAGGGTTAAGCATATCAAGAATTGATATAGATAAAGCAAATCTACACTCAGTTCAATTATCATACAATAGACTAAGAACAAATAGAATCAAACAGATAAATAGAAAAGTTAACTTTAAAAAATCATTCAGTACATATGAGAATGGGGTAATTTCATACCTTCCATTTTATAAATATATAAGGTGGAAAACATCAACAAATTAAGATAGAAATAAAGCCAACCAGTAAACTAAGCATTTATTTAACAGCATAGAATAGGCATAAGTGTGATTAGAAAAGAGAAAAGTTCAACTTCCAATTATCTCAAACAAAAGACGAATTGCACAAGCCTAAGTTTATAGCAGTAGAGAAACTTTCAAAAACGTTTCTTTTGACTTTGGAAGGTGCCCATTCAAGGTCGCCATCACTGTCTGCATAATTGCTGTTTTTTTTTGTAGCTATTTGATGTCAGTGTCCGACTCCGACCTGTCAGCATTTGCTGTCTAATACATACTTTTGGTGTCCTCATACTGACTGTTCTTCAACCTTGCCCTCGAGACACTGTCTTCTGTTTTTTTTATGCTTTTTTGAAGTCACTGCAAACATTTAGCTGAAGCCAGGACTCTCTCTATACTGCCTTTTTATGGCACTTTGTCTATTGGCATCGTTTTTTTCTTTCAGACCAAGCCAGCATGAGTGTCAACTTTCTCATGAAGAAATCCTTCATAGTCTTCTTCATTGGACTTTGTGATTGTAGGCATTGGAGAAATTAGGGTGGGTCATTTGCTGATGTGGAAGGCACTTCTACATATTATGTTGAAGGCATAGATAGCACAGCGGCACATGATTTCCATCTGAATGTTGGTGCCAAGTCGACTAATAATAGAGGGGTGCAGATTAATCAAACAGTGCTGCAGAGTCATACACAAAGGATGTCTTGACGAAACAAAATAATTATTCTAAGAAACATTAAATAGTAGAGAGAGAGTGAAAAATAATGAAAAATATATATATTCAAAACAAATACAAATAACATCTACATAAAACACGATACATTTCAACAATCGTACAACATAGCTTAATAGTAGACGTTTACGCTTCTGTCCATAGGGTCCCAATTTTGAATCTCACTAGATTCGTCCACTCTGATGAGTCATAGATGACGAAACTCATGTCAGTGGATAATTATATTTAAAAATAATATGTATGCTGCTCCTCATTTGGGGGGTACCAAATTGGTCAAAGGGAAAATTATTCCCAACTTGCATTTAGGTAAAAATACTCTTTTGTATAATTCAATTCAAAACAAGTATTGCAAAAACAAAAACAAATAACATATACATATATATATATATATATATATATATATATGTATAGAGAGAGAGAGAGAGAGAGAGAGAGAGAGAGAGGGAAAAATCACTAGTAACAAAAACACACCCAAGAATAAAAATTTTCGACAAGATTATGTCCGATTAGAGCTTCTGCAGGTCTTCATCATGCCATAATACGCCATAGGAATATTTAATTTATATAGTGATATGTGTCACATCAGTGACTTGTTTGTTTTTCTTTCAAGTGATGTGAACCCTAAATTGCATGACCCACTGTCTATGAATGGAATCAATTCAAAGAACTTTTCGTCATGGTCATCAACAGTTGGTTAAATATGTTTGACTCAACTTGTTCCGGTCTAGTTAAAGTCGATTATGATCCATGAATGTAAATAAATTTTTGTCCAACTTAGAGGGAGTTATCGTTTTTGAGATGACTAGCATGGGACTGTTCAACTATTACTGTCAGCAAATTGAGAATGAAATGAAAATAAATATTTTAGGAACATCTCATGTAGGTAAACTCCAGATATATTCTGTAATGCATTGTTAATCAAATATCGGTAATACGTATTAGGAATTCTAAACTTTTATATCCATTGGATTAAGTCAGTTGTACTGTCAACTAGAAATTTAAATCAATCGATATGATGACAAGGTCCTGGATATGACCTTAACCTATATCCAGTGGTGAGGCCCCAGCTTGCGGGCTTTGGGGAGTGTGGAGCCACTCTTTAATTGCCATTGCTCCCAGGTTCACTCTGACCCGGAGTGGTAGTACCTGTTAGGGTCCCATCTATGAGTTAAATAGAAACCGACTTGAAAACAACAAATATATTCTATCAAATTTTTTTTTCTTCAAAATCTTTGGAGTTGGCATTAAATAACCTGAAAAGGGTTGATATGTCGTAAAACAAAAACAACCAACCAAAAAATATGATGACAAGTTTGTCCTTTATTACTTTCAGTATTAAGATTATATCCAGTTTCAAGAATGTTCATTGATATGGCAGATTCTTTATAGAATTTGCTTTTGTTCTAAATGAAATAACTTAAAGTGTGCTTTTTGTAATGATTATTTGCTAAGTAAACTGTTTCCTAATTTTTTAATAGGATTTCTTCTATACACTTTCTGAATGTCTTATTATCTTGTATTTTTATTCCATTTTAACCCCAAACAAGGCACAGCATCACTTAGATGTAGGGAGCTACTATCGGGGACATAAGTTGCAGGGATACTATGTAGGGAGATGAGCAGCAAGTTGTCTGTTCACATTACACTTCTGCATGTCAGTACAGTTGGGAAAGAAGAATCCCAGAAAGGAGTTCCAAAGTCTAGCAGTTCTGGGGAAGAAAATATTGGAGTAGAAGGCTTTCTTACATCTAGGGATCTCAACTGTGTAGGGGTGGGATTTTGCTGCTTGTTGAGTTTGTCAGAGGTCACTACGTCGAGCAGGTACAAGTGCATGTAGTTTTTCAGAGTATTCACATGTAGAATAGGTAGAGGGATGTAACATTTCCTCAATGGGACAAAGGCTGAAGCTTAGATGACAGTTCCGGACCAATCAGGTTGGCAACTCACTTTTGACTTCTGTCTAGAATGTAACATCCCAAATGTGACAACAATATTCCATACATCGGCGAATGGTGGCCTTATAGAAGTACAGGATACTTTCAGGCATAAGTAACTTTCTAGCATGGCAGAGAGAGCCCACGTTCTACGCAGTGGCCCTGGCAATGCTTTCAATGTATCTGTTCCAACTCATGTTCCCTGTGAACATTAAACCGAGGAGTTTAAAAGAAGTACTTTATAAATGCTGTATCATCATTAATGTGAATTTTTCATATCTTTTGATATTATTTAGTGAAAAGGGTTTTGGGTTTCAGAAACCATCATTCATTGTATAATGCAGTAGAATACATTCAGTCTCATTTGCCATTTTATAATGTGGATTATACATATGGATCTTTTCAAGAATGATGCAAATTATGAACTTGTAGAGTTGAATGTAATAATCAAAGAAGCAAGCGCCCACGTGTGTGTGCCTTGTGTGGCTATATGACTTACCTTCAGGTGGAATCTAAGAGAGAGAGAGATTAAAGATGGTGGTCATGGCTTTATAAGGTGTGGTCTCGTGGAATGGCATAATGATGAAATAAATCTCGTTGTACAATAAAAATGCGAGTAGAAGTTCTGTTCTATTCTTTTTTGCTGAGGCAACAACGTATTAGTTCCCTTACAATGTTACAATTGTTGATCATTAAAAGCGGATGAGGAATATTTCATTTAGTTGATTGATTATGTAATGTTATATATATATATATATATATATATATATATATATATTGTTTATTATTGAAAAAAAGATTCTCATAATGTATTGGAATTGCATAAATATATAAAGTATGTTTAAATGTGCTGATTACATTTTTTTTCTTCATTTACAGATGGGAGGATGATTTTTATTTAGTTTGACACTGAACGAGGAAAAGTCTACACACACGAATAACTACCAATAACTGACAAAATACACAAAAGCAACAAAAAAGCATATCATTGCAAAATTTGTGCACCTAAAATTTCACAGAATCAGAATTATAAACTCACATGATTCAAATGTACAAATATTTTTGTGAAACTTGTGGAACCGCATTTAAAGGCAGTTGCTATGGAAAACAAACATTCCAACAGGGAATAGATAACTAAATACTAATGTCTTATGGATAACATGAAAATATCTGAATGAGGGACTATTAACATTTGTTTACAGAATAATAGAGACGAATGATTTCACAGTTAATGCGTCATCCTTTCTGTATACATGATTAGAAATCAAGATTTATTTTAGCTGAGAATGTATATAAATCAAGTTTATCACATGTAAAATCCTCATTATAATAGCAAGAACTGCTGTACAATAGAATGCCATACCTCCTGGAAAACAAAAAATTTAGAAAAATGAGTAGCTATAATTTTGTGATTCTTTTTAAATTGCATTTTCAAGCAGTTATGATTTGAAAAAAATTGGATACAAACACATGGGTGACAAACTTCAAAGTCAACTTCATAAATTGTAGACAACAGCATTTTCTATTGAATTCTGGTCTGGAAACTGACATGCAAATACACACAGGTGAAAAGCCATATTCTTGTCAAGTGTGTGGTACTGCATTTGCACAAAGCGATAACTTAAAAACCCACGTGCGAATGCATACTGGTGAAAAACCTTATTCCTGTCAAGTTTGTTATGAGGCATTTTCACAGAGTAACAAACTGACAATTCATATGCGAACGCATACCGGTGAGAAGCCTTATTCGTGCCAGGTATGTTTAAAATCGTTTTCACACAATTCTAGCTTTCGCCGCCACCTGCTAATACACACAGGGGAGAAACCATATTCTTGTCAAGTTTGTGGCAATGCATTTTCACAGAGCGGGAAACTTAAAACTCACATGCGTGTGCACACAGGTGAGAAACCTTATTCTTGCCAAGTTTGCAGTTCTTCGTTTATGAACGTTGGCAATTGGAAACGGCACATGCAAATGCACACTGACGAGAGACCGTATTCTTGTAAGGTTTGCGGCATTGGAATCTCAGACAGGGCAAATCTACAGAATCACATGCGAATACACACAAACGAGAAACCTTATTCTTGTGACGTTTGTGGAACGGCATTCTCGCAGAGTGTCAATCTGAAGGTGCACATGCGGATTCACACTGGAGAGAAACCATATTCCTGTGAAGTTTGTGGAAAGACGTTTGCACACAATTTCAGTCTTAAGTCCCACATGCGAACACACACAGGTGAGAAACCATATTCTTGCGAAGTCTGTGGACTTTCAGTTGCAAATAGGTCAGATTTGATAACTCACAGAAGAACACATACAGGTGAGAAACCATATTCTTGTGAATATTGTACGAAAGCATTTTCACGGAGCACCCATCTTAAAAGACACATGCGAGTGCATGTACTTTAATGTAAATGTAATAATTGTGGAAATGCAGCAAACGATCCTACACACAGGTGAGATCTCCCCATGCTTTGCTAGAACAAAATAATATGACATCTTTAGAAAGTGAGAGTGTTTAAATTATCTAGTCAACATCATCCTCAAACGATTTTGCACAAAGGTTTGTTAGGACAATCTCATATGAGGATACTTTACATGTAAACCCTGACCAAATGTTCATAATATATTTTGGTATTCGACCCCCCCCCCAAAAAAAAAAAATTCTGTTTTTTTTTTTCGCCATTTTGAATATCACTTTTAATATTCTTTTTTTTAAAGGGAGGATTTTTTCCCGCGATTATTTAAAAAAAACAAGGTCCAAAGAATGTACACTATCCTGAACATGTCAATAACTTAGCTTGCTGAAGTTTGTAAAATATTTTTATCAAATTTCTTTTAAAGATAAAAGTAAACAAAATACAATAAATCATTGTTTCAATATGACCTTATCTGTTTTGTTTTGTTTTTCTTTCACTCTTTTTGTCTTCTGCAGTGCTCTCGGCTTTTCCAATATCTCACACAATGTAAATAGTTTTCTTTTGGTTGATAGAGTTCTTGTAAATAAAATCGCTGATGGTGCTCATTAGATAAAAACTAATTCTAGCTTTCTGGTTCTTTTATTGCACTTACATTTGGGTTATGATACTTCAGGGCTAAAGGTGCCGACCATCAGATCAATGGTTAAGTTTCAATCCTGGCTTGACACACTTGCTGGTTTAACCACACTGATGAGGTATAAACTGTAAAACCGCTGTTTATGAATAACTATATATATATATATATATATATATATATATATATATATATATATATATAATAAATTCCACAGCCAAACAACGTCACAGCCCACAAGAGCCATGACAGTCAAAGAACCGGAAGTCCAAGACTCGAGTTTCGCCCTCATTTGGGCTCATCAGTTAGACACATTCGAACTCAGGATTCGAAACCCGAGCCTCTTGCATGCAAGGCAAGCACTCTACCAACTGAGCAAACGCCCTGCACATAAAATTTCAATTAACCAACACAGATCAAGCAAACCGCGCTGAAATCCGACTGTGAAATGAACCTACTTCGTCTCATCAAGGGACGCAGTCATCCAACCAGCTAATAACCCCAAGCTGATGTCTCACAAGTAGGAGTTTTAACTCGAAAGGACGATGCCATCCAGCAATACTAACCAAGCGAGCAACTTATGATAGGATTTTCAGAATGTGCGAGATTGTATATAATAAATTCCACAGCCAAACATATATATATATATAATGAAATCAAAGGAGATGCAGTGTTTACCTGATATAAGCAATGGTAAACTTAAATCTAACATAAATACTAGTATTTATATATAGATATTTTAATTTCCAACCGGAATAATTGTATTCAACTGGATTTACATTTGGATTTGATTCTAAGGAATTATTTTTGCCTTTTGGATTACCTTTGAAAGAGTCTTCATGCAAGCTGCAACTTTATACCCAGTTTTTTTTAATTATTTTTTACATTCCTTACATTTTTTCACTCGTTTTTAAAGGATGTACATCTTTGCAATTTATGACTATAATAAATCGTGGTTTTACTTAATGCCATAACCAGCAAATTCTAGCCTTGTTACAAATATAATTTGCTGATTTATTTCTGTCCTCTAATGAAAAGAATAACAAGAATAACGTTCTTTAAAACTCCACAAAACAAAAACTTTGTAAATTGTTTTTCAGAGTATTCAGTCGAACAATAAATTTGATTGTAAGTTTCAACTTACAGTTTAATTTCTTTTCGCGTATATATGTATATATATATATATATATATATATGGTTAACTATATTTTCTTATTCCTGTTTATTATTTCTCTTTTAATCTCGCATATATCTCATTACAGTTTGCAATACATTTGTATCTCTTACTATTTCTTTCAATTTCTCTTTCTGTTATATAATAAGAATAGAACAATTTGAAGTTTAAAACACAGTAAAATGACGAATCACTACCTAAGAACATTAAAAATCGCTATAAATGTTGCCCCAAATTATTCTGTTCATATGGTAAGTTTTCTCTATTGTGCTAGAAATCTACTAATACCTGAAAGTATCCTGTACCTCTGCAAAGCCACCATTCGCCCATGTATGAATTAGTGTTGCCACTACCACTCATCTTTCCTTATTTAATAGGGTCCAAAGAACAGGCTCCAATCTAATAGGTCACGCTTTGTCAACTAAGATCCAACCCCTGTCCCATCACACTAATGTTGCATCCATGTGTCTGTTTTATGAGTATTTTAATGTTTGTTTGTTTTTGTTTTACAGCATATCAACCCTTTCCAGGTTATTTAATGCCGATTCCAGTGATTTTGAAGAACAATTTTTTAATAGAGTATACTTGTTTTTTTAAATTGCCATTGCTCCCAGGTTCACTCTGTCCGACTTGGAGTGGTAGTACCTGTTAGAGTCCCAACTATGGGTTAAATAGAAACCGACTTGAAAAAAACAAACATATTCTTAAAAAATTGTTCTTCAAAATCATTGGATTCGGCATTAAATAACCTGAAAAGGGTTGATATTCAACAAAACAACCCGACCAACCAAGCGAATGTCAGAACGAGGCTCGTCTGCAAGACCTACTTATCTCAGCTTCACCCATTTTTCATTTAACTTCTTTTTTTGCACATGTAGAAAATATATTATTTCTATTTGGAAATCATCTTTAGGCTTTACTCTTTCAAATGCAATCAAATAGTAATCGGAAACCTACAAAAAAAAATGTCCTCCTATCAGTTTCCGCCATTAATGCAGGTACCTTGTAATTGTAAATTATCCTTAATGTGACTCTAAAGTTTATTCTAAAACAACAAAACTAATCTTAAACTCGTTTTATTTGAATTCATCGGACTACTGTTATTATCTTGAGTGTCATTTTCACGTTTCGCTCGATGTAACCTCCAACCTTCTTCAGGTGTATCTTACCTAGATGAAAAAAAAAAAAGCAGTTGTGAGATGAATCCAAATAATAGGAATAACCAGTCCTTATCTCAAAAATTCAGAAACCTAATCTTAAACTATTAGAAAAATCATTGAAACGCTTAAAAAGATTTATTGGTATTTGTACAGTTTAACCAAAGCATTAAAAAAATGAAAATATCGAAAAAAGGTCATATTGTACGTATATGTTATGGAACGAAGTTCTCTGAAATTTTTTTTTTAATTTCATCAAGTAGGGGTTTTTTTTACAGCGAAAAAACAATTTGTTATGATACCGAGCAAAAGGTTCGATTTTTAAGAAGAAGAGCTAGTAATAAAGATGGGGAGGAAGTGTCGGCACTTTACAGAGAGTTATCTTCCCGTGGCATGTTAAAAATTTCCATAATGGCTGACTTTAACACGCTCTCATGAAAACGTGTTTTTCCACTGTAAAAAAAAAAAAAAAATACTCGATCAAATTAAATGAAATTTTTTTTGAGAGATCCTCAGTCCAAAACGGATACATACAACATATCCTTTTTTCGATAATTTTTTATTTTTTAAGATCTTGATTAAACTGTACAAGTACTGATTTATTATTTTAAATACCATTTTTTAAAATTCCATTTTAAAATGTTCAAGTTATGGCACTTCTGCATAATAGTGATATGAGGCGAATGTGTGTATTTTAGTTTCAAGAACGGCTGACAGATGTTATTTGTCAGCCAAAAAAAAAAGGGGTCAATACCACTTCCTTTTCTAAAAGTGTGTGCAAACTAAAATTATATTTTGCTACATTTTTATACAATCTTTCTGTTCAAATATATATATATATATATATATATATATATATATATATATATATATATATATATATATATTATTCAATTTTCACCCCAAACAAGGCACAGTGCCACTTTGAAGCAGGGGGCTACTATCAGGGACTTAATTAGCGGGGTCATTATGAAGGGAGATGAGTAGAAAGATGTTTGTACCCATTACACTTGAACTTCTGCATATCAGTACAGTTGGGAAAGCAGAATCTCGGAAGGGAGTTCCAAAGACCCGCAGTTCTGGGGAAGAAACTATTGGAGTAAAAGGCTTTCTTGCATCTAGGGATCTCTACTGTAAAGGGATGAGACTTAGTAGCTTGTCGAGTTTGTCGGGGGTAGTTACGTCGGGGAGGTACAAGTGTTTGCAGTTCGTCAGAGCATTCACCATTAAAGTATTTGTAGAACAGTCAGAGGGATGCAACATCTCGTCGATGGGACAGAGGCTGAAGCCTAGATGACAGTTCAGGACCTATCAGGTTGGCGACTCTCTTTTGAACCCTGTCCAGGAGCGAAAGACAAGCAGCAGATGCACCAGCCCAGATGTGACAACAGTACTCCATACATGGGCGAATGGTGGCCTTATAGAGGTATAGGATACTGTCAGGCGTAAGTAGTTTTCTAGCACGGTAGAGGGAGCCAACCTTTCTTGCAGCAGCCTTGACAATGCTCTCAATGTATCTATTCCAGTTCATATTCCCTGTAAACGTTAGGCCGAGGAGTTTAAAAGTTTAAATATATATATATATATATATATATATATATATATATATATTCTTAAACCTCTATAAATGCTTCATGTTTTTAAAATTATATTTTGCTACATTGACAAAAGAAATTATATTTTGCTACATTGACAAAAGAAATTATATTTTGATGTATGTTTATCCAATCTTACAGCGAAAAAAACTATCTGTGTAAAAAAAAAATTAATCTTAAACTTCTATAAATGTTTCATGTTTTTAAAATTTGATATATGTTTATACAATCTTACTGTAAAAAAAAATCTTTCTATAAAAAAATTATTCTTAAACCTCTATAAACGTTTCATGTTTTTAAAATTCTATTTTGCTATATGGACAAATAAAATTCTATTTTGATACATTAAATCACTCACTGAAAAGAAATATTAATACATTCAAATTATATTTTGATACATTTTTTTATTCAATAAATGTTTCGATTTTCATATATTTGTGTGTGTTATCGTAAACACTGGTTTATATTTGAGGTTCACTCAATTTACGTAAATATAGGGGATGGTACCCTAAATCTATGACATCACCTTCTTATATCTAAAAATTTTGAATAAAATAGAATACGTTGGACGTGTCGAAACAATGGTCAATGTGATGCCTTCAGTATTTTCTACCTTACCTGTGATTTCGTTGCGCGAGCGTACCTGAGAAAAATATATCGTAACAAAAGTCTGCTGGTTGTGCGTGAGCGTATCTTGGAAGAAATATATCTCATCAAAGGTCTGGTGGTTATTTAAGTAAAAGGAAGAAATAAATTAATGTCTGTAAGACCACACACATTATATATATATATATATATATATATATATATATATATATATATATATATATATATATATATATATATATGTATGTATATATATTATATATATATATCAAACGGGCAGAAATCACCAGCATCGAGGCCATGCTGCTGAAGTCACAGCTATGCTGGGTCAGGCATGTCTCCAGAATGGTGGATCATCGCCTGCTCAAGATAGTCCTATATGGCAAACTCTCTAATGGCCGTCGTGACAGAGTTGGTTGGTTGGTTGTTTTTGTTTTCTGGCATATCAACCCTTTTCAGGTTATTTAATGCGGAATCCAGATACTTTGAAGAATACATTTTTAATAGAATATATTTGTTGTTTTCAAGTCGGTTTCTATTTAACCCATAGTTGGGACCCTAACAGGTACTACCACTCTGGGTCAGAGTGGACCTGGGAGCAATGGCAATTAAAGGGTGGCTCCACACTCCTCAAAGCCTGCAAGCTGGGGCCTTGCCACTGGATATAGGTTAAGGTCATATCCAGGACCCGTGACAGAGGGGCACCCCGGCACCGAAGAAAAGATATAAAGACTCTCTGAAGAAGTCCCTCGGTGACTGACACATTGACCATCTCCAATGGTCTGCTCTCACTACTGACCATGTTACCTGGCGATGTACTGTCCATCAGGCTGTCGCCTCCTTTGAGATCTCCCGCACAGAGAATCAGAGGGAGAAGCGCTGCATGAGAAAAATTCGGGAAGCCCCAGCAGCCACACCTGACGTGACTTTTGACTGCAGCTGCTGTGGCCGAACCTGCTTGTCCCGCTCTGGGCTCATCAGACACAAGCTTGCCTGTAGTCTATGTGGAAAATCTCCTTCAGAGAATCTTTATTTGTGTGTGTGTATGTGTGTGTGTGTGTAATTGTATCAAAATCTAATATAAGATCATGCATAAATGTGCATAAACAATCATATACAACAGATATGCAATAGATACTAAGTTTATTTACAAAATATACAAAACCTTGGTTGGGTTAAGGAAAAGTTTTTCAAAGGTAGTGACGTCATCACCTTCGCCCATGATCTGTTTAAGTCTTAGAAAGTTTGTAATCACTGCGGTTCCACTATACAATATTTAACTCTTTTGGGTGGTGGTTGTGTTGTGTCTGTATCAGAATCGTCTTATATGACAATACGTTCTTGTGACGTCATTTCCGGTGACAGTACCGGGATATTATAAGGTGTAGTATTGGGCATTGGTGACTGAGTCGGTGTGTACGGTTGAGTGGAAGAATCAGCTGTGCTCGTGTATAGAGCAAGTTCTTCATCAGTTAGATCTGTCTGTTGCCATATCTGGGCAGGAGCTGATAAAAACAGCCTATCCTGCCTTGACAGAGTACAAAATAGACTTCGTGGCTTAGTGGGGGATGCCCTTTTCTCTACCCTGCAACCTCTCTCCCACAGAAGAGACGTTGAGAGCATATCCTTGTTTTATCGTTATTTCCATGGCAGGTGCTCGTCTGAACTCCAATCTCTCGCCCCATCTCGCCAATCTTTCACGAAAAACACCCGTCTAGCTGAATCCACTGTGAAAAATTTCCCCCACTCTATATCTGTGCCTAAATCAAAACGCGGATTCCATGAACAAAGCTTCTTTCTTAGAACTGCACGCCTGTGGAACTCTGTTCCGTCTGCCTGCTTCCCACCGGACTACAACTTGGATGTCTTCAAGTCCAATGTTAACAAATTCCTAATGAACCGCCCCCTTAATTAAACACTTCATCAAATCTCCACACTAACGTAATGTACTTGCAATAACCCTTATCCCTGAGTGGTTTCCGGGCCTTGATAAGTGGTGATCACTGTGTAAAAAAAACAAAAAAAAACTGGGCATCTATGTGCTTTACACATGTGTGTTACACAATACTGTGATTGTGTAACACACATGTGATTGTGCGTTTGGATCCAATCTACATGGTCCATCGATTTCAATGGTTGATTGTTGTGATAGTGTAGTTGATTCGCTAGCTAATGTATTCACCTCTATCTCAGTCAACACAGTATATAGTTTGGATGTACCTATTTACTATGCCTCCCCACGGGACAGAGTTAGACACCAGGGTCGTTTTTTAACGTGGAGAAAAGGTACAAAAATTAAAAAATTGTCTCCATCGTGAAGGACTGATCCTCCACCGAAAGAGAACAAGAAATGGAAGTGCAGCATCTGAAGAACAGATACTACACTTTGATCTTGACCAAAAGGCCAAGTCGTAGGTGGTTTGGTTTTCCTCTCTAGTGTGTGCATAAGGTAACTATTATTTTTAAAGGATTGTATGTATGGACGTCATATAGTTAGCCACATTAATGGATTGAGTTCTATTATTCCCCAATCCTTCAATTCCAGCATAGGATGTCTAGTTGTGTTTATAAACATTCTGTTCATTATCGCCTCCTTCTTTCCTGCTACATGCCATCAAGGGTCCTCGTTAGATATAGATAGAGACGGAGTAGGCTTAAATTGCTTCCCGTCACCCTGGAAAAATCTCATCAGTATGCCCTGTATTTAAGAATTCAGGTGATCGCTCATCTCCCTCACAGTACATGCCAATAAATCTCCTGTGCGTCAATGGTAAGTTGCTGGAATCTGTTTTATATAGAGAAGTAATCAACCATCTTAGCAAAAATAACCTTAGTGACACGCAATATGGTTTCCATTCTGCTAGATCTACAGCAGATGTGCTTACAGTTATATCTCATAGGATTAGTGAATCTCTTGACAGAGGCTACCTTTCTAGGGCAATCGCTCTTGACATATCAAAGGCCTTTGATAGAGTATGGCAGGAAGGTTTACTTCACAAGATCTCCAGCTACGGTATAGCTGGAAATGTCTTCTCAATCATTTCTCTCTGATAGATTCATAAGAGTAGTGGTTGATGGGCAGAAATCAGAAGCTCTTAGTATTAATGCTGGAGTCCCTCAGGGGTCCATCCTGGGCCCAACTCTTCCTGATCTATATTAATGATCTTCCAAATCACATCCTTACATCATTCGTAGACATTTATGCTGACGACACTACTATCTATGGTAGCACATCTAAGACGGTAAATGACCAAGTTCTCTCTGATTCTCTCTCCTCTGATCTTGAGCAAGTGGTACAATGGGGAAAGAAGTGACTTGCTACTTTTAACGCATTCAAAACTAAGTTTTTCTTTACATCATCAACGCTCTGATCCACATCTGGCATCAATTGAAATGAATGGCTCTCGTCTTGCAGAGGCCTCATGTTTTGACAAGCTTTTGGGCTTGACCATTACTCCTGATCTAAAATGGAACACATACATTAAATCTGTTGCCAAGGCCACTGAAAAAATGGTGGGATCCTTCTATTGATCCAGTAGATATCTCACTGCTGATGCAATTCTCTATCTATATAAGAGCCAGTTACGTCTAAGGATGGAGTACTGTTGTCACATCCAGGCAGGAGCTGTTAGAAAGGACTTATCCTGCCTTGATAGAGTTCCAAATAAACTTCGTAGCCTTGTGGGGGATGTCCTTTTCTCTTCCCTGCAACCTCTTTCTCACAGAAGAGATGTTGCGAGTTTGTCTCTACTTTATCGTTATTTTCATGGCAGGTGCTCAGCTGAGCTCCATTCTATGGTCCCCCTTGCCAAACTTTCACAAGAAACATTCGTCTAGCAGAAAGCACTATCACTAGTTTCCCCCACTCTTTATCTGTGCCGAATCCTAAACGTAGATTCCATGAGCAAAGCTTCTTTCTTAGAACTGCACGCCTATGGAATTGTCTTGTTTTTTCTGCTTTCCAGCTGACTAAAATATGGTTGTCCTCAAGTCTAACGTAAACAAGTTTTTGATGAGCTGTTCCATATAAGTTAACAAATTTACCGAATCTCCATTACTAATGGTTACTATATTGTCCAATTTCTACTGCACACTCTATAACCCTTATTCTCGAGTGGCCTCTTGGCCTTGATAAGTGGTGATGCCTATGTAAAAAAAAAGAAATGCTCATTCTGATAAGTTTCCGTACCCTCGAGGATACATTTTCCCCTCTTCTACATTTTGTGGTGTAAACCACATCTCATCCATATAGATAATGGTCTTATTTACACATGATCCATATGTGAAGTTGTCCGATGCCTGACACCACATGTGGCCACAATTCATTAGTCCATTACAGATAGATCATAATACTTACCATTTCCCAGTATTCGAGACTCCTGTTATATTGAATCTGTTTATTTTAGGCCATATCTTGTGACACACCTTAAAAGTTTTCTTCATGAAATCTAGTGGATCGATGGAATGGTGCTAACACCAGGCCTCATAAATGTCCAGTTTTCTGGATTGGCCAATATCTGTTACTGTCCAATAGGAACAGGTCTTTTTTTGTTTGATTTGTTCATGAATAGGTGTAATTTTTGTGTAAATTACAGTTGTTGATCATATCTGTATTAATTAGTGGTTTGAATTGTAAACTTTTGTGTTTTCATTTGTAAGTGCATGCATCTCCTTTCTAGTTTCTTTTTTGTAGGTAATTTTATCAAATCATGTATGAATTTCTTATCAATACAGTCAGGTATCAATTTGGATTACTTTTTATTTGTCTTCTGTAATTCTTATATGAATATCTTCACAATTTCGCCTGATCAGATATTATTTGCTCTGTTTCTACTCATTAATTATGTTAATATTAAGTATAATTAACTATAATTAAGTTATTATTATATTTATTATAATTATGTTAATATTAAGTATAATTAACTATAATTAAGTATAGAAATTAATTGTAATCCTCATATATATATATATATATATATATTGTAATTTATTCTGCGTTTCATCGAACTATAGGATTCGTCAGGCTTATGCACGAATTGTGTGGTTGCCTCTTGCTTTTATATATGTTGAGGATTTCTAGTTGGCCAATCAGCTTTCTAGTATCCACCGCGCCCCTTTCTATCAGCCAATGGGCATGCATTTTATCAAACAAAGGATCTGTTTTAGAACTAGGTTAGTGGTTTTAGGTAGACGTTCTCCTTTTCTTTTTTTTTATACATTTAAATATACCTATGTGTACACACATATACATGCACACATATATATATATGTATATATACATATGTGTGTGGTCGTTTATGTATATTCATGTTTATTTAATTAATTTATTTTTTTTTGTTTGTTTTCTATTGTTATTGTTAGTTTTAAAGCTATTCTGTATCGCTATCCTAGAGTAAGTTTTATTTTGTGAGCACAGTTGTTTGCTATTTCCCGCCTACAGTTTAATAGATTTTGAGGTTCTTTAAAGTACAGGATAGAAAATTTTTCATGGAGGCATAATTTACATGGGTCGTCTAAATGTCTGCATGTGGTAGCTTGTCTCATTATTTTCCATTCGACTACCGGCGAATGTCCGCTTTCTTTGAGTTCCCAGTATTTATTCGCTATTGTTGTTTTTATACGGTGTTTTTTATTTTTGAATGTGCTTTTGTGGTCATAGTATTCAGTGTAGCTTAATCGCCATGTATATTTTATAAATTACTAACTAGCTCTACCTACGTATTGAGCACTTTTGAAGTAAATACTTTAAGTTTACGCATAAATCTATACTTTCGTATATTAAATTTATGTGAATAAATGAAGTAGTTATATATATATATATATATATATATACATATATATATAGCAATACAGATAAAAAGATGGTACGAAATTTTTAAATACCTGTTTGTTATTTCCTGGATTACTACGTCTGTTAATTGGACATATGTTGGTTTTCCTCTGTAAGTTGTTCTACGTTTCATTGTTGATGTTATTGGATATACGATATCCATGTTAAATTTGAAAATGGTACAAGGAAGTAATAACATGATAGACTTTTTCTTTCTGTTTTTACCATTTACCTTGTGATGTCATGCTTTACTATAATAATGATTATTATTATTCGTATAAAACACAGCAATTTTGTAGTTTTGCTTTCATGTTGTGTTTTATTTGTATTTTACTGTAGTCCCTGTTTTACTTGTGTGTGTGTATGTTTGGATTCTTAATCCGGCAGGTGGATGTGATGCGTCTAGTGTATTAGGTACAAGTTAGTGTTAAGTTCATGCTTGCATGCCTTCTCGCTTCCAGCTAACACCACTGGCTAACCTCATGGTGAAAAGGGAGCAGCTATGCATACGTCTTCTCTGTCAGTACATAGTCTCTCTATCATCAACTCTTACAGTACCTCCACATTGGCCACACGGTCACTGGGTGCCTTGTGGTCCTAGGCTAAAGTTGTAGATCTCACAGTAGTAGGGGGACACCAGAGGTAGTGTGTTATGGCCCACCGATGTGTGGACATGCCCTTACACACTACAAACCCCTACCCCACTGCCTTGTGGGTGCCCTTGGTTGGGGAAAGACTAAAGGAACCAACCCCAAAATCAAATGTGGGCCTTTCCACAGCAAAAGGCTAAGAGATGGGAAATCTGACTTACAAATCCTACTGCTGCCTTGCAGTTTTCCTTAAAAAACTATGGAACCTCATCCAGAAAGAAAAGGCGTAGTAGCAGACAAGATAGGGCGACTATTTACCTCACTGAGATTACTTTTAGCCAGAAGCTGCGGCCTCCTCTGCTGCCAGTCGTTGCGGGTTCGCTCCACTGGACATGAGCATTGGAGGTTCAGAGGGTGTCTATCTGATATGCAACAGATACTGCACCAAAACTGCGCAAGCCAGTTTGGAGCTAAGGTGGGAAATCCTGTGGAGATGGAGTGAGACTACGCCAACACCGAGGGATAAAGCACTGAGGCCCCAAATAGTCATCGTCAAGACTGACGCACTACATGATGATGATGATGATGATTGTACCTATCTACAATGCCTCCCCACAGGACAGAGTTAGACACCAGGGTCGTTTTTAATGTGGAGAAAAGGTACAAAAATAAAAATTGTCTCAGTCGTGAAGGATTTCTCCTCCACTGAAAGAGAACGAGAAATGGAAGTGCCGCATCTGAAGAACAGATACTACACTTTGATCTTGGCCAATGTAGTCCAAAATTAAAATTTATCTTGTCTGGTGAATTGTCCTGCTTAGTGCTGTCACCTATGGGAATTAGCTAGTATGCATACATAATGAAACTGTTTTAAGTTTTCTGGATTATTATTTTCTCTTCTATAAATTTATTCTGGGTTACTGCCTTTGAAGAGAATCCTTATATCTTACCGGATTATTTTGTGTATTTATATGAATGTTCAAGATCGACGCTCGTGTAACTGCAATTCAACATACTCCAAAGGAATAAGAGTTTTCTTTAGTGTTTATTCTCTTATCATTTTCCTAAGACGCCTTAGTTGAAAGGGATCTAACACGTTACAATAATGAAGCTTCTCTCCAGTGAATATTCTCATGTCTTTCAAAGATCCATCTCGCTATTAAAGATCTGTCACAAACTTCACATAAATATGGTTTCTCTCCAGTGTATAATCTCATATATAAATTCTGTGTAAATGATTTTCTACACTTAACACAAATTTGGCTTCCTTTCTTTTACTTGGGAGTCATAACTTATCAAAGCCAGAAAGCCACTCGAGGATAAGGGTTAATGAATGTAAAATGGAAGTGTAGTAATCGTGATAGGGTAAATTGGATAGAATTTGATTATTTATGAGAACGGCTCATCAAGAACTTTTTTACATTGGATTTTAAGGTTAACATGTTGTACTCAACTGAGAAGCAGGATAGCAGAACAGTGATCCACAGGTGGGCAGTTCTGGGAAAGAAGCTTTGTTCATGTTTAGATTTAAGCACAGATAAAAGACGGGGAAATTGTTTATAGTGGTTATAGATAATCATGTGCTTTTTGAAATCGCAACTTCATAATATATAAAAATCGATAGAAGATTAACTCTTTAATAATATATATGAAATCTTTAAGAATTAAAATATCATATTTAAGCATAATTTACAACCGGGCTACACTAGCTAGCTTAGATACGTTTCAAACCTTCTTGGCCTTTTGGTCAAGATCAAAGTGTAGTATCTGTTCTTCAGATGCTGCACTTTCATTTCTTGTTCTCTTTCAGTGGAGGAGAAATCCTTCACGACTGAGACAATTTTTATTTTTGTACCTTTTCTCCACGTTAAAAAACGACCCTGGTGTCTAACTCTGTCCCGTGGGGAGGCATAGTAAATAGATACAGTAATAATAGAGCATCTCCATTTACACTGAATATCTACAAAAGGCCAACATCAATATATTACATATGAATGAGTCCCCGCTGGAATTTTCACAGGTCACACTAGTTATTATTATTATTAAAAGCTGAGTATTTTTTCTTAAATACAACAATATAATGAAACACATCGAAGTTATTTTCCCGTGTAGCATGACATTAAAAAATGCTTGCTCTATTTAGGGTTTTCAGCACTTTTAGATTAAAATAAACAATTTATCAAATGTAATGCAGTATTATTTATTTTCCTTGTTTCTGTGCATCACTAAAAGAAAAAGCATTTAAGTCATTGATCCTGTGCAAAGCAGCATTTAAACGTGTATGTTCTGTCTATGACTTTGGGCACTTCTTGATTAACCTACAAAACTTACCAAAGTTAATACTGAAGTAATAGCATTACAGGCAACACCAAATACCCTCTCTAGTCTACAATATTATAATATAACACAATGTAAGTATTGGTACTGAGAAAAGTGTTTCCACACATGTGCTCCGTCTGGGTTATTCATCCCCGTCACTCATTTGAAAGGATACTATAGACCATTTTGTTTGGCAAGGAGAACCACAGATTGGAGTTTAGTTGAGCACTTGCCGCGACAATAACAATAGAGAAGAAAAAGGCTTACAAAGTCTCTTCTGTGGGAAGCTGGTTTTGAACTCCCTCATAACTGAGTAGGACGTGCTGAGCAGCTCCTGCCCAGATCTAGTAACAGCACTCCATGTCTTTCTTTTTTTAATTTAATTGACTTAGTTTAAAAAGATCTAAGGGCCCTCTCCAGTGAACATTTGAATACATTACTATTTGCATTTATTTCTGCAGACTTTTTCAAGAACAGACGGTATTCAATTTACAGCTGTTATCTGTATTTCGCTACAACTTGGTCTCACAGGGATTATTTCCAAAGATGTTTAAAAAAGATTTCTCCAGTGTGTATTTTCTCATGTGTTATTTAAAAGAATTCTTACACACTTTAAAAATAACTTCTATCCAGTATGTATTTTCAAATGTTTATTCAAAGGCGACTTCTGGGTAAAGGAAGCTCCACACACTTTACAAGAATATGGCCTTTCTCCTGTATGCATTCTCCTATGATAATTCAAGGCTGATTGATGTCTAAAAGATTTCCTACATACGTCACAGGGATATGGTTTCTGTCCACTGTGTACTCTTTGATGTTTTATTAACGCTGATTTTTGTGCAAAGGAATTGCCACACACTTCACATGCATATGGTTTTTCTCCCGTATGTGTTCTCATATGTGTTCTTAAGTTTGACATTTGTGTAAAGGAATTCCCACATACATCGCAAGGATAAGGTTTCTCTCCAGTGTGTGTTTTCATATGACTTTTCAAGTTAGACGAAATTGTAAAAGACATCCCACACACTTCACAAGAATATGGTTTCGCTTCTGTGTGTATTCTGCTATGTTTAACTAAGGCCATCTTCTGTACAAACGAATGTCCGCATACTTCACATGCAAATGGCCTCTCTGTAATGTGTTTTCTCATATGAACTTTCAAGGATGAATTTTTTGAAAATGAATAGCCACACACTTCGCAAGAATATGGTTTCTCCCCAGTGTGTACTTTAACGTGATAATTTAAGCTCGATGCCTGTGTAAAAGAAGCTCCACATACTTCACAAGCATATGGTTTCTCTCCAGTGTGTTTTCTCAAATGTGTTTTTAATTGCGACTTCTGTGTAAAAGAAGCCCCACATACCTCACATGAATATGGTTTTTCTCCAGTGTGTGTTCGTATATGAATTTTCAAGTTTGATTTTAATGTAAAAGAAGTTCCACATACGTCGCAGGAATATGGTTTTTCTCCAGTATGGATTCTCATATGAATTTTCAAGTTGGACATTGTTGTAAAAGAAGTTCCACACACTTCACAAGAATATAGTTTCTCTGTCTTTTCTTTCCGAATATGCTGATTTAATTTATTCTCGCTTGAAGATCTAATCTCACATTTCACAGAAGAAAATGGTTTCTCAATATCCACTTCTCTACAATCCTTCATCTTCAACATTTTAGTTTGTTTTTTATTCTGGAAAATATGATTTCTAATAATAAAAATGATTTCATGTATATAAACTTGTAAATACCATCCCATAAAAATCTGATACAAGAAAACGATTTCTTCTAATTATTTTTTACGTTCCAATTTCAATTAATGAAAATAATAACAGCTTCAATATGCTGAGTTAAATCTGTTTTTCTATATAAAATGTCACATTTCTGCACCATATTATTGCTCCAGTGTTATTTACATATTTGAAACCATAAGTATTACACAATATTAGGAAATTCCATGGTTAAAAAAAATATATAATCTATTGCAAATGATTTTGATAAAAAGTCGTAGCCATGGATTTCACCAGAATAATTTCTTTTGTTTTGCACTAACAGATAGTAGATCTGCATTGATATTGTTGTAGGGACATACACATCCTTATAACCGCTACAATTGACTTGTCCATTAGGAATATAATCAGCAAGTCTAGACTGCACAATGAGAGTACAGAGACGACTCCCCACGGATTTTCTGTACCACTAACCCTTGCTTGATATAAATGTTCTTATTCTCACCAAGTCATTATGTTCCTAATTTCGCCCTTTCCGGCTCCACTACAGATATACATGTTTTCATGTATATTTTCTCAGCAATTCTTCATTGTTTTCTATTTTTTCAGCTGTTTTTATGTATAAAAAGGATATTTTCTAACTTGGACGATCTGTAAATACAAGACAAAATACACATAGATTGATATGTTTAAAATGTTAAAAAGAAAATAAATCAAGGTTCCCATATTTAGATTACATTTCATAAATGAATTCAACTTATATATATTATTCCTTAATTGGAATTTTTTATTTTGAGATGAGCACTTTTATGTTAGTTTTATTTTTTATATCGGACTATTAGTCTCATCTTTATTAGTTGTTGCTTGTTTGTTTTTATTGGTTCACAACGTTTCGGCCAACTTCCTCTGGCCTTCGTCAGGTGGTAACCGCGACGGATAGGAACTTCGAATCTCCTAACTGCATTCTCAGCCATCACTGCCATCCGTAGTTGTCGTCGTCTCACCACATTTTTTACCAATTACCTCTGGCACGCTTTGGGTGGGATTGAAACCGCTATCTTCAGACAATGTTCATCTGGAACCGTAGAGATTCAACGTCTCTATCAACTGCGCCACGGGCCCCGAAGGGCGATCAAGTGGATTTATAAGATCAAAGAATCCAACCTTGATCGCCCTTCGGGGCCCGTGGCGCAGTTGATAGAGACGTTGAATCTCTACGGTTCCAGATGAACATTGTCTGAAGATAGCGGTTTCAATCCCACCCAAAGCGTGCCAGAGGTAATTGGTAAAAAATGTGGTGAGACGACGACAACTACGGATGGCAGTGATGGCTGAGAATGCAGTTAGGAGATTCGAAGTTCCTATCCGTCGCGGTTACCACCTGACGAAGGCCAGAGGAAGTTGGCCGAAACGTTGTGAACCAATAAAAACAAACAAGCAACAACTAATAAAGATGAGACTAATAGTCCGATATAAAAAATAAAATTAACATGAATTCAACTTGTTTCCTACGAATTTTGTAACCAGTTTAAACAATTCTTAAATAGATGTTTTAAAAAGAAAATTTGAAAAATATTTCAAACTTATTACAAATTTATTGGTATACTTTTCATGAACAATGATACTCGTAATTTTTATATATGATAATTTATGAACGAATTATTAATGAACAATTCATTTTTTAAAAATATACTTTTCTTACTTTTGCCATATAACATCTTCTATATAATAAAGTTGTAGCATGACCGCCTAGAGGAGCGATATTGTAATGTACAGTTTATATATATATATATATATATATATATATATATATATATATATATATATATATATATTCTTTTTCGCCCTGGACAAGGCATACTGCAAGTTGAAATATAAGACATACTGTTTGGAATCATGTCTAACAAGGGACTGTGAGGGGTTGAGCAAATGTCTGTTCATCCTACATTTAAATTTCTGCAGCTTAGTACAGTCAGGGAGGCAAGAAACGAAGGGAATTCTAAAGTCTAGCAGTTCACGGTAAGAAACTATTGAAGTAGACGCTTTTTTGGCATCTAAGGACCTTAAGAGTGAAGAGTTAAATTTTGCTGCTTGTCAGATTAGTCAGGAGTATTTACGTTGAAGAGGCACAAGTGCTATGAATTCATAAGAGCACATTGCAGCAATGGGACAGTGTGTTTGATTAAAATGAACCTGACGAACCCGTATTCAGGATGTCATGCTTTCTGAGTGCGAGAGATCAAAGTGTTAATCTTCTATGTGTGTGAATAAATTTGAGTTCTGATCCTAGATTCGCAAGCCTTGCAGAGGTCTACAAACACACAGGATTCGAGAATTCTCCAAGGGACGTGTTGAATCCTGATTGGTCGAGCGGATTTTCCCAACCAACCCTTTCCCTCAGAATATAAGCAAATGCCAGAGCAAAAAGCATCAGATTGAAGGTGAATCTCGAGAGAAACACACACATCCAAGAAGCACCACTCCCCCTCGATCCATCACAGTCGCTATCGTGGAGAGTGAAGAGTAAGATCTTGACTGCTTTCTGTTGTAATCGAATTGAACAATTGTACATATCTAAACACCTGTAATTTTTGTGAATTAACTTTTGTAGACTAGAATCCCCCATGTTTTTCTTTTCCGCTTGCATGAGAAGCTAATTTATTTTCAGCGGAAATTGACATGAAGCCTGCGATGCTGAGAATCCTATTAAGCACTCCTGGAAGATGATGATCATTGGTCATTGCAGTTTCAACAGGGTCAGAGGCCACATCTGGGAGGCTTACAAGTATCTTCTATATAATAATAAAGTTTTAATTCCATGTTTGCCCCGAAAATATTAAAGTCTAAACATATATTTATTTAAAATAATTTTATTGGTCCCCTGACAAAAGGAGGGTGGACCTGTAAGTTCACCCTTGTCTGTTTATCTTTCTGCACCTTTCTCAATAACTATGTTTTGGAATTTTTGAAATTTTGCACATGCATATGAGTACAAAAGTAACAGAACGGATTTTCTGGGAAAACTCGGGTTGTCCCCCTTAGGGGTGCCTTTTGGATTAAAATGGCTTAAATTGACACTTTTGTGCGTATTAAAATAAATTGATGCATTGAATTTTTATTAAACTTTTTGAAAAGTTGTAACTTACTGATTTCTATAAAATGTTGTTTGTCTATACTTTGCAATAACTCTTGGGTGTGCTCCAGGGGCTTTTTTATGGCTAATAAAAAAAATTCCATTTTTGGGACTATTTTACCATATTTGTCCAAAATTATCTGTGTATGTCTATTTAGCAGTTTTGCATGGTGCTGAGCTCAAAATTAAATATGTTAAGGCCTTGGGGACGTTTGGGGCTAAATAGAGGGGGGCAAATGATGGACTTAGTCATTTCTTTTTTTGCATGGTGCAGAACTCAAATGTACATATGTTAAAGCTTAAAATTGCACCGCTTGTTCATTTTCACCAGGATTTGATGTCCTCTGGGGAGGTTTGGGGCTAAATAGTGGGGAGGGGGCAACTATGCGCTCACAGGGGACCATACCTGCTTCACTTTTTCATTTATCATACTCACATCCCATTTCATTCATTAAACTAATGGTGAGAATATCTTTAGGCCCCTACTCAAAAGTAAAAATTATGATCTAAACCTTACCCTAACCTAATTAAATATAATCTGAAATAAGAATACATGTCTTCTTTTCGAATGTGTATATATGTATGGTGTTGGCTTCCTTCAGTCTTGACAGACTATGGATACTCACTGTAAGAGTGCCTGCATGTGAAATTTTTGTGGCAAGATTTGTGCAATCTCCAACCACACCTCTCCTGCATCCGTACATTGCTATCATGAACGTTTGTATAATTTATATCATTTTTCCTGCTTTTAAATTAAAAAAAAATAATATTTTTCAAGATTATACAAAAATTATGTTACCTCGAAAGTGTCACATTCATACAAGCAAGGAAAGTATTAGAATCTTACAAATAAAAATTATGCGAAACCTGTAATCTAAAAAAGTAGAACTATTTTTTGCAATTATAATTTTGTGTGTGTGTGTGTGTGTGTGTGTGTGTGTGTGAAAATATTAAATAAACAATGCTTAATTCTATGATAATATCGGTAGTTCGAGAAATTACTTTTTCTTTGAGTTATCTCCAATTCTATTAATACAGACTTTAGGGTCTTTTTTTCGTAATGTTCCTGTAACTTTTTTGAATTATTACAATTTACGTATTTTTTATATAAAAATAGCAAAAATAGATTCATGCTTTTTTTTTGCTACAGAAAGCCATAACTTTATTAAAGGAATTTTTGTTTAACCGAATTAATACATTTCCATTAAGATTTTAAAAAAAATTATGGGTTCATTATATTCCGTGTATCATAATTTGATAAATACTGAACAATTCATTAAAATTGGTTAATTTCCTGATGTTTTTTGTGAATTTTTAAATAAAGAGAATGGTTAAAATGTTTATACATTTTGAGCATCGGCATTCATTCTGCACGTACCTAGTGTTATCTGATAATTTATTTAATTTTGATTATGTGTGTGTGTATATGTGTATACACACATATATATATATATATTAGTCATCTATATACAGTACTATTTCGCTGTATCACAGTTTATTAGTGTGGCTACGCAGGCAACTACCTCAAGTGAGGATCAAAACCCGACTGCACAAAAAACAGTCAAGGTTTTTCACCATTATATATATATATATATATATATATATATATATATATATATATATATATGACTACTTCAATTAATCACATAAATTAATATACAAAAATATAATTTTATGCATAAATTTCTAGTATTTACTTCTACAGGTAGAGCTAGGTAGTAAGTTATGAAAATATATATGGCAATTAAGCAACACGTGTTTCATTCTCGTGAGAATTTATCGGGCTTATATATTATACAAATCTTAAAATTAGTCTATAATTATCAGTTCACATGTTTTTAATTGGCATACACCAATAAGTGCTGGCTACTTCAACTCTCAATCAACAATCAAAACAAATAGTCCTGCATGCTGTATGCCTACTAAAGAAACAAGTAAACGTCCATAACTAGATTTAATGGGCACATAGGTTTTATTTATAAAGCTCGTCTTTTTGTTGAGCACCTTTGCAACTAATATTGTTTTATAACACATTTAATAACATATTTGTATAATTATGTTTGTAAGTTATTATTAGTAACTTTTAGGATAAACTTGTGTGATTTTTCGAAATATATTACACCCTGTATACATTTTTAAATATTTCAGTGATGCCAATCAATTAAAAAACTCGTTCAAAAAGCTGCGAATGAAAGATGTTTTTTAAAGACATGGCAACAGTGCAGTTACCAACAGTATAAATAAATTAAGTTGTTTGGTTTATTTGGCTAAAACTGTCCATTTCCTCAGCACGTCCTATCCGAAGTTGGATTCTAGATATCTGGTATATATACCTGTGGAATCACAGCTTTTTCTTGGCAGGAGGAAGAGAAAGAGGAGTGGGCCCTTGAAACTTGTTCAACTTTTCTAAATATCTTTTTGAAGCATGTATACATTTTCGGTTTACAGAGTAGCTTAGTAAATAGTGGAAATTAGAGGATTGAGTGAATAAAAAGAGTGCTTGTGTTGGATATGCCGAAGATAAGAATGATAAGATCAAACTATATAGTTACAAAAAAGGGAAATTGCAATAATTGTTGCATAATATATTATCCAATTAAATTGTGGGCACGGATAATGTTTCTGGCTCTTTAGGTCAGTTGTCAATCACAAGTTTCTTGCATAATCTTGCTAAAATGGAGCTGAGCAGCGATGTGACAAAATAGGCCATAATTGTCTTGAGTAATCTTGTCAAAAGATGCTGAACAGTTAATGACAAAAGGAAGCATAGATTAAAACAAAATGTTTGATTAGTGTTGTCTCAAATAATCTCGCTATATGGAGATGAGCAATTAAGATGATGCCAGGCAAGAGGGTATGCTAATTAGTTTAATCAAATAATTTCAGAGAGGGAGTAAAAAAAAGACTATTTGGGCAGTCAACATGGGAATCTATCAAGCACAAGGTGAAAACTATTAATGATATGACTGATATGGTAGGTAGTGGAATTGAGAGGTTTTGAAGAGAATGAAATAATACATGGGAAAAAAAGAAATTGCATGACGAAAAAGTCTACAACACGTTGGGTCTACATGTATACATGTGTGTAAACGTGTGTAACATTACAAAATTACTACATGATTACATTAAAACTCGTTCTAAATGTCGATCTCCTGACTGGTTCTTTCAGGAATGTAATTTGGTAACAAGAGAAAAACCTAAAATCAAAATAAATCTTATAAACGGAAGATGAGGCATGCCCCAACATCAATTTCTCAACTATGGAGGGGGGGTGTTAAATTGAAGCATTCTACATTTAATCTTCTTAGGGTTTGCTATGGTAGATAAATTATGAGTTTTGTGGATGGATTTTATTCATGTTTAAAGGCTACTAAAATATAATAAGTACTTACCCTACCACTAACGTTAAATTCTAGTGAAAATACCCCTAAAAAACTTCTTTGCCCCTATCACTAACCTTAAGTTCGAGTGGCACTTCTTCATAAAAACTTTGTTACTTCTATTACTAACCCAAAGTTAAAGTGGCTCTAAACGAAAAATAAAATCATAAACTCCTGTATGATTATATATATATTAATAAGATAGTGTGTGTGTTATTTATTTTGCATGTTACGCTTATATCTGAGTGACTGTCGTTTAATTATTACTAGCGAGGGTGCCCAGTGTTGCCCTGATGTTTGTAAAATAAAAGTGTTAGTAGACAGGCAGGCTCGAACCTGTGACATGAAGGTGGAAAAGAAAGTGAAAGAAAACATGACATCTTATTGCTACAAAGTCATAGGAAGTGAGAAGCGTTCAAATTTTGTGATGCCAATCAAAAAGTTGACTTCTTTTTTTTATTTTTTACACAGTGATCACCACTTATCAAGGCCCGGAAGCCACTCAGGGATAAGGGTTATTGCAAGTACATTACGTTAGTGTGGAGATTTGATGAAGTGTTTACTTAAGGGGGCGGTTCATTGGGAATTTGTTAACATTGGACTTGAAGACATCAAGGTTGTAGTCCGGTGGGAGGCAGGCAGACGGAACAGAGTTCCACAGGCGTGCAGTTCTAAGAAAGAAGCTTTGTTCATGGAATCCGCATTTTGATTTAGGCACAGATATAGAGTGGGGGAAATTTTTCACAGTGGATTCAGCTAGACGGGTGTTTTTCGTGAAAGATTGGCGAGGGGGGACCAGAGATTGGAGTTCAGACGAGCACCTGCCATGGAAATAACGATAAAACAAGGATAGGCTCACAACGTCTCTTCTGCGGGAGAGAGGTTGCAGGGTAGACTTGCAGAAAGGAATGAGTTCACACAGGCACATAAATCAATGTTGGCTGAAGGCCAATTCAGCTTTCCGCCATTTTATTTACTTGTTTCCCCACGATGTTGGGGAAACCAAGCTCCCCCCCCAAAAAGGGGGAACTCTCAAATGAACAGAAATTGTCTGAGATGAAGAGTTTTCCTAACATTGATCAAAGCTAATTGCTTTCAACACGTTCCTGGCAGGAAAACCAGGCAGCCCACTTTGCTTCGATTAGTTTCGCTTTATTTATATGAAAAAGACAAACAAACATGTAGAAGGACAGAATAGAGGGAATTTTTTAAAAGACTATCAAAATAAATATAGAGACGATGTCCATTCACAAATCATAGATATTATAATCTAGAAAGTATAAGGAAAGTTCTAAATAAATGTAACCTCACTGAGAACTCCCCCCCCTCGAAAAAAGCCTTTTTTGGACATACAAAAATGTGTGCAGCCATTTTGCCTTTTATATATATATAGATGAAATTCCATTTCTTGTAATAAATAATTTTACCAAGAATTCTTCAGAAGTTATGGTTTCGATTATAGCTGATGGTACTAAAGTCATCCATTTTTTTATAAATGATTTTACCAAGAATTCTTCAGAAGTTTTGGTTTTGGTTGCGATTATAGCTGATGGACCTCCAGTAATCCATGTTTTTTTATAATTTTATCAAGAATTGTTCATAAGTTCTGGTTTCAGTTTGGATTATAGCAGAAAGAACTCAACTTATATAAACATACATATATTTTTTCATAAGTTTTGGTTTTGGTTTTGATTCAAGCTGATGCACCCAAGTTATATGGATATATTTTTTTATTTTTGAAATTGCAATTTTCTGATATATAAAAATTGCTAGAACATTAACTATAATAATATATACGAAATCTGCAAGAATTACAATATCATATTTAAGCATACGTTACAACCGAGCTATGCCAGGCATACCTGCTAGCTTAGATGGATACTTTTGCAGTTTTAACAAAAGAGCTACAATAATATTAGAGTGTCTCCATTTATGCTGAACATCTACAAAAGCTAACACCTAAAATATTACATATGTGTCCCCTGTGGAATTTAAACAGGTCCCACTAGTTATTATTATTATTATTATTATTATTATTATTAAAAGTCGAATATTTTTTCTTAAATTCAACAATTTAATGAGATACATCAAAGTTATTTTCCTGTGTAACATAACATTAAAACATGCTTGCTCTATTTAGGGATTTCAGCACTTTTGGATGAAAATAAACAATTTATCAAATGTAATGTAGTATTATTAATTTTCCTTGTTTCTGGGCATCATTAAAGGAAAAAGCATTGAAGTCAATTGATCTTGTGCAAAGCAACATTTAAACGTGTATGTTCTGTCCATGACTTTGAGCACTTCTTGATTAACCTTCAAAACTTACCAAAGTTAATACTGAAGTAATAGCATTACAGGCAACACCAAATACCGTCTGGTTTATTCATCCCCGTCACTCATTTGAAAGGATACTATAGACCATTTTGTTTTGTAGAAAATATAACCACACAAATACAAAATCTCCCAAAAAGGAGGTAAATTAAGTATAAACAACTGGTTCTTCTCCATAATAATCGCAAAAATCGAAATACTGAATTTTAAGTATAACCAATGGTGTCTACTAGATTGTTATGTCGCAGTAATGCAAATATCCAACAATTACAAAAATCGATAAGGTAGAAAAATTAACTATTAATGAAAAGAGTTTTTGAAGATAATTAGCAAAAAAAATTTTGTTCAATTGACCAAAGAATTTTAGTTTTCAGAAAATGTTTGCATCCCTTGTTACTAGTCGAACCCTCTGGTTTTGTTTTCTTGCAAAGCTCAATGTTCGCTAATTATTTTCAGAGACTATTTTCATTAATAAAGCATTTTTTACTTTATTGTTTTTCGTAATTTTTGGATATGTTCATTATTGTGACATTTTTTAATTTCACCATTATAACGAAGAAGAACAAAACATTTTATATCATAATTTTCTTCTTCTACACATCCGCTTTTTTATAACTTTATAATTTCTTAACAAAACTAATTTTGGGGGAGAATTTTCAAAATTTCTTTATTGTTAACCACAGTCATTCTAAGTCTGTGCTTTCCATACTTTTTATACCCTTCTCAGAGAAGTTGACCGAATTGTTTTTTCCTAATTTAATGTGTCAAGAGGCCAGTTAGAGATAGACAGGCAGGCATTTGCATTGTCAATCTATATAATTATAAAACTCAAATGACCTTGTAACGAGTGATGTAACACACTTTCTGGTTTATGACATCTGGTTGCGCATGCGCGCATCAACATTAACCCATAACAACATAAACAAATAAACACAAATCGCTTCTTTTGCAGATTTTGACCTGTACACTGAAATATTAACGTTATTATTTTGAAATTATTATTTAACATGGGAAGAGTGGGGGTGTTTTGTCAACTATTCTTTATTACAACTATATTGTAGCTATTTTTTTTCAACTAAACAACTTTAACCCATTGACAAACATGAGAACAATTGTAGTAAAGCAAAGACTACTACTACTACTGCTACTACTCTCTATCCTTCCCTATTCCTTTCTTCCTTCCTTTTTTATTTACATTTCTAGATACAAAATAGTTGTGTGAGAACGATGAATTTGTTGACACATTTACTAATCTGTTTCAATATTAGTTTTATTTTATTTTATTTATTTAGGTTTTATTTTTTTGCTTCAGGTTTTATTAATTATTTTTTTTTTTAGATTTTAAGTTTCTATAACTTGGTTGAAGGATTCCAATATGGGTTTTTCATTCTTATATTTCTTATTCGTAGGTTCATATGCATTTTTTGCTGCTAAATGACTTTCGTCTGCGTTCGATTCGTAGGAAAATTATGTTTAATTTTCGATTTATAGGCGATTATTCAGAAAAAATAGGTAACTTTACACGAATAGGGAGGACTTTTTTTCATGTTTGAGTGACCTGTCTGTGATTTTTCATTTTAATATACTCTCATAGAAATGTTTCTGTTATGTCAAAACAAAAATTATTTTCTTACATAACAAGTGTCACCCTCATACATGAATTCCATAGCTAATACAACATACTGACTTAACGGGTCAGGGGTAGTCTAGCAATTTATTTACTACCGCTTGCGAATTGATTTTGCCCGCCATTTCGCAATAACATCCAAAAGTTTACCCACTTATCAGGAAATTTTGCAGGGTTCGTTATGTTCCGTTCAAAATATTTACTAATTTATTTTCATTTTTGGCAAAAGAAGAAAAAAAGCTTTTTGTATCATTTCATTGCATTCTCTTTTTTTTTAGTTTGCTTTGTAATTTAATTACAAGCAGAATATGGCAAAAGGTATGAAAAGACTATGAAACATGAAAAGTTACAATTAGGGCAACCTAAAAATTGGATTTGTTAATTAGGCTGAATAATTAAAAAAAATAATTATATAACAGATCTAAAAAATGTTGGTGCTTCGACGAGATTTTGTAGTCGATAAATGGAGTTTTCAGATTAAAATATGATTTCTACTGGTTTTTCTTATCAATTTTATTATATTACAATGTTGGCTTCCAAACTATGCAGTCGGAATTACCTGAAAATTACTGAATTATTTAAAAAAACAAACTTTAATCGCGTTAGCAGGTGAAAAATTTCGGCCATCTTGTTTAAATTGAAATGAAAAATGACCTCTTATTTAAACTTTCTGTCTTACGGTCGTTTTTTATCAAATTATATTTTATTTTCTTTAATGAATAATTTTGTACCCTATCGATTTTCGTAATTTTTTATATAATCATCTTAAAAATACTAGGAATACATAGATCACCATTGTTTTTATGTGAAATTCAGTTTTACAATTTTCAAAGTTTTGTCTTAACAGTGTAGAAGCGCCAAAATTTCATAAATTGATACAAATATATTAATTATTTTACATTATAAAAACGTTCAATGAACATTAATTGCAATTTTTAGGTTGCCATAATGATATTAAAAAATTAAACGAAATGAAATTTTACTAAAATAAAACGAAAGAAACATAATTATAAAATCTTTGCTATGAAATTTCATCCCCTTAATGAAATGCAATTAGCAAAATGTCAGCTATGAATAAATGCAATGCAATTGAACATTGACTCACTATTTGATGCAATATCTCCGCACCCCCAAGGACTCTGGATTTCTTCTAAACTTCAACATCAATGGATCTTTATATTGCCGAAGAAGACAACCATATCATATGCCCTTCGAAATCACGGTATGGGACAACCAAACATTCTGGATATATCAGAATACTCAATTAGATCTGATTTTCCTCTTGGATCACTAATCATCCGACCTGGCAGTAATATCCTAGAAACTATTGAACTCATTCTGATATTGAACTGCCTAGGTTGTATGATATCCTATAAATGTGAGAGTGCCTCAGGAGTCTATCCTTGAACCTCTATTATTCTTAAATATTGATAAATTACCCCCCCTGACAAAATTGTCTGTGAGATGGATATATATACTGATGACACCACGCTCTAGAACAGATACAACAGGAAAACAAATGAACACATATCTAAAGAAACGGCAGAAACACTAGAGGACGACCTCCAATCTGTAGTGGAATTGGGACAAAAATGGATGGTCACATTTAATGCTGCCAAGACTAAACTTGTTTCCTTCAATAACTACAAGAAACCTTCTCTACTACCAATAGCAATGGCCAAAGACTCTTTATCTGAAAGTACATCTTTTAAACGCGTCGGTCTAACGTTCACAGGAAACATGAGTCATAACAATTACATTGAGAGCATTGCCAAGACCGCTGCGAAAAAGGTAGGTTCTCTCTACCGTGCTAGAAAGCTACTAACACCCGAAAGTATCCTGTACCTCTATAAGGCCACCATTCGGCCATGTATGGAGTATTGTTGTCATATTTTGGCTGGTGCATCTGCTACTTGTTTCTCATTCCTAGACAAGGTTCAAAAGAATCAACCTGATAGGTCCTGAACTGTCATCTAAGCTTCAGCCTCTGTCCCATCAAAGAAATGTAGCATCCCTCTGCCTGTTCTACAAACAGTGAATGCTCTGAGAAACTGCAAGCACTTTTACCCCTCAACGTAAATACCCCCAACAAACCCGATAAGCATCAAAATCGCACCCCTTCACAGCTGAGATACCTAGATGTAAGAAACCCTTCTACTCCAGTAGTTTCTTCCCCGGAACTGCTAGACTTTGGAATTCCCTTCCGGGTTCCTGCTTCCCCAACTGTACTGACATGCAGAAGTTTAAGTGTAACGTGAACCGAAATCTTGCTGCCCAACTCCCCACATAGTACCCTGTAGCTTATGTCCCTTATAGTCGACCCCTTTATTAAAGTGGCAATGTGCCTTGTCTGGGGTGAAAAGGTAATAAGAAAAAAAATTTTTTTAAATAAATGTTTGCAAAGGCAATATAATTTACTCTTCTACCTATCTGATTAAGTTTTTAGTGTTATTATTACAATTAAAATGTTTATTTAGTCCGAAAAACAAATCAGGTACTTATGTACTTATGTTACCATGCTGAAATAATAACGTTATTAGAAAGACATTCATAACATGGGGAGTCAGGGGTGTTTTGTAATTATTCTCTACTTTCACCTAAGATATTTTAAAAAATTGAATTTAATTTGAAAATACTAAAATTTAAAAATGGTGAGGTAACGTGCACAAGAAATAATGTAAGGTGAGAACAAGAAAAGTGGCCGCGAATTGGTAATTGAACTGAGAAGCCAACAAACAACTATACAAAAAATAAATATATGTAAGAAATGTTACTGTAGCCAATTATGGCTAATTTTATATCTACCTGGCTCATTTGTTTTGGTTTACAAGTAGTTTTATTGCTCTTTATTTAATCTTAAAAAAAAAGCCGTTTTTAACATGAGGAAATTGGGGGTGTTTATTCTGAAAGCCGTTCTTAACATGGGAAGGTTGGGATTGTTTATTTTTAAAGCCGTTCTTAACATGGGAAGATTGGGATTGTTTATTTTTAAAGCCGTTCTTAACATGGGAAGATTGGGATTGTTTATTTCTAAAGCCGTTTTTAACATGGGAAGGTTGGGGATGTTTATTCTGAAAGCCGTTCTTAACATGGGGAGGTGGGAGGTGTTTATTCTGAAAGCTGTTCTTAACATGGGGAGATTGGTGGAGTTTATTCTGAAAGCCATTCTTAACATGGTGAGGTTGGGGTGGTTAATCTACGCTGGGTACTCGCGAAAAAAAAAATACCAAAAAAATTGAAAATACCCGTAAATCTTGAATTCAAAACGAGACTACCTTCTTCCAAATTTCATTTCAAATCCGTTCAGAAAAAACTGAATTTTTTTAGATTAAATAAACAGCAATAAAAACTATTCGAAAACTAAAACAAATGAGCCAGGTATTGATATAAAATTAACTTTTATTGGCTAACATAACATTTATTTCTTGTATATATTCATTTTTTGTATAGTTGTTTGTAGGCTTCTCTGCTTCCTGCTAATTGACACCAAATATTGGAAGTCTGGATAATTACTTAAAAATAAAAAAGTACTGTTAAAAGACCCATCCAATAAAAGTCACGGTAATATTTACTGGGTGGGTTTCTACCAGTATTTGTTCTATTTGTAAGTCATTATCGACACTTCAAATATTTGATGTCAATTCATGGCCATTTTTCTTGTTCTGACATTACGTTAAATATTATTTGCTTTTCAAACCGAATAAACATTTTAAAGTGAGTAAAACCACTAAAAATTTTCCCAGATAGGTATAAGGGTTACTTATTTTGCCTTTGATAAAATTTATCTGGTATATATTTGTTTTTTTGACCACTTTTTTGTACCATGTATCGACAATATTATTATACTTGAGAAATGTTATTTTGTTTTCTCATTAATATATGCTAAAATCTATTTGACTGAAAATATAATACTCAAGCAAAAAAATATTTTAATTCTTTTAAGTGATATATGGTATTCTTAATCAAAAAAATATTGAAATTAAGCAATATATATATATATATATATATATATATATATATACACACACACACACATTGTTAATTAACTGCTCGCATAGCAGCAACCATATAGTGCAATGTTTAGAAGCTCTGACTGTCGATTGGGCAATCTGGGATTTGATCCTGGCTTGAGGTAGTTGCTTGTCTAGCTGCACTGATGAGCTGTGAAACACTGAAACAGTACTATATGTGGAGGACTATATATATATATATATATATATATATATATATATATATATATATACATATATATATATATAGTCCTAAGTTTAATGATTAAAGTTAAATACTGTAGATTAAACTATATACATATATATTTAAGTTAAGAATTTATTGTTTGAAACAAGGAATATATAGAGAAAAATTATATTTATTTCCTTAATCCATGGATTTTCAATAATGGCTCATATCCTCAGAGGAAATGAAATGCAATTAGCAAAATGTTCAGCTATGAATAAACAAATATCTTTGCTTTTCAGCATATATATTGAAAATGTTATTTGAAAGTTATTTAAATGGTGCTTAAAAGTCGTTTAGATGTACGACCGTCGAGAGCAACCTGGATTTTTCTCTTATCTAATGTGAAAAAAAGGATTAATGATTGCTCGAGAAGAGAAGGATCGGCGTGCACTTACCTTGAATACTAACCAAGAAGAATTGTTGTTGTTATTCACCCTTTTAAAGTTTTATTTTGTGCTCCGGATCACGTGATAGTTAATCATCTGATCCTTCTATTATATAAGAGGGGTCATTCCCTTGTCTCGTCTCTCTTTTTTTTCTTCACCACAAACTGATTCAGTTGCCGGCGATTGAAAGTAAATCTTTTCCACTTTCGTCTGGCGAAAATACTACAAGACGGTTACGTCGCGGAAGGGGGCAATTTTTTCGCAATCTAAGGTAAGTGCATTGCTCCCTTCTTGATCTTTCACGAAAAACACCCGTCTAGCTGAATCCACTGTGAAAAATTTCCCCCACTCTATATCTGTGCCTAAATCAAAACGCGGATTCCATGAACAAAGCTTCTTTCTTAGAACTGCACGCCTGTGGAACTCTGTTCCGTCTGCCTGCTTCCCTCCGGACTACAACTTGGTTGTCTTCAAGTCCAATGTTAACAAATTCCTAATGAACCGCCCCCTTAAGTAAACATTTCAGCAAATCTCCTCACTAACGTAATGTACTTGCAATAACCCTTATCCCTGAGTGGCTTCCGGGCCTTGATAAGTGGTTATCACTGTGTAAAAAAAAAAAAAAAAAAAAAAAAATCTGAGCGGTCATTTGATTCTTTGCTGGAAATTAATTTTTTCACACTAAGAAGGATTTAATTATGTTATGTATTCTTCCAGTGATACCGTATGATCTGATTTTCCCGAGAAGCCCTAGATGCTATACCCTGTCAAAAGCCTTAAATATACCTGGAGCTACCGCCCTACCCTCCCGTGCTTTGTCAAGTGAATGGTATATTTGTTATATATTTGTTTTTTGACCACTTTTTCGAATCTCTATGGATTGTAAACAGACCCTTATGTAAAGCTATTAACGTGATAGTGACCATCGTTTTCAAAGTGTGTTATAATTAATTAAAATAATAATAATAATAATAATAATAATAATAGTATTAGTTTGAGAGTTGATTTAAATAAATTAACCATAAACATGATTAAAGATGAAAATATTACATTTGATATTATTATTTTTGAGAAAGTATCGCATTATTCTTTATACAAATAAAATAAAAACAAAGAAAGCGAGAAATACTTACTCTTAATGAAATTTTCTTATGTATAATTTGTCAGCTTTAAAGAAAGAATTGATTATATTTGATTTGTAAAATTTAAATGAAATTCATTCTTATAGCAAATCGTTTTATAAATAAAACGTCTTCATCAAATGAAGTTTTTTTTTTTTTTTTTTTAACTGGTCGTCGTTGTATTCCTTTCAAACCGGAAGTAGATTTAGAATTATCTCCCATTGAATTAAATCGGAATCATTTATTTTCTCACGAAAAACCTTATTTGAAAGAGAAAATATAAGATACACATAAGCAATCTCCGTATTAATAATTTCATGCGAACGCTTTTTCGACACTTCTACACTATTGGGACGAAATTTCGAAAATTGTAATATTGAATTCCACATGAAAATAATGGTATATACGCATTCCTTGTATTTTGAAGATGATTATATAAAAAAAAATTACGTAAGTCAAAAAGGTGAAACTAAAAAAATAGAATTTGATGAAATCGATCGTAAGACACTGGAGAGTTCAAAGGGAGGTAATTTTCCGTTTTGATTTAAACAAGATGGCGGCAATTTTTAACCTGCTAACACGATTAAAGTTGTTTTTTTTTAATAATTCAGTAATATTCAGATAATTTCGACTGCATAATTTGTATTCTGTAGAAGCGCCTGTTTTTCGCTTTGATTAATGTCGCAATTGCCTTCGTCGGAGACATTTTTTTGCAACAAATATTGTGAATATAAATATAATCTTTTTACGTTACATTCTTTTTTTTTTTTGGTAAATTTTCAGATTAGGTCCACCCCCACAATTTTCTTTCAAATGACGACTTAAATAGGTTTTCGACTATGCTGAATACGAAAATCGCATTGAAAATTTTCAGAAATAAGTAGTTATCGAGATATAAAAAGTTGTATAATGCATTGTATTCTTTGGCGGCCATCTTTTTTACGCGCGTGCGCCATAAACAAATCTACTCATCTATGACTGACACTGAACGCGCGTAAAAGATGGCTGCCAAAGAATACAATGCATAATATAACTTTATATATCTCGATAACTAATTATTTCTCCAAAATTTCAATGCGATTTTCGTATTCAGCATAGTCGAAAACCTCCAAAAGTTGTCTTTTAAAAGAAAATTGTGGAGGTAGACCTAATCTAAAAAAAATACCGTTTTTTTTATATAAAGATGATGACATAACGAACGTTTAGCAGTTAAAATCAATTTATTATTTGCTAATAATTCAAAATAAAATGGCGTAACGGCCGTATTGATGTCAAGTGAAAACGTCGGATGGAGCTAATAATATTTATTGTAAAACAAATAAACAAACTGGCATGGAAGAAAATGTTTCACGTTTGTACACAATTTTATTTTTTTAGGTATTTTTTACAAAAAAATATCTAATACTTGAATTAATTTTTGCATAAAATAAAATGTTTATGTTTTCTTTTCTTTTTTTTTTAACATAATGCAATGTTTTTTCCAATAGTTTGAATCTGTTTTAGCATTTACTTTATTAAATACTTATTGATTTCTTTATATTTATTAGAAAAACAGAATACAATGTTGTTTTTTCTTTTACCTTGTATTATTTATAGTGAGCCGTTTAGACCTGCCAAACTTGCTTTGTCTACATTGAACACAAGGACACAGAACAAGCTGTGTGCATTAGCTCACACGCATGGAGTGGAGCAGTGGAGCACGTGCAGGCAGCACAAGGCTTCCGGTGACCTTTGACAATACTTCCATTTATCTCCTTTTATCTCTTTCTTTTTTTTCACTTGACACCAAGCCGGACACACGTATAAACCATGCGCTTCATAAGCATGCACCCGGAGAGCAACAACAGAAACATGAGGTAGGCTCGCATATTTTTCATATGGATTGTTACCTGTAAGATGCTTACACATGAAGCTACCCAATTATTGCACTAATGTATAAACTTTGTTTGGTTTTGAATAAATAATGTAATTTTATGTATATACTGGTATAATGGTTTTCTTTATTGCTAAGTCGTGAACATGCTTTATACAACCTCGCAACATATTAATGTAATTTTGAAAGGAAAAAAAGTTAACAAATGACATGCAGATATCATGTAAAATATTGGCGAAGTATTTTTTTCTTTTTCCTTTTTTCCTTTTTACTCTACGACGCTAAAGTTGTGGTTAGAAGCAAGAAAGAGAAGTCTTACCGTGGGTGCTCAGCGAGTGGGAACAGGGTGACACAGACGCCATCAAGGGTCGACTGATCGACGCTTTTGCAGAGGGGCCTTTTCTTCGCCTGAACTCACTCGCTGAGCACCCACGGTAAGACTTCTCTTTCTTGCTTCTAACCACATGCCATGTTCATTTCTCGGTGCTGGGCGATTATTTCCGATCAGCCAGGAGAGAAGGCAACGAGAGTAGAGACAGAGGACTGTAGCGATAACCTTTCTTGAACATTCCGTTTGTGTATTTGAAGTGACCCCCCCCCCTTATACTTCAGAACTCCTGCAAAATTCTAAGATTGCCAAATACTTTGTTTGAGTGGAGAGTGTTATCTAGGTATGGGCAAAAATGATGGGATAAAGATAGGTGGACATAGTTTTGAAAGCCGATTTATCATTATATTTTTGTAGGTTTCTGACTACTTTTTTATTGTATTTGGTTGGTTGTTTTGTTTTACGGCATATCAACCCTTTTCAGGTTATTTAATGCCGAATCTGGTGATTTTGAAGAACGATTTTTTAATATAGTGTATTTGTTTCTTTTTAAGTCATATTCTATTTAACCCATAGTAGGGACCCTAACAGGTACTACCACTTCGGGTCAGAGTGGACCTGGGAGCAATGGCAATTAAAGGATGGCTCCACACTCCCTAAGGCCTACAAGCTGGGGCCTCACCATCGGATATAGTTTAAGGTCATATCCAGGACCGATTGTATTTGGAAGATTAGAAACTAAAGTTAATTTCCAAAAGAAAAATAATACTTACACATGTGAAAAAAAGTTATTGAAAATGTTTTCACAGCGAGCTAACAAATTCAGCTAAATTTTGAAGTTAAATAAATTCATTGTAAAAATCCTTTGAAAGATAAATATTCGTTTTATGGGTATATTTCATAGACGTTTTACTAATTAGTAAAGTACTAAGAAACTGAATTAAATAAATAAAAAAACACCCTGTTTGCATAAAAATTAGCTTAATTAGCCACCCCCAAAAGCGAGAGATTCTTGCTTCCCTTAACTAAAACAAAACGTACTCCTTATCTCATAGATTATACAGAAGCCCAATATCTCAGACAGTCGAAAGGCTGTCTGAAAATGACGTCAGGTAGTTAAAGGGAGATAGGGTGCTGTTTTTCTTTTCTCCCAGCCGTGCACCCGTACATTGCTATCATGAACGTTTGTATAATTTATATCATTTTTCCTGCTTTTAAATTAAAAAAATTTTTTTTTCAAGATTATACAAAAATTATGTTACCTCGAAAGTGTCACATTCATGCAACCAAGGAAAATATTAGAATCTTACAAATAAAAATTATGCGAAACTTGTAATCTAAAAAATTAGAACTATTTTTTGCAATTATAATTTTGTTTATTTGTGTGTGTGTGTGTGTGTGTGTGCGTGTGTGTGTGTGTGTGTGTGTGTGTGTGTGTGAAAATATTAAATAAACAATGCTTAATTCTATGATAATATCGGTAGTTCGAGAAATGTCTTTTTCTTTGAGTTATCTCCAATTCTATTAATACAGACTTTAGGGTCTTTTTTTTTTCGTAATGTTCCTGTAACTTTTTAGAATTATTACAATTTACGTATATTTTTTTATATAAAAAATAGCAAAAATAAATTCATGCTTTTTTTTTTGCTACTGAAAACCATAACTTTATTAAAGGAATTTTTGTTTAACCGAATTAATACATTTCCACTAAGATTTAAATAAAAATTATGGGTTCATTATATTCCGTGTATCATAATTTGATAAATACTGAAAATTCATTAAAATTGGTTAATTTCCTGATGTTTTTTGAATTTTTAAATAAAGAGGATGGTTAAAATGTTTATACATTTTGAGCATCGGCATTCATGCTGCATGTACCTAGTGTCATCTGATAATTTATTTATTTTATTTAATTTTGATTGTGTGTGTGTGTGTGTGTATGTAAACATTTATTTTATTTAATTTTGATTGTGTGTGTGTGTGTAAACATTTATTTTATTTAATTTTGATTGTGTGTGTGTGTAAACACTTATTTTATTTAATTTTGATTGTGTGTGTGTGTAAACATTTATTTTATTTAATTTATTGTGTGTGTGTGTGTGTGTGTGTAAACATTTATTTTATTTAATTTTGATTGTGTGTGTGTGTAAACATTTATTTTATTTAATTTTGATTGTGTGTGTGTGTAAACATTTATTTTATTTAATTTTGATTGTGTGTGTGTAAACATTTATTCTATTTAATTTTGATTGTGTGTGTGTGTGTAAAAATTTATTTTATTTAATTTTGATTGTGTGTGTGTAAACATTTATTCTATTTAATTTTGATTGTGTGTGTGTAAACATTTTATTTAATTTTGATTGTGTGTAAACATTTATTTTATTTAATTTTGATTGTATGTGTGTGTGTAAACATTTATTTTATTTAATTTTGATTGTGTGTGTGTGTGTGTGTGTGTGTAAACATTTATTTATTTATTGAAATAATTTTTAAGCGATACTACTTTTTGTGTAAATTTAAAAAAACAAGAAGTCCATTCTGGTTAGCACAATTTTCAACTAACACCGGTAATGGTCTCCCACTCTTCTGTTACGCCAAGAAACCACATTTAGCAATTTCTAACAATTGCGTTCCCAAAATCAAGATGGCTGAAATGGATTCAGTTGATGTAAATACGCCAAGCATGAAACAAAATAGGAAACCTAATAGAATTATTTTTTTATTTAGTTTAAACACTTTTTTGTTATAAAGCAATAAAAAATTATAAACTTTTATTTCTTTACATTTATGTAAATTTCTTTTTTTTTTTAATATTTAAAATATATTCATATGGAAATATTTTATTTCCCAAAAATAATTTACTTTTAACACTTCTTGTTTTACGACGAAAATAATAAGATTTTTTTTTACCTAGGTATGTTGCAGCATTACATGTCGGTCGACATAAATTAATGAAAATAGATAACAAGTTTATATATGCACGTCTGTAGACCTTATTTAAAACAAGTAGAAAACATTTACACATTTCTTCATACAGACCATGCCTGTGTTTGTTGCCCTCTGGCGATCATGTCAACACACTGAGATTAAATATTTGCTTAACGTTGTTACAAAGATAATTCATGCATTGTAGAGTTCGTTCATGATTTTGCAAAGTTTAGCTTACCTCTGTAAGGCTGGATCAGTATGCAGTAGTTCGTTTACTGAATTGCGTGTGTAAACCAAATTCGGAACATGTGGTGTGATGCCCCTGACGCGTGCTATGGGGGAAAAGGAGAAAGGGAAAACGAGAGAGAGATAGATGGAATAGAAAATGGGGCAAAAATATTTTAAACGGAAATTAGTGACGATACCTGCCTGTCAGAGGTGAGGTCAAAAGGGCAATAATTGCTTATTCTTTACGTTTTACAATGTGTGTTCACTTTGCGTGAACATATTTGATAGAATAGTTTTTAAACTAATGTATCTCTACAGCCGTAAAACTAAAAAAAGTTTATTTAAAGAAATTTAAAAATAAAAGTTCATTATTTTTATTGTATCATCAGCGTCATAAGAAGTTGAAATGGAGCTACATTTTTGTGCCAATTTCCTGACTTGTGTAATTGTTGTAGACCCGTGCTAAGGGTTACAAATGAAAGAAACCATAAGTAGTGTAAAGTGTATAAAAATATAATATGTATTTATCATCAAGAATACAGGAGCCACTAGAGCGGTATGAGAGGAACGTGTTCGTAGCATGCGATTAAACATGGTATCAATGTCTCTGTTTAGTCTCTGAAACCAGTGGTATTCATATGACTGGTTGATTCCACTTAGTTCTGAAATAGGGGTGATTTGTACCCACAACACCTCCCCCCCGAGCTTTTCATTCCCCTGGAATGATCGTATAGCTCGTTTTTCTAGGGTTGATCTCTATCGGGTCGGTCATTTTCCTTTTTCTGGAGGACCAGCATTGTCCAGCTGCTTGTGGTGTTACCAGGTCTAACGTGTCATATATCCGGTCCATTACGTCTTCTTGTTCAGCAGGAGGTTGTCTTTCATCATCTGTGATACATTTCCGAATTTGGTTTGAATGTTTCTTGGGAGTAAATCTTGGACATTCGATAATGTAGACCATCTGCCCGATCCTTTTCTGGACTTTTCCTAGTTCCCATATTGTACTATTATTCGTGTGTACCTAGAAAACTATCTTTCACCAGGTAAATATCTCTTTTGTATTTGGCGGTTTCACTTGTTTTGGCAAAAGTTTCTCGAAGACCAGACTAATTTTCCCTGCGAACATTAACTCTGCCAGCAACATCTTCGCTGAAGTACTTTCATTTGTCATGATTCGGTAAACTTGTAAAAACTGCTGTAGCGCCTTTTCTGAGGGCGTTCCTTTAGCTTTCTTCAGGGCTCTTTTCAGCATGTCTACAAACCTCTCTGCCTGACCATTTGACCGAGGACGATAGGTTGGTGTCATTATGTAATTAACCTGGAAATCCTCGCAGAAACTTTTAAAATCTGCTGAAGTGAATTGTGTGCCATTGTCTGACACTAGACAATCTCCAACACAATCTACAACACCAAACCTAGCATACAATTCGTGAAGAGCACTGATTGTAAAATCCGTCATTGGGCTTTTACATCGAAATACCTCAGGTCATTTTGAAAAAACTGTCTCCCACTCTTAAATAATAGTTTCCATCCAGTGGGCCTGCGTAATCTATGTATATTCTTTGCCATGGGTGGTCCACTTTAGGCCACAGGCTAAATTGTATTGGGGGCGATTTGCAGCCAAAGTGCATCCCTTACGCGGTTTTACAGTGCCTTCTATATCAGTTTCCATACTCTTCCAGTAAACATAGGACCTCATGAGGCTCTTCATTCGCGTAGCTCCAGGGTGCCTTGTATGGAGATCCTTTAGAATTTTCTTTTGTAGTGTAACTGGGATTACTACTCTTTCTCGGTACAACATTACCTCATTGCACATAGAATAAGTTTCCGCCACCGATTCATCCGATTTAATTTTTTGTTCCATTTCTTTGATGAAACTATCTTTTTCAGCCTCCCTTATTATATCTTGCAAAGTGACTGGTAGTTCCTTGATCGTATTAAATAGTATTTGTGTATAGTCTTTTTCACTTTGTAGTGACACTATTACTGTATCTTCCAACAGTTCCCTTGATTTCGGGATTGATCGCAACAGTCTATCTGCGTGACTTAACTTCGCAAATGTAAGAAATTCCATACTGAAATCGTAATTCATTAGAATGGTCCCCCATCTTTGCAATCTGTTGGTCGTGTTAGTTGTCAGACCTTTTTTTAGAGCCAAAGATGGTTATAAGTGGCTTATGGTCAGTTTGTAATTTAAATTTACGACCGTGTAAAAATCGGTGGAATTTTGTAACACCGAATATGATTCCCAGTGCTTCCTTTTCGATTTGGGAGTAATCCTTCTCGGCAGGAAGTAAAGTCCTTGACGCATGTGCGATCAGCTTAGTGGACCCATCAGGCATCTTGTGTAGAATGCACACCCTGATCCCATAAGAACTTGCGTCAGTTGCAACAATAATCTCTTGTTTCGGATTTAAATAAGTCAGGGATAAATCTAACGTTAATACATCTTTTACTTTCTTAAACGCTGCCTGGCACTCAGGCGTCCAGACCCATTTTTCGTCCTTTTGTAATAGTACATTCAATGGCGCACGCAATTCATGCATTCTCCTAATGAACGTTTAGTAATAGTTCGCGAACCCTAAAAATCTCTGCATTATGAGGTTCTGGCATGTCTTTTATAGCTGTGAACCTGTCTGGATCGGGTTTCGTCCCGTCCTTATCTATTGTATGACCCAGGTATTTAATTCGTTCAAAAAAAAAATTGGCATTTTGCTTCCTTCAATGTGAAGCGTATTCTTTTATTCTGTCAAACACTTGAAATGCATGATCTCTTTGCTGTTCAACATTTTGACTACGCATAAGAATATCGTCCAGATATCCTATTGAAAAATCCAAACTGCTTAGCAAAGTATTGATTACCTGTTGGAAAATTGCAGGTGCTACTTTTATACCAAATGCTAATCTATTAAATTTATAAAGTCCTTTATGCGTTGAGATACACAAAAGTTTCGAGCTATGTTCCTGTACTGGTATTTGTAGGTACGCCTCGCTTAAATCTATTTTGGAAAAGATTTTTCCACCATTTAACTTAGCGAATATTTCGTCTGGGTTTGGTAGCAGGTTGTGATGCTCCTTGAGTGCTATATGCAATCTGCTTGAGAAGTTCGCACATACGGCATTATATAACAATGCAGTCTCGCCGAATCTCGTGTGCTCTCACGCACATATGCAAATTTAGAGGACTCTGTCTTTTATAAAAACAGGCTACTGGAGCAGATGGGAGAGACGCGAAAACGAGTCTGCAGGAAGTACTGACGGACAATGCTGCTGCAGTGAGCTGAAGTTTTTTTTCCTTTGCCAACGTAAGTAAAGAAGGTGACAATTTGGAGCAAGTCATTAGACAGAGAAAAATTATAACTGATTTCACCAGCAAGATTTGTGAGATAAGAGTGGGTAAACCAGTCAGAATGGTGAGTATTAAAGTCACTGATGATAAAAATAGAACTCTCTGGATGGAGTTGTAATGCATTGTCAATATTATTAGATATAGCATCAACAAAAGAGCAAATAGGAAGTGGAGTGCAGCAAAGACAACATCAAATACATATGAAGCAATGCATTGATATTTAAGAGTGATGACACGTTTGATAGGGAAATCCTTGCGAATAAACATAACAATACAATGCAAACGCGGGGAAGAGTCTAAACGAACAAGAGGCAAATAACTCTTCACATGCTTGGCCTTCGGGCCAAGATCAAAGTGTAGTATCTGTTCCGGCAGATGCTGCAAGCTATGACTAGCAAAGACCAGATGTGGGGGCAACCCCACATGCTTGACCATTAACCAGCTCCCATTTCCCACCTCTCGGGATTTGGTCCCCTTTTTCCCTTCCCCCTCCCTTCACTCCTCACATTAAAAATCGGCCTTGTGCCTAATTTGCTCGGTGGGGGAGCAAATAAACACCATCTGTTCCGGCAGATATTCCAAGCTATGACTAGCTATGACTAGCTACGACTAGCAAAGACCAGATGTGGGGGCAACCCCACATGCCTGACCATTAACCAGCCCCCATTTCCCACCTCTCGGGAGCTGGTCCCCTTTCTCCCTTCCCCCTCCCTTCACTCCTCACATTAAAAATCGGCCTTGTGCCTAATTTGCTCGGTGAGGGAGCAAATAAATACCATCTGTTCCGGCAGATACTACACTTAAGATAATTTGTACCAGTCAATGGAGGGGAGGGGAAACCCTCTATACTGGGACAATTATTATTTTTGGTAACCAGAGTGCCCCCTTTTTGCCTACTTTTAGGGGAGCTGGTTTTTACCTCACATTAAAAACGGCCTTGTGCCTAATTTGCTCAGTGGGGGAGCAAATAAACACCATCTGTTCCGGCAGATACTGCAAGCTATGACTAGCTATGACTAGCTATGACTAGCAAAGACCAGATGTGGGGGCAACCCCACATGCCTGACCTTTAACCAGCTCCAATTTCCCACCTCTCGGGAGCTGGTCCCCTTTTTCCCTTCCCCCTCCCTTCTCTCCTCACATTAAAAATTGGCCTTGTGCCTAATTTGCTCGGTGGGGGAGCAAATAAATACCATCTGTTCCGGCAGATACCGCAAGCAAAGACCATATGTGGGGGTAACCCCACATATCAGACCTTGGTCAATGTAGGGGCAACCCTTCATACCAACAGTTACTATCCAGCTCCCATTTCCCACCTCTCGGGAGCTGGTCCCCTTTTTCCCTCCCCCTCCCTTTCTCTCCACATTAAAAAACGGCCTTGTGCCTAATTTGCTCAGTGGGGAAGCAAATAAATACAATCTGTTCCGGCAGATACTGCACTTAAGATAATTTGTACCAGTCAATGGAGGGGAAACCCTCTATACTGGGACAATTATTATTTTTGGTAACCAGAGTGCCCCCTTTTTGCCTACTTTTAGGGGAGCTGGTTTTTACCTCACATTAAAAACGGCCTTGTGCCTAATTTGCTCAGTGGGGGAGCAAATAAATACCATCTGTTCCGGCAGATGCTGCACTTAAGATAATTTGTACCAGTCAATGGAGGGGAAACCCTCTATACTGGGACAATTATTATTTTTGGTAACCAGAGTGCCCCCTTTTTGCCTACTTTTAGGGGAGCTGGTTTTTACCTCACATTAAAAACGGCCTTGTGCCTAATTTGCTCAGTGGGGGAGCAAATAAATACCATCTGTTCCGGCAGATGCTGCACTTAAGATAATTTGTACCAGTCAATGGAGGGGAAACCCTCTATACTGGGACAATTATTATTTTTGGTAACCAGAGTGCCCCCTTTTTGCCTACTTTTAGGGGAGCTGTTTTTTACCTCACATTAAAAACGGCCTTGTGCCTAATTTGCTCAGTGGGGGAGCAAATAAATACCATCTGTTCCGGCAGATGCTGCACTTAAGATAATTTGTACCAGTCAATGGAGGGGAAACCCTCTATACTGGGACAATTATTATTTTTGGTAACCAGAGTGCCCCCTTTTTGCCTACTTTTAGGGGAGCTGGTTTTTACCTCACATTAAAAACGGCCTTGTGCCTAATTTGCTCAGTGGGGGAGCAAATAAATACCATCTGTTCCGGCAGATGCTGCACTTAAGATAATTTGTACCAGTCAATGGAGGGGAAACCCTCTATACTGGGACAATTATTATTTTTGGTAACCAGAGTGCCCCCTTTTTGCCTACTTTTAGGGGAGCTGGTTTTTACCTCACATTAAAAACGGCCTTGTGCCTAATTTGCTCAGTGGGTGAGCAAATAAATACCATCTGTTCCGGCAGATACTGCAAGCTTTGACTTGCAAAGACCAGATGTGGGGGCAACCCCACATGCCTGACCTTTAACCAGCTCCCATTTCCCACCTCTCGGGAGCTGGTCCCCTTTTTCCCTTCCCCCTCCCTTCACTCCTCACATTAAAAATCGGCCTTGTGCCTAATTTGATCGGTGGGGGAGCAAATAAATACCATCTGTTCCGGCAGATACTGCAATCAAAGACCATATGTGGGGGCGGCCCCACATATAAGACCTTGGTCAATGTAGGGGCAACCCTTCATACCAATTGTCACTATCCAGCTCCCCTACTCCCGGGGGAGCTGGTCCCCATTTCCCCTTCACTCCTCACATTAAAAATCGGCCTTGTGCCTAATTTGGTCGGTGGGGGAGCAAATAAATACCATCTGTTCCGGCAGATACTGCAAGCTATGACTAGCTATGACTAGCAAAGACCAGATGTGGGGGCAACCCCACATGTTTGACCATTAACCAGCTCTCATTTCCCACCTCTCGGGAGCTGGTCCCCTTTCCCTCCCCCCTCCCTTCACTCCTCACATTAAAAATCGGCCTTGTGCCTAATTTGCTCGGTGGGGAGCAAATAAATACTATCTGTTCCGGCAGATACTGCAAGCAAAGACCATATGTGGGGGCAACTCCACATATAAGACCTTGGTCAATGTAGGGGCAACCCTTCATACCAATTGTCACTATCCAGCTCCCCTACTCTCCGGGGAGTTGGTCCACATTTCCCCTTCACTCCTCACTTTAAAAATCGGCCTTGTGCCTAATTTGCTCGGTGGGTGAGCAAATAAATACCATCTGTTCCGGCAGATACTGCAAGCTATGACTAGCTATGACTAGCTATGACTAGCAAAGACCAGATGTGGGGGCAACCCCACATGCCTGACCTTTAGCCAGCTCCCATTTCCCACCTCTAGGGAGCTGGTCCCCTTTTTCCCTTCCCCCTCCCTTCACTCCTCACATCAAAAATTGGCCTTGTGCCTAATTTGCTCGGTGGGGGAGCAAATAAATACCATCTGTTCCGGCAGATACTGCAAGCAAAGACCATATGTGGGGGAAACCCCACATATAAGACCTTGGTCAATGTAGGGGCAACCCTTCATACCAATTGTCACTATCCAGCTCCCCTACTCCCCGGGGAGTTGGTCCCCATTTCCCCTTCACTCCTCACTTTAAAAATCGGCCTTGTGCCTAATTTGCTCAGTGGGGAAGCAAATAAATACCTCAAAGTGTAGTATCTGTTCTTCAGATGTTCCACTTCAATTTCTTGTTCTCTGTCAGTGGAGGAGAAATCCTTCACGACTGAGACAATTTTTATTTTTGTTCCTTTTCTCCACGTTAAAAAACGACCCTGGTGTATAACTCTGTCCCGTGGAGAGGCATTGTAAATAGGAACTCTTCACATGTATTCATTGAAGAATCTAAATCAATCTCACGAAAGGGCAATAATGTGAGCATATTGACCTCTGACGTTACTATAAGAAATAGTAGCCTGCTTCTTGTATGGATTCGTGGAAGGTATGATTAAATAAAAATAAATACATAAAATTAAAGGATAATCAGATCATTACAAGCTCGGAAGAAACTTCGCTATCAGCATTCCATCTCATTGATCCCAAAGAGACGAGACAAGAAGACAACCCCCTCAAGAGATATAGAGTGAGAGAATGGTTACTAGGTTAACCAGCAAAATGTTTACCCCTTAACTGATTATGTGGCTAACCAGAAACGGGTATTTTTTTTACCTTGTTTCCAAGAGATAAAATATCGAGATTGTCCTGTTAGAAAACGACCAGGAAGTATATAATACTGATGAAGAGTGTAAGATAAAATAATAAAAAAAGACTCGGTGTCAAGAATGAACATGAGCTAAACAGGAACAGAAATACAAAGGTTAGAGAAAATAATTATAAAAAAGAAAAAAAAAGTTGATAGAGTTAATACGAACGTGTAGTAATCCACAAGACCCATCGAAATGAGACCAACATCTATATATATAAAAGGCAAAATGTGTGTGATCATTTCGTGTATGTCTTCAAAAGGCTTCTTTCGCACGCACTCCCGGGGTCGTTACTATCGCTTAAAACTGTGTACATAGGTCCTATATCATATATCTAGGATTTGAGAATGCGGGTCGTCTCTAGATTTATTTACGTCGACTTTTATGAGATTCACGCTATTTCGCTATGTACATTGTTTGTCCTGCATTAAAAGTATAAATACAGTGAAATTAAAACGTGTTCTCGGCTTTCACGCGCTGCTTTCCCCCCTTCCCACCATCATCTGGGGGGGGAGTGAAAACTAAAAATAACGATCCAGCGATGACGTCATTTAGCGTCTTCCTGTCAATCAAACCTCTTTTACTAGCTTTATAAGCCTTAACTTAACAGCTAATCAATTACTCTCACTCGTAGTCGAGACGGTTAAGTAGTTGGCTTTGGTCTTCACCTCCGCGTCATCAAGGCTTTCCGGGTTCAATCCCTCTTCCCGACCTAAACTATTTTTTTTCTTTTACACCTTTAAACACCCGGGCAACGTTTTTTTTTATTACTTCGCTTATTCTTTAGTTTACCCCTCCCCCATACACAGGTTTATTTATGCCATCTTTTTTTCCGTTTTGGTTTTGGGTTGTTTATTTTTACATCGTCTTTTTTATAATATTTAAGCAGGGTTATTAATTACCCCCCCATAACACACCTACAAACACCCGGGCAACGCCGGGTACCCCCCCCGCTAGTCCTATTATAAATTTGTGTACTGTGTGTGTGTGACGCGGTTTTAGTCAGCTTACAAGCAACCCACCCAGGCAATTTAGGTACCAAAATGAAGCTTATGACCCAGCGGATGTTTTAGTGGTATTTATATCCATGTTTGGTTTATGGAAATGCAAAATAAATGCAAAAAATGCAAAGTAGTAGTGGTGATAGGAGTTGGTTGGTTGGTTGGTTGTTTTGTTTTACGGCATATCAACCCTTTTCAGGTTATTTAATGCCGAATCTGGTGATTTTGAAGAACGATTTTTTAATATAGTATATTTGTTTTTTAAGTCGTATTCTATTTAACCCATAGTTGGGACCCTAACAGGTGCTACCACTTCGGGTCAGAGTGGACCTGGGAGCAATGGCAATTAAAGGGTGGCTCCACACTCCCTAAGGCCTGCAAGCTGGGGCCCTCACCATCGGATATAGTTTAAGATCATATCCAGGACCGTGATAGGAGTTAAATCGGTGGGAGTAGTAGCAGAGACAAGATAGTAGTGGTGATAGCAGTTAAATTGGTGGGAGTAGCATCAGCAGCCGTTAGGCAAAGTGGTGGTGAGAGGCATTAAATCGGTGGGAGTAGCAGCAGTCAACAATTAATATTGGTTGAAAAATACAAGATTTAAATAAAAATTACTTCCATTTTCTCCGTCTGATCAACAAAACAAAAAAAAAAGGACTTTCTCTGATTTGCAACCAAAAAAAAAAGTAAGTAAAAAGTTTTCGATTAATATTGATTGAAAAATACAAGATTTTTTTGTTTACTTTTTAAAAAAGAATACTTCCATTTTCTCCGTCTGATTAAAAAAACAAAAAAAAAATGGATTTCTCTGATTTGACCATCATATTGTTGCATAGGGATGGGTTCCTTTTTAGAGATAGGATGGGAACATTCCTATTGATGAGAAGAAGATACATTTATACATTTCTGTGATGTTTCTTCTTCACACATACAGTGAGGAAAGAGGGAGTGATCAGTTCTTTTAACACACAAGGAGACAGTCATTACTTATGATGGAGAGGGAGACATTACTTAAGATGGGTTATACAAAGTTCATTAATAACAATGATTTCACATTGCCTTCAATTTGGTAGAATGATGACACGAAGACGGCAGTTACAAAAATATGATGATGTTCTTTTATTCCATTTGACCGGTCGAAATGATGATGACATCCAGGAATTCAAAGTCGTTTCTACATGTTTAATGTTCTAACCCTTCGCTTCTAAAGGGGGACCCTGATAATGTCAGTTCTGTCTCCGTCCGACTCGACTCTGGACTCTGTCTCTCTCTGTCCCGACTGCCCTCTTCTTCGACTGAACTAGATCCTATATGAAGAATTCATTTCTGCCATGACCTCATATGTGTGTCTGTAAACGTGATCGACCCACTTGGTCTGAACATGCATGGTTCGGCACTTGTTTCCGAACCATTTTTGCAGACAAAGAATTCTCACTAACCTATTTTTCGACCTTACTTGTTTTTCAATATGTTTTTATATTGCTATTGTTCATTCTTCTCTAGCTGACCTTATTTTAATTCAGTTTTCATAAAAAGAATTGAACAATCAAAATTCCTTTTACAACAAACATACCTAAATTATTTTATGTGAAACTGAACAATGCGAAATTCCATTTCTGAACGTTGCTTACAAAGTTCAAATCTCGGTCTATCCTAATCTCATTTTCACTTATCTAATGTTTTTCTTAATTACAAGAAAAGGGGAACCTTTCTTCAACAAAATGTATAAATTCTTATTCCTATTAAGGTCAAAATCAGAGGTAGAAAATGAGTTCATTTTATATATATATAGGGACTAGAATATCTTGTCTTTTTCTTTCCCAGTTTTACCAACTAGTCCTCTACTTTTCCATGTTTAAGCTTAACCATATTAATTTTTGATGCTCGCATTTTTCTATTATAATCCATGATTTTTCCAGGCTTCCAATCAATTCACTTGTTCTTTGTTTAATTTCAGTCTTATTTTTTGCCCCCATAAACACATATGTAATAACAATGTACGGCACTCGTCTGCTTTCAATAAAATACCACCAATTATATCCCTTTCATGCTTTCATTAGTGAATTACTAGCAACAGTAGTCGCTGAACCATACTACATGGGCGAGGGTAAAAATACGTACCTGTCTTAAAACAATTGCCGTGAATATCATTTTATTGAGAAAGAATGATTTGTAAAAGACAAAATAAAATGTCCATCAAGCCATTCGCAGTGTGCGCACACGCCCCTCACCTACTTTGTGGTTTTCATCTAGACATGAGTCTGGTGTACTTTTAGGGTTAGGGTTAAGATGAGATTTATGGACACGGTCAAGATTAGTGTCGGACTCACCACATGAAGGTCAATGAAATCCTTATATTCTGCGATAAAAATACTGAATCAAGTATAGCATGGAATGCATCGTGGAAACGTCGACAGCTTTGGGTACAGAAACATAAATATAAAAGAAAACATGTTTCGACAAATAGTGAAATATGATTTTCCCCGTATTTTGTCTGTTATTTATTATATTTTACTAGGGTAGCGGTGGAGCTCTTCTGCAAAAGACCATATAAAACCTTCTTCGCATCTGAAAATTTATTGAAATAAAAAAAACAGAATAATTTTCGTAATGGCTGTTTATTAAAAAAACTGATTTGGTACAATAATCGTGAAGCTAGTATTTTTTCTTTGGCGGAAGAAATAAAACGTTTTGCAGCTATTACCTTGATGATATACGCCACAAAGTCATTGTTTTTAATTTGGACAGTAGCACTTGTCCCATGGTTGATTGCAATCTTTGGGCTCTATAGTTCTGCAGTCTTCGCCACTACAACAACTGGTTGAATGTGGGAGGCAGTATTGAAAGAATGCTTTGCACTGTGAATAGAAAAAAAAACAACCGTTGATATTGTAGTACCACAGGAATACTATAAAATTAAAAATGTATATTGTAGTATAATATACACATTTTACATAAATAATAATAAAAAAAATAGAAATATATACATACAAATATATATATATATATATATATTTCATCCGCCCTCCTCGCACCCCCCCCTGACCTCATTCACTCTTTCACTCTTTCACTCTTTCATCCCATAATAACGAACATTTCTGTAAAAGTCTGAGGAAGCTACGAGGGCAAAAAAAAAAACAGCCGCGTAGCTGAAACAATAATGTAACTTACCAGAAAGATACGGTAATACAAATAAAACGTATATATATATATATATATATATATATATATATATATATATATATATATATATATATATATATATAGTTAGTAATTTATAAAATATATATGGCGATTAAGCTACACTGAATATCAGCCAATGGGCATGCATTTTATCGCTGATAGGAAGGGGCGCAGTGGATACTAGAAAGCTGATTGGCTAAAATCCTCAACAGAAGAGGACCATATAAAAACGAGAAACAACCACAGAATTCGCGCATAAGCCTGACGAATCCTAGAGTGGATGAAACACCGAATATTCAGTGTAGCTTAATCGCCATACATATTCAATAACTTACTACCTAGCTCTACCTACGTATTGAGCACTTTTGAAGTAAATACTTAAAGTTTACGCATAAATCTATACTTTCGTATATTAATCTTATGTGAGTAAATGAAGTAGTTATATATATATATATATATATATATATATATATATATATATATATATATATATATATATATATATATATATGTGTGTGTGTGTGTGTGTGTGTGTTTCCCGAGAATTTCAAACTGAAAGAAAGATACACACACACACACACACACACACACACACACACACACACACACACATACACACACATATATATCCGTGTGTGCGTGTGTGTTTCCCGAGATTTTCAAATTGAATTCAATGTAGGTGGAATTCAAAATCTTGACTGTAAGTGTCTTCATTCTCTAAATAACCATGAAAAGTGTTGATATGAAATGAAGATGACAAGAACAACCGTTCTTAGCATACTTTACTCGATTTACTTTAAAATTTTAATAATGAGAGTAGTTGCCGGTAGCAGTGTCGGTGTAACCTTCAAAGTCATTTTACGTACGCTTATCCAGCGCTGATGTTCTTAATAACATTTTTCGCTAGTCATATAGACGTTCCGTTCACTATCTGTCAGATACCGTTCTTTATCGAGTATTTCATATTATATTGTACCTAATATATAGTTATTTTTCGATAAAATGTTATGGTGATTGTTAAAAATACTATAAAATTAACAATGTATATTGTAGTATATAGTATACACATTTTAAATAAATAATAATAATTTTGGATATCGTAGTCAAAACAATTAAAAATCATGGATAGGAAAGTATCACAGGTAAACTATAAAGAATAATCAACGATATTTTTATATCGTATGCAAATTAAACATATTATCATAGCTCTTGCAGTATCACGTGCAAACTATAAAAAATATCCCATCGATACTGTAACTATTTACTTGCCCCTCTACAGTTTTAACTGTGGGGAAAATCCAGTTCCGTAATAAGGGGAACTCTGGATAGAGACAAAAATAAAAATTGTCTCAGTCATGAAGGACCTCTCTCTGCTGACCGAGGACAGAAAAGGTAAAGTGTAACATCAGAACAGATACTACACTTTTATGTTTCCCGAAATTCAAAGCTCATTAATAATGTAGTATTATATGCAAACTATTGAAAAACAACCCTGGACATTATAGTATAATATGACACTATTCGTCATTATATTATTACGCTTATCGCTCCGTCTGTTATCATACTGTGCATCCCTAAAAAAAGGAAATTATATATATATATATATATATATATATATATATATATATATATATATATAAATTGGTGTCGCTGTTGAGGCAAAACTAATAAAAATGATTTGTCTTTCTTGGCCTTTTGACTAAGACCAAAGTATAGTATATGTCCTTCAGGTGCTACATTTCAATTTCTTCTCTCTCAGTGGAAGAGAAATCCTTTACGACTAAGACATTTTTTCTCCACGTTAAAAAACGACCCCGGTGTCTAAATCTGTCCCGTGGGGAGGCATTGTGAATAGGTACTATGTTTAATGTAACAAAGTTTTAATATTAAAAAAAGTAACTGGAAAAAGTTATTTCTGATTTAATTACAAAATGCCTTGGAAATGTCACTTCTGATTAATTATAAAATGCCCTGGAAATTCTCCATTCTGATTATTTTTTTACTTGCCTCCCCACAAGGGCGGAATTGGATATGAGGTCGATCATAAATTTAGGGGGAAACCAGCTCCCCAAAGGGGGTGCTCTGGTCAATAACAAAAATAAAAATTGTATCAGTAATGAAGGATTTCTCCTCCATTAACCGAGACCAAAAAAGGAGGGATTTAAGTCACTGGAATGCTGAAACTGACACTACACTCAGAAATTCATGTTGAAGCAATGGTTGCCTAATCTCAAACCGTGTTAATGTTTTTATGTATTACTTTCGAAAAGCTGCTGAAACAGTTTATGATTTAAACATTACTTTATTTCAAGTATATTTTAAGCAGTGGGTTACGGGATATGAAGTCAGTCCCGGAAATTACTCAAACCGTTTATGATTTAAACATTACTTTATTTCATGTATATTTTTAACAGTAGGGTGGGGGGGATATTAAATCAGTCCCGAAAATGGGTGAAACCATTTACGCATTACACAGTACTTTATTTAAGTATATATTTTTAACATTGGGGTGGGAAATATGAAGTCGATTACGGAAATGACTGCAACCATTTACGTTTTGGATATTACTTTATTTAATGTATATTTTTAACAGTAGGATGGGAGATAAGAAGTCGGTCCCGTAAATGGCTGAAAAAATTTTCGATTTATACATTACTTTATTTCATGTATATTTTCAACAGTGGGTTGGGGATTATAAGTTAGTTCCAGACATGGCTGAAACAGTTTACTATTTAGACATTACATTATTTCATGTATATTTTTAGCAGTGGGTTGGGGATATAAAGTCAGTCCCGGAAATGGCTGAAACAGTTTATGATTAAAACATTACTTTATTTAATGTATATTTTCAACAGTGGGGTGGCGGATATGAAGTCAGTCCTGGGATTGAATGAGATGTGCAAATATATACTATCAGAAAGCGTAGCCCAGTATTGAATGAGATAGGTGGAAAACATATAGTAGCAAACTACCCAGCGTCGCCCGGGATTGAATGTGATAGGTGAACGATATATATCAGCAGAATATGCGTCGTCACCCGGGATTGGATAAGATAGGTGAAACATATATACTATGAGAATACCCAGAATTGATTGATTTGTTTGTAATGAAATAATCAGCCCAGGCAATATATCAAAGGTATTATTTAAGTAAGGGGGAGCGACATAGAGGGTTAAAGTTATGAAAATTATTGTCAAAATTAGTAATATATCCAAGAATTATGAAACACTAGCGAGGGGTACCCGACGTTGCCCGGGTGTTTTTCGATGTATGTGAAAAAAACCTGAAAATGTGAAAAATAAAAAAATGAAGCCTTCACGACGCGCAGTTGGAAAATAGTAAAGTGTTTTTAAAAAAACAGGTCCGCGTTTTTGATTGACGTGACAGCGATAGGTATTCAGCAGTAAGCATTTTGTGTGGGGCAGTTTTAAATTAGGTGAATAAATCGGTTTGTTTGTTTTTAAAAACTCGCTCCCTGTTTATTAGTGTTTGAAATGAAATTATCATCCCAGATAATGTATCAAAGTTATTATTTTAGTAGTAGGGGGTTGATAATGTGGGTTAAAAATATTAAAAATAATTGTTGAAATGATTAACATATTAACATATTAATTAAGAAAAATGATTAAGTGTGAGTTAATTGATAGTTGTGTTTTTATGAAATAATCAGCCCAGACAACATATCAAAGTAATTTTTTTAGTAAGAGAGGGCGACGAGGGTGGTTTAAATGATAAAAAATTATTGTCGAAATTAGTAAAATATCCAAGAATTACGAAAAAATGATGAAATATTAGATAATTTCTTGATGTGTTTGTAAGGAAATAATCAGCCTAGACAATATATTAAAGTTATTATTTAGTAAAGAGGGAAGGGCAAAAATGTGGGTTAAAATTATGAAAAATGATTGTCGAAAGTAACATATCCAAGAATTATGAAAAATGATTAAATGTGATTTCATGTATTAGTGTGTTTGTAATAAAATAATAAGCCCAGACAATATTTCAAAGTTATTATTTTATTAAGGAGGAGGCGATAATGTGGGTATAAATTATGCAAAAATGATTGTCGTAATTAGTAACATACCCAAGAATTATAAACAATGATGAAATGGAGGTTAATTGATTAGTGTGTTTGTAATGAAATAATCAGCCCAGCAAATGTATCAAAGTTATTATTTTAGTAAGATTGAGCGACAACGTTGGTTTAAATTATAAAAAAATATTGTCGAAATTAGTAGCATATCCAAGAATTACGAAAAATGAAATGTGAGTTGATTGATGTGTGTGTTTGTTATGAAATACTCAGCCTAGACAATATATCAAAGTTATTTTAGTAAGATGTGCGATATGGCGAGTTTAAATGATGAAAAATTGTCAAAATTAGTACCATATCAAAGAATTATTAAAAATGATGAAATGTGGTTTTATTGATAGTTGTGTTGTTTTTAATAAAATAATCAGCCGATACAATATATCAAATTTAATATTTCAGTAAAAGGGAGGGGCGATAATGTGGGTTGAAATTATGAAAAATTATGTTCGAACATAGTAACATATTCAATAATTATGAAAAATGATAAAATGTGAGTTAATTGACCGGTATGTTTGTAATGAAATAATCATCCCAGGAAATATATCAAAGTTATTATTTTAGTAAGGGGGCAATACAGTTTTAATAAAAAGTAGAATAATATGATTGTGCCTTCATTCATACTGAACAGAACGCTCACAGCATGCCGATCAACAATATATTGCATATGAAAAATGCTGCTGTGGAATTTCTACTGGCCCCGCTAGTAGATATTATAGTACCACCAGGAAATTATAAGAAATAATAATGGATATGGTAGTATAACATGATAGCTATAAAGTAATCTCTATATATATATATAAAATGAACTCATTTTCCCCTCTGATTTTGACCTTAATAGGATTGAAAATCAAGAAATTTCATGCAAATGTAATATGCACAAACTGCAGCACAATATCTGAGATGTGTTATAGGCCTATAACCTCTACACTTACTCGATAATCGTAGATTCCTATATTTTTTCTGCTGAGAGTTCACTGCCAAAATCGGTTAGAATCAATGGAAGTTGTAAAATCTTTTCTTTCTAATAAATTCCTCCTTCCCCACCACCACTTACACCGTTGCGGGAACATTCACAAGGAGGAGTACGAAGAAACACCGATTTGGGTTTTCTTTACTTCGTAGTTGCTTAAAAAAACTGGAATGGAATTTTAACGTTCCTTTTCATTCTATGCTTTCTACTGGGCGAAACGCACCATGGACTTAACCGATTCGAAGGGTTATTTATGCCATTTTTTCTTTTGCTTTATTTCGTTTTGTAGTTGCTAAAAAAATGGAATGAAATTTTAACGTTCATTTTCTACTGGGTGAACCGCACCATTGGACTTAAGCAAATCGAAGGGTTATTTATGCCATTTTTTCCGCTTTTCGCTGTGTTTTTTTGTTTTTGTTTTTCAAAACACGTTCATTTTTTTCCCCTGATTTTTGCTTTTTGTTTTTTCGATTTCTTTTTTAAAGAAACTTTACGTTAGTTTGCTGTTTTTTTTTGGGGGGGGGCGATTTTTTTACATCGCTTTCTTTTATATTTAACCAGCGTTATTACTCCGCTTATTCTTTACTTTGCCCCCCTACTTACACACACACACCTCCAAACAACCGGGCAACGGCGGGTACCCCCACTAGTCATGAATATTGTAGTGTCATGTACAAACTATAAGAAATAATAAAGGATATTGTAATATTTCCTGCAGACTATTCAAATAAGCATGCATATTGTAATATCATATGGAAACTATAAAATCTAACTGTGGATATTGTAGTATCTATGATGTTCATCAAAGAAACAAGTGGCCACGCGTTTGTGCCTTGTGTGGCTGTACAAACGATAAATAAATAATCAACACTCATATTGGAAACGTCCTTGTGTCCTGCGCGCTGAGAAGAAAGAAAAATAAAAAAGATCCAAGATGGCGTCTGTGATCTTTTAAAGCCTTCAATCATGCACAGTTCTCGCATGGTCACATGACATACGTGCTAATGACGCATGCTGGACACAATAAAAGCAGATCGCTGGGACAATTTGGGAGAGCGTTCAGATCTGCATACTACGAACAGTGCTCTACGTCTCATCAGATTTTTCATGCAACGCATGTCGTAAAATTTGCTTTGCATCCCGTTAGACCTTTTCTTTTTTGATTTTGCTACAGTATCATTTGTAAATTTAAAAAAATTATGATACAGACGGTATTATAGCACGATGGAAACAGCACTTTACAAATTTGTTTATAATCTGTTATAGATTAAGCAGTAGTTTCAAGTTTGCCCAAGCGAAATATTATTAAAGAAATGATGATAGAACCTCACCCTTTATGAAATGAAATGCTTCATCAAGTAAATTAATAATGGCAAAGCACCAGATTTGGATGGGATACCAGTAGATCTGTTGCTCTTTGGTGGTGAAAACATTTCTAGTGCAAACTATAGTTTCATTCCTATTGCATGGCTAGTTAGTAATATCATTCAAGATTAGGTGTAAAGTGTCGGCAAGACGCACGCTCGTTGCCGTGGATGTCTTGTTTAAGTAGCCCGCTCTCGCCTCTCAATCTACTTCTAAGGGTGTGTGACGCCAAGACCACGCCGGACTTGTAATTGGGCGTGTTGGGTTCGATTCCACCTCTAAATTAGGTAGATACAATAATGTTACCACTTTACAAAGAGTTACAAAGTTATGCTATTTGCTCGGTAGACATACTGAATGTTGGGACCGTAGAGGGATCCTGCTGCTTGAAACTGTGGTATAAAGCTTCAAGTAAATTAATAATGGCAAAGCACCGGATTCGGATAGGATACTAGTAGCTTTGTTGCTCTTTGGCGGTGAAAACATTTCTAGTTCAGACTATAGCCTCATTCCTATCGTATGCCACGTTAGTAATATCATTCAAGATTAGGTACATGCAATAATGTTACAACTTTACAAAGGGTTACGAAGTACTGTAGAGGGACCCTGTTGCTTGAAACTGTGGTATGTTACTTGCAAAGGTTCTGTTGAACAGATTGCTTTTGTATATTTACCTCTGTAACATTCTTAAAAGTCTGAATCAAAAACAGCCATGAGAAAGTTGACGTTATATTTTTCTGCTCACCAATAAATAGAATATGCAACGATAAACATGTATGGTTGTATCATGTCTTTGTTGACCTCACTAAAGCCTTCGACATAGAATAAAATGAAAATACTTATTCGTCCTAGTCAACAGTTTTACTCAATACAGGGTAGAACGATAAAATTGTCGCCCCAAAGAAAACAACACTACAGCTTTATTTTAAAACTTTTATTGAAAAAATCAATTCAGGTCACTTGATTATCTAGTAGAGCTGACATCTATTCAATGTAGCTGCCTTAAGCCTCAATCAGCGCCTAGATACAGGTCCCTAACTGGGAACATACTTTTTCACAAGCCCAGGCGGGAGCTCAGCGAATACTCGGCAGATGGCGACAATCAAGTTGGCTTTGGTGTTGTGGGAGGTCATGTTGGTGATGTTCTCGACATATGACCAAACGGAAATAGTCTAGGTCGGAGAATGAGAGGAGTAAGTGAAAGAAGAGTTCAAAGTCGTAACACTCCTTCTGAAGCAAAGCTTGGGGTCTTCGGACTTGTGGGCCGGCGCCGAGCCCTGCTGCTACACCCAGGGTCTGCCAGTGATCCTCTGATTGCATTAGGGAATCACCACGCTCCTCAAAATTATGACGTCTTGTCTATGGCGACAATTTTCTCGTCCCACCCTGTAGACAGAAGTATTTATATGCAAAACATGTACAAGTAAAATATACATCTTACAGGTATTGATTGCAAGATTCAGTGTAGCGGAAATTATGGTAGTTGAAAATGGTGCACAATTTTCATGAAAAAATTCTTATGTTTTGTACAATATTCTCAATAGATAACTTATTTTATCACGTAAGTTCATTTAACATATTTCTATGTCTATTCAAAAGATCGATTAAAAGGTAAATGGTATCGAAGAGGAAATGAAAACTTCAAAAAGTTATCTTTTTATCAAATAACATGAATGTTGTCGTTTGGGCGGTCGGGTTTCGATCCTGGCTTTAAGTAGTTGCTTGTCTAGCCGCACTGATGAGCTGTGAAACAGCGAAACAGTGCTGTATGTGGATGACTATATATATATATATATATATATATATATATATATATATATATATATATATATATATATATAAATTCAGATTATTGAAAGGATCGATACTTTAAGAAGTCATCGAGGGTTAGGTCCTGAAACGGTGCCTATTCTCTCCTGATGAACCTATATTATCTGGCGGGCGAAATAATATATTCAACAAGTGAAGAAAACCTGATAAAACATACTTATTTACAATCACACAAGGAAAGTTGTTACTTAGCAACAAAATCTTGCGTCGTCCATTCGCTTCATAGTAACGTTATGCTACTCTTTTGGTAGCAAGCTTTATTTACATAAATAGTGAATGCAAACACGGGCGAAGCATAGTTTTCCTCCTTTAATTTAAAAGGGGTATCTAAGCTATTAATCAATATAACAATATGATCAATGAACGACTAAACATGCAATTAGCAGAAGCGATGCTGTAATATTCAAATCAAATCGATATGATTGTGATCGTTACCCAATTTTCGTTTCCTTTGTTTGTTTCGTTGCGTATAGTTCGTATATTGACGGTCATCGAAAAAGTGAACACATTCTCCATCAAAAGGAAAACGGCAAAGAGCAACCCCATGGGACAGTTAAAGGCTGTAAAATAAAGGAAGAAAAGTGATGATACAAATAATGTTACAATATTTTTGACTAATAACGGGGTATGATCCCACACAGTCGGAAGATCCTATTTATAAACGATGCTGCTAGGAACTGACAAATCGAATTAATTCACGTCCTGCTACCAACCAATCAGAAGCCAGAATTGCTCCATAAATATTAAACCTTTCTGTAGCAATTCTGCATATGTTTTCTTCGTGCCAACACGGGAAGAATCTTTTGGTCTGTGGATTCCAACTCGAGAACTGTCTACTGCAAACCAGTCAACTCCCGGGACTTGTGTAGAACAAACTATCGGAAATTCTTCTGTCTACTGCAAACCAGTCACCTCTAAGAACCATCGGAAACTGTTCTGAAACTAAACATGGCTTACACTTCTAGAAATAACATCAATTCTGATGTGTGTTGTTCTTAATTTATTTATTTTAAGTTTTTTTATCATTTTGTTCCGCCTAAGGATATGGCATCTTATGAGATGCCGGACATTCACAGGCTATCTCATACATTGAAATTGAGAAATCCTTATAAGATTCTATTCGTCGTTTTAAGTGTTATTGCTTAAATCTCTCTTGCACTTGGTTCATCAGGTATGTTTGCCAGGTAGTATTTTAAAATACTGTTCATGCGTCTAGTTGATTTTATAATAAATGAAATGATGGAGTTTCTTTTCATGTTGTACATATGACTTTGGTATTTCGTTATCATTTCCCTCTCAGCTCTGTTAACCCGCCTTCGTTGGAAATACTAACTTCTAATAAGGTTGCTTCTTTCTCTTTTTTATCCCATATCACTATTTCAGGTTAAATAGCCCCGTTTTCTAGGTACGTAGCTGTAGGAATTGCAAGTGCATTGTGTATGACTTATTTCATACTTTCTTCTTTCTGGTATAAAGTTTTCGATAATGTTTTGTAAAAAAAAAGCTATAAATGACGGGAATTCAATTGTCTTGTAAAAAAAAAAACGAGTTTAAGATACATTCATATATTCGGGGGGGGGTATGAACCCAGCATTTTACCCCAGTTACATCATCTCTGCTTATTTTGTTTCGGCCTTAAATGGTCCCAAAGTTGTTTATATGCATAAATATGACAAACCAGAATCAACCCTCTGAGAATCGAGCCATCGCATTCATTTTCTTACCTCCAGCAAAGAGGTTGTCTATGATCGAATTTGTCACGAGGTTGCTAAAGCTTAGAGTACACATCGCTCGACCAACTGTAACTAAACTTGATCTAACACCGTTAATTATTTAACTTAAAACTGACTTTATTTGGGATTATCTATTTTAATGACTGAAGTATATCAACATTAACAATGCATAATGAATAAAAATGCACAAGACAAAATAACATTATAGATAGATCGGCAGACGGTACGTCTCGTAGGGAAAGATCGTCTCCCTGTCCTTTTATTTAAAAAAGAACAAGATTTCAAGACTGTCGCGCCCTCTAGTGGTAGTTCATTGAAGTGCAAGGGAGATAATCCTGTCCAATATATTACAATGACTAGGGCTACGAAAAGCAAAATATCACAATTCGTAAAATTTGTGCTTACACTTTGTTAAAAAAAAATTGGCCAGTGTTTTTGCAAAAAAAAAAAAAAAAAAACGTTTTTATTCGGAAATTTCTGGCATTTTACGTGACCTTACCGGAATAAGCTTACGATAAAGCGATACGTATTCTGTATAATGGTGAAGTAGTATTAGTATATCTTGGTTCTTCCTCACAAGTGTTATATTACAGAACTGAGCGTATGGAAGCAAGAAAGTGACAAACGAAAAGGGTGAGTTTAAACTTGTTATTTAAAGTTAAAACAATCGTGAAACGAACTGTTTGGCGTGTCAGGATAATTCGATGGCGGCTGCGGTGGCGGGGCGTCGGTAGGAATGCTGGTCAGGTGTTGATATGAACTCGACTACGATTTAAGTTATTGTCGGGCTGAGGTGAGGGGCGACGATGGCAGAAACGTGGCTTGTGTGTTCTGGCGTCTGAAATATGTGTGCGGTGGCGGCGATGACAGGAATGTGGCTTGAGAGGAGTAATCCTAATAACAGGTGTCGCTGTTGAGAGTTGGTGACATATTGGCGGGCAAACCTCGCTGTCAGGTGACCTGGCGGCGGCGGTGGTGGAGGAGGGGTGATCTTTTAGGCTTGCTGCCCAGTATCACGAGTGAGATGGCGGCGGTGCGGTGGCGGTGGCGCAGTAATTTCAATAGCTGGTATTGCTGGTGAGGTGTTAACAACTGTTGGCTGGTGAGCTGTGGTGATCTGGCGGTGGCTTGTTATCCAGTATCACGAGTGAGATGGTTGTGGTGCGGCGGCGGCTGTAATTTCAGTAGCTGGTGTCGCTGGCAAGGGGTTAACTACTGCTGGCTACGAGTGAGATGGCGGCGGTGCGGCGGCAGTAATTTCAGTAGCTGGTGTCGCTGCCAAGGGATTAACTACTGCTGGCTGCGAGTGAGATGGCGGCGGTGCGGCGGCGGTGGCGCAGTAATTTCAATAGCTGGTGTTGCTGGTGAGAGGTTAACAGCTGTTGGCTGGTGAGCTGTGGTGATCTAGCGGTGGTTTGCTATCCAGTATCACGAGTGAGCATTAATTTCAGTAGCTGGTGTCGCTGTCAAGGAGTTAACTGTTGCTGGCTGCTGACAGAGCGAGATTCGTTGCTGACACGCAGGGGCCAATCTGTTTGCTTGTCGAAAAGGCTGTCATTTTTATACTCGCGATGAGGATGTAGTAGTACACAAAAGGCGACTTTAATCACTTGGTCATCGTTTTTGCTTTTTATTTGTGTTTGATTTTTGTGTTTTAATGTGCGGTAGGGAGTCGTCTGTTTGGTGTTTGTATACATATGTTATATCGATTTAAAGCTAAGAAAGTTGTGAATGTGTTCTAGTAAGTGTTGTACTGTTGCAGTGTTTCGTGAAATAAATATTTGTATTTATATGCTGCCGGAGTTGCATCTGCTGTGATGTTTGTGTCTTTTATTTGGATTTTTCTTTTGGTGCACGACTTCTTCTGGCGGGTTTCTATGTTGAAGTGAGATGATAATTATTCCGTTGATGTGTGTACATAAAAAATGGGCTTTGATGTTTTCGTATGTATTTAGTGTGTTCGTTTTTGTTGTATCGACGACCGGGCTTTGTCTTAGCGTCGTCATTATTATCACTGTCGCTGCTCCTGCTGGTTTCTGGTTTATTCATGTAAATATGGAGGCATATGCGATATAGCACAAGACAATTATTGGTTAAGCCATAAATATCAACTGGCAAAGCAACGTAGACATAAACATTGAAAGGTACACTGATGGCTCACGATAAGTATATACCAGTCAGCGAAGCACGTCTTCCTGATACAAACCCACTGTAACAACAGAAGCAGCATATACTCGCGACTTAAGATTTGGAAAATCTTTAGTTTGTAAACTAAGTGTTGATTGATGCTAGCATTCAACTTTTCTTCTGGCTTACCTAATCGGACGCCATCTCTCTGGCAAGCTTAACACGTGACGACGTGCATAAAGATTAAACCACAGCAGCTCTGTCTACCTTGTTTCCCGCTCCCGAACCAGCAACATTTTCACAGGGCTTTAACCTACCCACACCGTCTCTCCAGGGTATGCAACAGAACTCACCTGGGTATTTGGGCCCGTGGGAGTCGGCTAAGAAGAGACAACGAATAATCCACCATGGCTAGCGCAAACCCATAACTTCAACCACACATTCACAAACTCTCCTCTTACTGGACTTTCTAATTTTTTTTTTATCCCCGTCCATACATGGACGCACGTTTTTATCACTAACTTCAACACACATCCATGAGCTCTTTTTCAACAGTTATGTCTGATCTTTCATCTACGTCCATACATATAGACTCTTTCCAATACTAAGCATTTTCTACACTCGTTCAAACGAAGGTAATCAATAAAGTTGTTTTATAAATGTAAAAATGGAACTTGTTATTCTATTCTACGCCGCCATCCTCTCCCTTCGTCGTTACCAACCCCCAAAACCCACAGAAAAAAGCTGTTGTTATATTTCTATAAATCAAAAGGCTGCCATACTTTTGAGTACAGCCATGGTACTACATATTCTCTTTAGTGCCGTGGCCTTTCTGTCTATACGAAACAGTATGGGAGTGTGGGGTGCACACATACAAAAAGAACATGTGGGTCAAAAAAAAAAAAGAAATGTTATAGGTTACTGAAGTGAAAGAAAGGTGTTTTTCATAAGTGAAGATAAAAACGTGGGCATAACCGATACGGCGAAGATGCATATTGATACAGGGACGCATGAACCCATATAAGATGTCTGTATTTAACACCGTTCAAGCAAAGAAAATCGGTGTATTCCCCAAGTAATGAAATGATGCATGCAGAGGTAATTGAGAGGTCCAAACGCTCATAAAGTTTCTAGATAGTTTTAGAGGACAAAATGATCACAACAGAAGATCCTGTATTGATTTTAGAGCACTAAAAAAATAAGGAAGTACTTCCGGACATTCTCGGTTATTCATGATATATTGGCCTTGCTCGGGTTAGCAAAGTTCTTCGGAAAATTTGATTTAAAGTAGGATTAATCGCAGATCAATCTAAGCAAAGATGATGAAGTAAATATTTGCGTTTACCTTCCACCGGGATTTATACTACTTTAATATGATGCTGTTCATATCCTCAAATGCTCTTAGTGTCTTCTATAAAGTCTTCTATAAATTGATGTAAATTGTTTAACAGAGTAAAGAGGATTTTGCTTTGGCATATTTGGACGATATGTTAATGTTCTTCAATACAATGGAAGCTCACTTAAAGCACATAGACAATTGTTATATTTTTGTCTTATTCAGAGAGAGTCTTATTATACGTGATGCTTAGAAAGAGTCTTATTACAGTGTTTGTCGTTGAGAGAAGGAGAAGAGATGTTGTTGTAAGAGACTTAGAGAGATTGTTCGTTTATAAGAGATTGTTCATGTTATTACGATTCCTATATTTTAAATGTTCATTCCTTAGACTAATAGATGTGTTGCTATGTGAAGCTCTTAGAATGATGAGATATTGTTCACTGTTCAGACATTGTGTAGACATGCTGATGTAGATTCACATTGTAATATGAGAAGTCGAGATGTGTATGAAAAGACATTTTATAACACAAATATATAATACAATTTCACTTTACCTTTTTGTAAGAATCAGAAGACAAGACGACGTTTTTATAAAACACATGATGAGGTTTATTCTTCACACGACCGGCCGTGATTTCCATCATCAAGAATTCAAAGCTTCACATTTTAGTTTCAAAGTGATCGTCTCGCTTCTAGACGTTCAGACTCTCTCTGAGTTTCTCACCGACTGTCTTTCTGACCGTCTAACTAACCTATATTGAGAAATCCATGCATGTCCGGCCACGTGACTAAAATTCACGTGCCCTCAACATGCGTGGACTTGCACGTTTCCAATATTATGATTTCCCAATAACCTTTTTTTCTTTTGTTGTTTTCACAAAAGAATTCAACCTACATATCTAATTTATTTAACCCATATTTTATTATCCACATTCTTTCTCACAATTGAATAGTTTATTTATTATTTATTTCATCCGAATTAACAATTTACTGGACATTCTATTTAAACCTATTGTTCTTTAAAACTTATGTCCAGGATTCGATTTCTGCTTTCTCTCATTCTATTTTCATTTGAACTAATCTCTCTATTTTTATACTTACATGAAAAGGGGACAGCCCTTATCATGTAACACAATGTCTTGAGAAAAACATTATCTAAAGCTGAAAGCTATTAAGTATGACTTCTTAAAATATCAGTAACTGGGGTTCAAAAGATGGTAAGTAAGGTACACATCCAGATCTGGACAAAATCAAAACCATAAAAAAAGAAAAAAAAAAAGAAAAAGAAAAATAAATAAATAAAAATAAAAAAGTTAACAAATTCCTAATGAACCGCCCCCCTTAATTGAACACTTCATCAAATCTCCACACTAACGTAATGTACTTGCAATAACGCTCATCCCTGAGTGGCTTCCGGGCCTTGATAAGTGGTGATCACTGTGTAAAAAAAAAAAAAAAAGATTCCAACCACTGTGAGGTGAGGAATCTTCATCTGAACGACCTCATGCTACCGTCGATTTATATAAAAAAAAAATTCGGATATTTCTAAGATACTTATTTATTTAACGATGCGCGTTTTCAATGGGACGATGCATGTACGACCGCCTTTGATAGTTGAAAAATGAAGCTTGCAGCGACCCTTATACTGACTTATCCTGATCTACATGAGGACTAAAAATTATATACAAACGCTTCCGATCATTCGATTAGTGGATGTTTGTCACAAATGGTTCATCACCAGAGAAAGAGTAAAGAGGTAGGAAAACATTTTACTTTTTTTTTGATTTCATGTGAAGTGACATCCAACGTAAATCACACACATCCAAAGATATCAACTATAAAGAAGGATGCATTTGCTACAGACTATGTGCCCTTCATAAATTAAACTAATACTTCCCTGCTGCAGCATCCACCATCTACAGGAGACATGCTCCCCTAGAGCATTTTACTCAAGTCATCCATACAAAATAATAAATAAAATGCGGAAAACTCAAAAAAAAAAAAAAACGAGTGGACGTAGTTAGAGATCGAAAAACCGACAAATAAATTTTAGACGTAAAGATTAGAATAAAAATTGTAGAGCATCTTTAATTAAACCAAATAAATATACCGTAATGGACGAAATAGTGTGGTGCTGGATATGACCTTAAACTATATGCGATGCTGAGGCCCCAGCCTGCGGGCTTTGGGGAAGGTGTAGCCACCCTTTAATTGCCATTGCTCCCAGGTCCACTCTGACCCAGAGTGGTAGTACCTATTAGGGTCCCAACTATGGGTTAAATAGAAACCATCTTGAAAAAAAAAAACAAATTTTATTTTAAAAAAATTGTTCAAAATAATTGAATTTGGCATTAAATAACCTAAAAAGGGTTGATATGCCGTAAAATAAAACCAACCAACCAACCAACCAACCAACCAACCAACCAACTAGTGTATTACTTGTCTCAACGCAACATGTTGTCATGTTTTATGTGCTGTATCACCTTAGAAAAGTGGTCTTGTATAATACCTTGATGGCAACGGTCACATGCGGTGGAGAAAACGTTTCATGCAATTAATCCGAGATATTCCTGGCCTTCCTTACTCAGTGAGGTAGTCGTGCTTGTAGGTAAATTTATTCCGTAAAAAGTAGAAATCTGAGGAAACAAACATCTCACATGCAGGAGTGTTTCTTGTCCCATTTTTCCTTCGCTAAAATTGCTTTAGATGTTTGCGGGCCCTACCCAAAAGCTCTTTCGGGTAACTAATACATAGTTGATTTCATAGATATGTAAAGTGGCTGCCTGGAAACTTGTGTTGTTCATAATAAGAAGGCATAGGCAGTCATGCATCTATTGATTGATGAGATTTTCCATAGATTTGGAGTGCAGCTTCAGCTTTTGACTGATAACGGGTCAGAGAATATCAAAGCAAGGAAAAATATGGACTTATTAACTAAGGCGAAGAATGTAGAATACAGGGTTGATGATTTAGTATACTATAAAATGATTTAGTATACTATATACTACAAATTCCTAATGAACCGCCCCCCCCTTAATTGAACACTTCATCAAATCTCCACACTAACGTAATGTACTTGCAATAACGCTCATCCCTGAGTGGCTTCCGGGCCTTGATAAGTGGTGATCACTGTGTAAAAAAAAAAAAAAAGATTCCAACCACTGTGAGGTGAGGAATCTTCATCTGAACGACCTCATGCTACCGTCGATTTATATAAAAAAAAAATTCGGATATTTCTAAGATACTTATTTATTTAACGATGCGCGTTTTCAATGGGACGATGCATGTACGACCGCCTTTGATAGTTGAAAAATGAAGCTTGCAGCGACCCTTATACTGACTTACCCTGATCTACATAAGGACTAAAAATTATATACAGACGCTTCCGATCATTCGATTAGTGAATGTTTGTCACAAATGGTTTATCACCAGAGGAAGAGTAAAGAAAGGGAAATTGGATGTATGCTGACGACCATATTATGAGGTAATCGAAAAGACTGACTTTGCCTCTTACAGAATTAGAGACCAGTTGATGGGCTCAGTTACAAAGACGATCAGCGTCTATCGAGGAATGGGAAATCTACATTAGACGCCGTTACAGAAAATCATATTTGCCGTCCTAAGGGAATCCACTAAATCGAACAGCGATTCCATAGAAGAACAATCCGACTTTCCAACTCAGAAATGCCGACATTAACGTGAGAATTCAGACGGCGAGTCTAACGGCCCATTTATAAAGCGCGGCATCGTGATACATAATATGATGTCAGGATAATGCGGATAATAATATAAAAGATACGTTACTAACGCATCGACTAACAAGGCTGGTTCCTCAGAAATATGGCCACCTCAATCAGTAAGTATAGAGAAGGTACTAAGTGAATTACCTTTGAATCAGGCACTAATATCCAGGTGGCTTAAAGATCTACTGAGGCGGAGGATAGGGGAATTGGTTCAACTTCAGGTCGATTTCCTGATTCAGATATAGTATGTTGAAATTGAAAATATACTTATCCAATTACGAAGAGTTGAACTCGAGCAACACTAGGTGTGTCAGAAATTTCGTGAAAAATAGTGAATTATTTTACCCCGTCTTTCCAAGCTATTAACTCCTCGAAAAATTTAATTCAAGCCCTAATTTTTTTTAATTAAAGAAGCAAGGACCAAGGTTCCATTAAAAAGAAAAAACAAACAACGTGGTTAAAAAAAAGGTTTTAAACTTCAGACTTTACAGGTAAATTTCTAAAAAATACTACTTTTTTGTTTTAAATTTGAATATATTATTTACTGACCTTTTCTCTTCAATTTGTGATATATAACACTTTGGTGAGTAAAGTAATTATTTACTTTTTTTTGGGGGGGGGGCGTCAATTTAAAAAATAAACGCTTGTCTAAAATATTATATTCGGTTTATTGGAAAGAGCATAAAATTTCATATTGACCCTGAAAATATCGTACAAATAGAATCAATAGAAAAATTTTGATAGATTTTTAAAGTTTAATAATGGAAAAATATTGAGTTCGTAAAATTCATTACTGTTTTAAAAATATATATATATATATATATTTCTATTACTTTTAAAACAACTTTAATAGTTTATTTTGGAAGTATAATCCATAAAGAAAATAAACAACCCACTTTTAAAAGAGAAATTACGAGTTTTTTTTAATATTTTATTCGCAGTTTCGTGTTAGAGGTGTCAAAAATTCCTACAAAAATTCTGATACACCTAGAGCAACACTGCGCGTGGTAATGGTCGATTGTCATTTACCCGAGTTTTTAAAATTGAGACGTGGTTACCGTCAATGGAAACCAAATGGCCACGCAATGGGCTAGAAATAAATTGTTGAGAGAGAGAGAGGGGGAGAGAGAGAGAGAGAAAGAGAGAGAGGGGGACAGATGCGAAAGGTCACAGGCGATTACATAACAGCAGCCTGGATAAGGTTGAAGTTAGTTTTGCTTTTATGTGCAGAAGCCCAAGAGCTAGTCAGCGAGTACCTGTGTTCGCGTTTTTCCCTACTAACTCATCATCTCTTCTCCTGATCGAACGTATCGCCGCCCACCACCAAACCCAACAATAACGCTTATTTATATTTTTTATAAATCAAGGTGTTGCATTATTTCGAGTACGATCGTAATGATACAAACATATCACATAAGCACACAATATTTTTATACTGACCTGTTTTTATTACTGCACTTGCAGACGATTTTTATTTTTATATTATACATAGTATATATCAAAACACATTGTAAATGAACATGCCGAGCGGGGGGGGGGTAGTAAAAATTTTCACCCGAGAATGCTGTTGACGGCAAACGAACGTCAAACAAAAATAATTGAAATTTTGAAAGGCCATTTGAAAAAACTAGGGTACGAAGCTGACGACTATCGAATATCATAGTGCCTCATATATATGCGGCACTGCGGCAGTCAGCTTAAAACGTGGATCGGAACGGTTAATCAAGATACCAAATTGACTCTGGGTCTGACAATCTACGGTGTTCACCATTAGAACAGTGACTGGCTGTCGATAGTGTCAGCACTGCCGATTCATCGCCAAGCTATGTCAGCTTTCGCGGGCGATGCAGTGAATGCATTGGAAGGATCCAGCTTACCCGATCTAGGGTGAATACCGCCTCAAGACAAGACGTAAAGGCTCGGAATCAATGTCAAGAAAGAGAGAGAGAGAGAGAGAGAGAGAGAGAGAGAAAGAGAAAGAGAGAGAGAGCGAGAGAGAGAGGGGAGGAAGGGAGGGAGAGAGAGAGAGAGGTCAGATTTCAAAGCTCACGGGAGATTACATAATAGTGGCTTGAATTAAGTTGCAGCTAGTTTCTTTGACAAGCAGAGGCAGAAAGTTAATAAGTAAATCTTCTGCCCGCGTTCTCCTTCTTCCAATCCACCATTCCACCCAAATTAGAAATTAGACTCATCACCGTCTACCATCAAAACCAACGATAAATCTGTCGTTATATTTTTATATATCCAAGTACTGGCATTCTTCTGAGTACTGCCGTAATACTGCAGACATACATACCCGACTTTTTGTAAGCTGAGCTGTTTTTCTTACTGTCCTTGCAGAGGAGTTTTAACTTGATATTATACATTTGCATGGTATATGTCCAAACAAACCCAACCTTGATCGCCCTTCAGGGCTCGTGGCGCAGTGAATAGAGACGTTGAATCTCTACGGTCCCATGTGAGCATTGTCTGAACATAGCTGTTTCAATCGTACCCAAAGTCGGCTATAGGCCTAAACGTGGTAAGACGACAACAAATATGGAAGGCAGTAATTGAATAAAAGGAGATTCAGAGTTCCTATCTCCGCGCGGTAACCATCTGATGAAGGCCAGAGGAATAGTTCGCCGAAACATCATGAAACAACAACTAAAAGATGAAGATAATAGTCCGCCTTAAATAAATGAACAAATTTTGTCTCTTTCCTATTCAAGAACTTTAAAACTTCTTAACAAATTTAGTTATTCCAAGTATATTTTACATTTCTGTTAAATTATTGATATAAACATCTTCTGTTCATTACTTCATGTGTTTTAATTTCATTTCCCCAATCTCGTTGTTAATTTCTCACTTACTGTACCCAACTAAGGCAAACGAAGATAAATTACACATTTGGCTACAGTGAGAAATTTGCCAAACAAATAAGTTCAGCAGTTCATGGATGTCATTTTACTGCCAATGTGCGTGTTGTGTTCTCTACGAGAACTTTATTACCATCTTCTCGAAAAGACGTTCTACCCCTCCCACACCATAATAGTAACGTTATTTACAATTTTGAATGTGGTTGTGGTGTCAACTACTTGGGTCGAACGACATCAGGATTAGATGGAAGAAACCAATAACATGTATCCAGTAAAAATAGGAATGGAACCTACCGGGCAGCTGACGTTGCTACTAACACATACGGGTCCTCAATTACTGATCATTTACTTAAAAACCCGTCTTGTGCAGCGAACTTTAGCACGGACTCTTTTTCTATTCTTAGTCGTGCTCATTCACTATATCACCTTAAGATCTTGGAGACTATTCACGTTCGACTCAGAAAACCTTCCCTTTACAAGCAAAGGGAATGCCTCCTGGGTTTGAACGTGATTAATCTCTAGGGCACGGGTCACCAAACTACGGCCCGCAGGCCGAATCCGGCCCGCGACGTCAGTTCACCATGCCCGTCGACGTTGAACTGACGTCGCTTCCTCGGCTCGTGGTAGCTCCGCCTACGCTCTGACGTCACCATGGTTTCCATCGCTATAAGACCTTTTTGAGAAGGTTGTTTATCTTAAAAAAATAGATTTGCCAATGATGTTTTAAAAAAAGATTCTTGCAAATTTTCATCGACTTATTCATTTATCTCAAAGGTGTGCAAAGTTCAATCAAAAAGAATAGGATATTTGAAAAAATTTGTTAAAATAATAGAAATATCATTCTTAACTAAATTTCTTAGAAAAGACATGCCAACATCAAACTGAAAAACTTTTTATTTTACTTATGGAAGAACTAAGTGGAAAAAATTTAGAAATACTATTCACAACAACTTTCGACCTTTTTCCACTGAACCACTACCATCTCAGAATGGTAAATGTAAAACGATTGATATTTATTAATTTTCTCGCTTGAGTAGTTTAGCTCTTTGTCTACTAAGTGTCAGAGTACAGAGCGATCAAACACAGTACAAGGCCTGCCGACCAGTTTTACCCCCCTCACGGCAGGGAGGTAAGGATTTTAAAAATGAGTCAATTTTGACTGTTTTTATATTGTCTTCAAACAAGGTGAAACATCTTAATTTTGTATGATTAAAGTTTCTAGGTGAAAATAACCCAGTAAATCACCAAATGATAATCAAATTAAATTTTTTTGGATAAATAGATATAATATTATAGAATTAATAATAGTACAATTCTAATAATAAAATAAAAATTAAATCTTTGTCGGATTGTAATTGAGTTAATTAATTCTATATAGCTGTTTTTCGTTGTCTCAAAAAATTTATGGTTGGGGTACTTTTCGCCAAAAGTTATAAATAATTTATTTGGAGCTATTAATATTAAGGAATTTAATGGTGTTTTTTTAAGCATATTTTTGATAAATGTTTATTAAAGACACAAATTATAAATTTACTTAAAGTAAATTTTGTACCTTTTCTGTTACTGAAAATCGACTAAAGCAAAATAGACTATATTATGATTGTGCATCCTTTTTTGAATCTAAGATAATAATACAAAGATTTTCTTGAAGTTTTAAAATTTAATGATCACAGTAAAAAATATTATTTCCCCATATTTTTTTAATTAAAAAAAATGTTCAGGCATGATTATTTATTAATTTCATTGATAAGATGCTTAAAAAAATAAATTCTATGATTTTTCAGATAAAATAATCTTGTTATAGATCTCTTCAAGGTGCACAGGTCAATTTCAATATGTCATGTTCTGCATTCTAATCAATGGGATTGGTATTCAATTATTTTTGGCAGATATATTAATATTTCTTTTAATCAATTAGCAAATTTTAATGTGATTATATAAGTTCAGAAAATTTTTGAAAAGGGAAACGTTTTGCTCCTGACTCTGATTTTGTTTTCAGCATATTAAAAATTTTTATCAACCCTGGCAAAGATTTGTTTTAATTTATTATTAGAATTACTTAATTTTTATCTATTTACTGTTATTCAAAAGTCATTTTAAGGATCAAAAAATATATTCATAATACTTATATTCAATTTAAAAAAAATGAGGGATTGAATTGATAATTTGACTGTCATTTGGTGATTTATTGGATTACTTTCACCTATATGTCTATATTTATACAAAATTAAGATGTTTCAACTTGTTTGAAGACAATATAAAAGCAGTCAAAATTGACTCATTTTTAAAATCCTTACCCACCCCCCTGTCGTAAGGGATGTAAAACTGGTCGGCATGCCTTGTACTGTGTTTGATCGCTCTGTACTCTGACACTTAGTAGACAAAGAGCCAAACTACTCAAGCGCCAAAATTAATTCAATTTCTTTTTCATTTTCAAATCCTGTTTTCTTCACCCTTCATTATGGTTTCTAAGAAAAGAAAAGTGGACACCGAGTGTCGCGTTTTCAATGAAGAATGGGGAGTAAAGTACTTCTTTGTTGAAACAAAGGACCAGAAAGCTAGTTGCGTGATATGTAGCGAAAGTGTTGCCGTTTTGAAAGAGTACAATATTCGGCGTCACTATGAAACAAAACATCTATCAACATATTCAAAGTTTTCTGGAAAGTTACGCTCTGAGAAATATGAGTCCATGAAACGTGGTTTAGAAACTCAAAGAAACCTCTTCACGAGAAAGTTTGCTGAAAATGAATCTGTCACTCGTACAAGTTACAAAATAGTGCATAAGATGGCAGACCGAGGAAAGCCGTTTACTGATGGCAACTTCATCAAAGCGTGTATGATGGAAGCAGCAAATGACTTGTGTCCTGAGAAAGCCGATTTGTTTGGAAGTATCAGCCTTTCGACAAGTTCAGTTGTGCGGAGAACAGAAGAACTTGGAGAGAACATAGAGCTACAGATACGTGAGAAAGCTACGAACTTCTTGTGGTATTCTCTGGCGCTGGATGAGTCCACTGATCTCTCGAGTACATCACAACTTCTCGTGTTCATTCGTGGTGTCAATTCGGACTTTCAGATAACAGAAGAGTTGGCATCCGTTTGCAGCATGCATGGAACAACAACTGGAAAAGACATTTTCATGGAAGTGCAGAAAACTTTGCAAGACTATAACCTTCAGTGGAATCAGCTTCGAGGTGTTACAGTTGATGGAGGTAAAAACATGGCTGGAGGGAGGAAGGGTCTGGTGGGGCAGATCAGGATTCAGTTGGAAGATCTTCAAATTCCAGGCGCTCTGTTTATACACTGCATCATACATCAGCAAGCACTCTGTGGGAAAGACTTAGATATTTCTTGTGTACTGAAACCAGTCGTTTCTGCTGTGAACTTCATTCGGGGAAATGCACTCAATCACCGTCAGTTCCAGGCTTTTCTTGAAGAAATTGATTCTGATTTCTGTGACTTGCCTTATTACACAGCAGTGAGATGGCTCAGCTGTGGTAAAGTCCTGTTTCGTTTTTACAAGCTCCGAAACGAAATAGATGTTTTCTCACTGAAAAAGATAGAGCCGATCCACAGCTGTCAGATCCTATCTGGCTGTCAAAGTTGTCTTTATTGGTCGACATCACATCCCACATGAATGAACTGAACTTGAAACTTCAGGGAAAGGATAACCTCGTCTGTGATCTCTACAGAATCATCAAAGGATTTCGGAGAAAGCTGTCATTGTTTGAAGCACAACTGGAAGGAGAACACTTCTCTCATTTTCACTGTTTCAGAGAGTTTTGCGCTTCAATCGCTGAAGATGTCAACCTCGATTTTCCGAAAAAGATTATTCGTGACTTGAAGAAGCATTTTTTGGAGAGATTTTCAGATCTCGGCAGAACTGAGAGTGACATTCTTCTGTTCCAGAATCCGTTTGATTGTAA
>NC_136526.1:35530234-35557734 GCF_053919585.1 Euprymna scolopes
ACATTTGAGAACGCTACCAAAGTCCTCCGCCAATTTTGGGTCCAGACACTTGAAATTTTAGATATAGGTTACTTCGACATGGATCAGACTTTTTAATTTGATTTTAGCTAAAACAATAAATGTTAAGGGGTGAAAATTGGGGTCAAAGTTAGAAAAAAATGACCTCTGCGGTCTCTACTAAATTACTAAGCCAAATTTTGGTCTAAACATTTGAAATTTTACATCAAGTGTATTCAGACATAGGGCAAGCTTTTTAATTGGTTTGGGTCGAAAATTTGAGCTTCCAAGGGGTCAAAGTTCAAAAGATTTGACCTTTGTGGTATCTAGCAAACTACTCAGCCAATTTTGAGTCTAAACATTTTAAATGTATGCATAACGGGTATTCAACATGCGGCAAGCATTTTAATCAGTTTTGGGGAGAAAATTTGAAAGCGTTGACCTTTGCAGATTCTACCAAATTCTTCCGCCAATTTTGTGTCTAAAGACTTGAAATTTTAGATGTAGGTAACTTGGACAAGGGTAAAACTTTGCATATTGATTTGAGACCAAAATAATAAATTTTAAGGAGGTAAAAATGTGGGTCAAAATGAAAAAAAAATTGACTTCTGTGGTCTCTACGAAAATACTCAGACAAATTTTTCTCTAAACATTTGAAACCTTACATAAAGTGTATTCACACGTAGGGCAAGTTATGAACAGTACATAAGGCCCGAGCAAAGCCGGGCTGAACTGCTAGTATATCTATAAATATGAAATTGTCTGTCTGTGTGCTGGTATGTGTACATTTCCCTATCAAACTACTCTGTCATTTTTAATCTTCAGACTCGAGATTTGACGTTAGGGGTATTGAGATTTGGGAAAATCTTTGTAATCTGTTTTCGGCCAGAAATTAGGCTGTCAAAGTTCAACGATTTGACTTTCGAAATCTCTACCAAACACCTCCACCAATTTTGGGTCTAAACATTTGAAATTTGAGATCTAGGTTACTTGGACATGAATCAGATTTTTAAAATTTGATTTGAGCCCAAAAACAATAAATATTAAGAGGCCAAAATTGAGGTCAAAGTTAAAAAAAGATTGACCTCTGAAGTTTCTACCAAATTACTCAGCCAATTTTGGTCTAAACATTTGGAATTTTACATAAAGTGTATTCAGACATAGCGCAAGCTTTTTAATCGGCTTTTGGCCGAGAATTTGGCTGCTAAGGGGTCAAAATTCCAAAGATTTTACCTTTGTGGTCTCTAGCAAACTATATTGCGTGTCGGTGTCTTAGTTGAGCCTACCTACGGCAAAAATGACTTCGTTCAAAGGCTATAAAAACGTGACACACGAGTTGTTCGCGTAGTGGCTGGCGAGGTTGCTCTGGTACCACGTCGTTTATACAGAGGTGTTCAGGAGCTCATTGAGTTGTTTTGACGGAGTTGCTCGGGACTGTGTTAGGTCGTTTCGACAGAGGTGTTCAGGATTGTACTGGCGAGTTGTTCAGGATCATGTTTGGTCGTATCAGCAGAATTGTTTGGGACCGGGCTGGATTGTTTGGTACTGCGCCAGGTCGTGTCGACCGAAGTGGTTTGGTACTGTGCCGGATCGTATCGACAGTATTTTCGGTGTTGAATCTTGTAGACGGAAGCATTCGATTTTATTGTCCAGTTGACTTGTAACAACCGTACTGCCACGTGTGAAAACAATTGTTTTTGTTTTTTTTTAGTCTCTCTTCCCTCGGTAAAGCACATATTTTAGACTTCAATCGGCATCGAAATAAAACAAGCTATAACCGACACAATGAACGGACGATCATGTATTGTGCAGCGAACGTTTACAGTAAACGTCCCTACGATACACCATTTTTAAGGGCCGATTTTCTTTTATGCAACAAGGAATATTCTCCGTATATGAATCTGGTGTCTTAATATGAAGACTAGGGTGGGTGTGTCAATAATTGGAATTGTGTTTCGAGTTGTTTTTTCCATAGTGTTGACTTGTGATAGAATGCCTATTGGTGAAAAACACTTTTTTCTTTTTTCATTTGTGTTTGAGAGAAGTCGATATTTTTTTCCAAACGCAATACATGATGCTAAACAATACGTTCTATTGATTGTTCTTTAATTTTCAAGGTAATCAATGATCAAAATATCTTGCGCATCAGATGACACGGAGGCTAAAACCTTGCTTGCTGGTGTTTGCGTTTTTGATCGATTCCTTGCTTTTAATTGTTGCTGTCTGCGTAGATAACTGTTGATTTAATTCTGAAATGACCTGATGGATCTATATTTTATCGATTGTCATTTGTTTTTATATATGTTTTTGTTGTTGTTGAAACAGCTGCAAACAACATCGCCAATCATAATTGTTGTTGTTGTTGTTTTTTTTTTAATCTGTGAACAACTGAACAAATGCGACACCAATTTACATCGCAGTGATCTCATCGACAACTGTTCGTGCAAAATGAAATAAACACTGCTTTCTGATATCTTTAACATCTTTTGCTACATCACGAAATTCAATTCATGATTGACCAAAATAAGTTTTTGAATTTTTTTTTCTGATTGTCGAGTCTAAACGACTTGCGACTTAACACTTCAAGATCATGGTGCTTATTCAAAATGGCGACAGTTTAAAGTAAAGAAAACACAGTCCGTATGATGTATTGTCGGGATTATTTCATCAACAAGAAGAGAAAGGTAAGAAAAGGCAGTAAGGGCTTGCAACGAAATGGTGGCGTTGCTTACAAGCAGTCTTTTCTTTCCTTGTAAAGGTAACAAATAACTGGTAACGTTTGCCAAACAACAGTAACCAGATAATCAGTCTAAGAGACGCCAACCGACTAGCAAGCTAGGTAACTTGGTTCTTAACTAATCACAACTCCTTTTATACATACTAACTCTCAGTAGCGAGAATTCCAACGTGATTTCTGACGAGATTAGAATGTCTATTTAACTTAGTAGGAAATAGACACCCAGTTTCTCAGTGACAGCAAAACAGCAGTTCAGTGTCTTTTCTTCCCTCCGACCCACCCCGGTAAGTCAAATCAATTTCAATTATTACAGTATGTATCGGACAGGGAACGAAGTTCAAATATTCAAGAAAAGGAATCACGTAATTTAACCAAGTACTTTGTTTTATTCAAGAAAATTTCGTGTCCATGAAGAGGGAAATAATGTCGGAAAAGCAACTGAAATCCAAGATTTAAAACCAAACAATAATTTATTCACATAACATGTAATTAATTTTTTTCCAGAAAATAAAATTTTCAACTAATGAAAACATTAATTTAGAAGAGTCATCTATAATATAAATATCACATGTCTGATTAAATGTATGTATGTATGTATGTATGTATGTATGTATGTATGTATGTATGTATGTAGTATGTATGTATGTATGTATGTATGCCTTAGTGGTCAAGGTCTGGTGTGGACGTGTGTTAAAAGCACACAGATGTCTTAGCGTCTTTCTGTGCTTCTCCCACACAAATCAACCCCACGTGCACGTCGTGACCACTGCCACGCCCACGGGGCTCTGATGAACGGCGAGTTTCCTGCGCCGTATAACTGGACCTCTACTGCGTTGTGGGCCAAGGTTATTTAACCAAAGGCTAAGGGTGAGGTAATCCTGACAGAAACCTCCAGAAGAGCTTAGGCCCTGTAAGCTGCGGCATATATAACCCACCAGCGTGTGGAATATGCTATGGTGCCCAGAAACCTAAGTTCCAGTAATGGATCAAATGCCATAGTGTGTGGAGAGGGCTCTGTAAGCCGTATTGAAGGCAACCTACCTAGGAGAAGGAAAACTCTTATATAAAACCTGCGATGACTGCTGCATCCAATGATGTTGACTTGCTCTTCTTTTTTGATCAATGTGGCAGTTGTTTATAGAGTAGGATTGTCTTGGTGCCAAGTCTTTCTCCACTATAACAATTCTCATGCACAGGCATTGCTCGATATAAATTAGATACACTTTTTACCATCTTGTGTATCTTGATAGCGGAAGGAAAGAAAAGCAAAGAAAAGAGATTGGCTGCAGCCTAAAACCGCAAAATATTCAATGAAGTTGGAAAATATGATTATAAACGTAAATGGCAATAAGGGAACTGGAATTTCCAGGACCTTACCCGGCAAGTGTTTCAGAGCTCCACAGCCTGGACTCGATTGTCATCATGCTACTGCGAGGAAATATATGACAATGACCATCGGCTGTTGGAATGTGCGGACGCTGCTTGACTTGCCGTCAGCAATAACGCGTCCAGAGCGTAGATCTGCTCTTGTATCTAAGGAACTTCAACGTTATGACATGGGTATAGTTGCCCTGTCTGAGACCAGGCTGGCTGATGAGGGACAGTTTTCTGAGTTGGCCGGAGCCTATTCCATTTTCTGGAGTGTTAGAGCGGATGGATGTAAGAGGGGATCAGGCGTGGTTTTTGCTATAAAGCCATCAATTCTTTCTGGCCTGGAAGAACTTCTCTGTGGTGTGAGTGACCGGATCATGACTATGAAGTTATCTGGTAAATGGTCGTTATACAACTTTTTTGAGTGTCTATGCGCCACTATGGATGCAACACAAGATGAAAAGGTTGCTTTCTATCTTGCATTGTGCAATGTAGTTAGACGCATTCCCTCTGCTGATAAGATCTTCATTCTTGGAGATTTTAATGCTAGGGTGGGAAAAGATTTTGAAATCTGGGATGTGCTGGGTAAACACGGAGTAGACAAGTGTAATAACGATGGTCTGATGTTGCGGCAGTTTTGTTTAGAGATAGGTTTTAAAATTGGTAACACCGTGTTTCAGTAGAAGGACAAATACTAGACGACTTGGATGCATCCTGGTTCCAAACAATGGCACTTGATAGACTGTGTTAGGCAGAAAACGTGAGATAAGGGATATCTGCAGTTTTCATGTGGGGTGCAGAGTGCTGGACCGACCATCGGTTGGTCCGTGCAAAGATTAAGTGTGTTGTGAAGCCCAAGATGAGGGGAGTTAGTGTGGCTATCTCAAAGCGACTTAATGTTGCTCGTCTAATGGACAATATTGTGAGGGAGAAACTAGTTAAGGAGATGGAAGAGATTGATTGTGAAAACACTTGGCCTGCTTTTAATGAATCTGTCTATGAGGTATGTGACAGAGTATTAGGTTATTGTGAGCGTAAACATTAGGATTGGTTAAATGAGAATGATACTGAAATTCAGGCTCTGCTTGATTCAAAAGCCAGGACATTTCACGCTTATCTCGGGGGTGGTTTGATGGATGGTGAGAAGGATCGATTGAGGGACAAGTTTAAGGCAATCAAGCACGAGGTGCAGAGGAGGTTGAGTAACATACAGGATGAATGGTGGAGGCAGAAAGTTGAGGAAATACAGCTCGCCTCGGATTCGAACAACACCAAGGTCTTCGTGTGGTTTACGGACCATCCAGATCACCTATCACTCCTCTACGCTCGAGGGATGGTGGAGATCTTCTTCGAGACCCTACCGACATTCTTCATAGATGGAGGGAGCATTTCGATGACCTCCTGAACAGATCTTCTTACGTTGATTAGGAGTTTTGTTAGGTCGATTCCTAGCAATCCAGTCAAGGATATCTTGGCAGAGGTTCCTTCTCTCCAGGAGGTTGAAGCAGCTGTCCATAAGTTGAACAATGAAAAGTCTTCTGACCCGAATCGTTTGCATGCGGAGATCTTTAAATGTTCTGGACCCAAGATAATGCAACGCTTAGCGGACTTATTGCAGACTGCTTAGCGGGATGAGTGTATTCTGCAGGATTGACGGGATGCATTGATGGTAGTGCTATACAAGGGGAAGGGTAGCAGAGATGAATGCGGAAATTATCGGAGCATCTCTTTGATGTCAGTAGTCGGTAAGGTGCTTTGTAGGATCATGCTAGACAGAATGCTGGAGCACATTGCTGACGATTTTTTGCCTGGGTCACAGTGTGGTTTCAGAAGATGTCGAGGGACAGTGGATATGATTTTTACAGCCAGGCAACTGCAGGAGAAATGTATAGAACAGCAAAAGGGACTGTATCAGGTGTTCAACGATTTAACTAAGAACTTTGATACAGTCAATAGGGATGCTTTGTGGAAGATTCTGAAAAAGCTTGGCTGTCCTGACAAGTTTGTAACCATCTTAAAGCTCTCCTACGATGATATGAAGGCTGTGATCAACGTCGGGGAAAGCTGGCTGATCCTATCTCAGTAGAAAATGGTGTAAAGCAGGGAGACATTTCAGCACCCACACTCTTTGCGTTGTATTTCACCAGGGTCTTTCAGATGGCATTTGGTGGGTGCTCTGATGGTGTCTATATTCGTTACCGAACCACTGGGTTTTTTTCAACATTAGGTGCTTCAATGCAAGTACAAAGGTACTCACCAACACGATTCGTGACTTGCTCTATGCGGATGACTGTGATCTGATGGCTCATACGGTGACTGATATGCAGTATCTTGTGGACGCCTTTGCGGTTGCCTGCAGCGCATTGGGCCTGACCATCAATCTGAAAAAAGCTGTCTTAATGTATCAGCCTGCTCCGGGCATGCCTTACTATGAGCCATCAGTTTATATCTGTAGGTCAAAGATACTACATAATTTTATCGTATTCACACGATAATGATCTTTGCTCTTTGCCTGCAAAATTGTAAAGTCTAAGACTTAGACAGAACAGCTACCCACTGAAAATTTAATCTTCAGGACTTGTATAGAATAGCTACTCTAGGAAACTCTTCTGAAATTAAACATAGCTTTCAGCTCGAAAACCACAGCAAACATAGTTGAGTCATTGCTCATAGGAAACACGTCGTTCAAATACACCTAATAAATGAATGATATTCAGCAATTCGGATGAGCTTATAACGTTCAGTGCATTGTATACTTGTAGAGTTGAATGTAATAGTCAAAGAAGCAAGCACCCACACGTGTGTTCCTTGTGTGGCTATACGATTTACCTTTAGGTGGGATGTGTGTGAGAGAGAGAGAGAGAGAGAGAGAGAGAGAGAGAGAGACCATCGCACACCGCACACATATGCAAATGAAATGCAGTCAGTTTCTTTTTTTTTTTTTAATAAAACGCCTGTTGGCAGAGGTAAAAGCGACAGACGCGTGCTGGAAGTTGAGAGAGAAAGTTGTATGGAGGAAATATAGTGACAAACTCTTTCCGTGACCTTTTTTTTTCTCCCAAAATACCAGCCCATTTAACTGCAGTACTAGAATGTAAGAGAAATGTGAAATTCTTTCTTTCTGACAACGAGGAGCTTAAATACATCAACGCTATATTCAATTTGGATCACTTTTGCCATCAGACACACACATTATATAATGTAATACTATATTATTACTATCACTGCTCCTTGAAAACGCTGAGTACCTTTCCTTATACAACAGTATAAGCAACGACAGTGAAAGTTCTTTTTTTTTAATTCCGGTCACTGCAGTGTCAGTGTACAATCACACCTGCTATTTTTAACATATTGTGTACTATTTTTGTAACATGAAAAAACTTGACAAATATAATACTGTAGCAGCCGAAACTCGTTACAATCACAGGCAGGAGCTAATTCTCGCGACTCGAGATTTGAAATCCATTTTCACTCGGGCTTGTACAATCACAAACCAGCTCTCAATCACGTGACTGAGTACATAAAAGGCGAAATCTGAAACTCTTATTCTTTATCATGTTAGAGAATTGCTCTCGTCGATACATCCACACACACACACACACACACACGCACACACACACACACAACAGCAACAACAACAACAACAACAACAACAACACTTAAACACATTGAATACCTTTCCTTTCTTTCTCCTTTAATCGGCCTCCTTCGTATCGACGACTACTAGCTATAAACACGTGTAAACGGAACTGAGCTGTTCTCTCGTCAACAAGCCGGCAATATATCAAATCTATCTTTACACAAGAACACTTCAATCTACTAACCCGTTTCTCTCTTTTCTCCTAACGCTGCTAACGAAGATAACAAATAAAGTTGTTTATTAAATGTTAAAAATGAGGCTTACTTTCGTTGTCTTCATTATTAACTAAAATACTTTATCAATATTTCATTTTTCCCGAGCAACATCGAATTTATGATCCAATATACAGCACTGTAAAAAAACAAACACTTTAGACACATTCGTGTTATTGCTCATAGGAAACACGTTGTTTAAACACAGCTGTTTTATCAAGCATAACGATGCCCCGGAATGCAAGGAAAACCACCAAATAACATTAAGGAAGCCCCCAGAATGCTACTAAAACCATTCTTTTAGATGTTTTTTTGATGAAATTCTATTTTGTTAATCGCTGTGTGTGTATTTTGTCCAATAATATTAACAGAATTAGTTACAGAATAAAAAGAAGAAAAAAAACTCAGTTCGTTACTAAACCATATCAATAAATTAAGTAATACATGTACGTAGATGAAATTATGTTATATTTTTAAAAGAGTGTGTATATATTTTCATGAATAACATTTGGGTGGAAAGCCGAAAATAAAACTAATGAGACTTTTAATAAAGCCTCCTTTTCTGTGTTTCTTGGATTATTTATTCAGACTAATTTAAAGAGAAATTTTGTTGATAATTACAATAGTCCAAAGATAAATATAATGAATTTTAAAGAAAAATTGAATGTTAGTCTTTCCTAATTTTGAAATAAAATGTTGAATATTTTTGTTCAAAAAATAACTCGGCATTTCCTTTTCAAATAAATGATGAATTATAAAGGACTGTCAGTCTTCTAGAAATTATCTCCCTTGAAATTATTTCTAAAAGGACCAGATATTCTTTGTTCTATAGAGGAGGGAATTAGAATTTTCTGCTCTTTGTTCGTTTTTTCTTTTTTCAAATCACTGTAGCAGGCTACTCATTAATGTAAATAAATTGATTGCCTCGCGCGCGTGTGTGTGTGTGTACGTGCGTGCTACGGAAAAGCATATCTATGTCGTTTTAAAGAATTTATCTTCTCGTCTGAAATATAAGGTCTACTTAAAAGAAGTGTACGGCATAATCCAATTGACACAGCGGTTCTCGTCAGATCACCGAAGTTAAGCAACGTTGAGCCTGACCAGTACCATTTGGGAATTCTAGGTGCTGTATGTGCTTTCCGCTTATCTTGGCATTGTTTCCAGTCGTTCTGAACATCCACTTGCCACTGGTATACAACAATGTTGACTCAGGGGAGGTGTAAATGCCCCTCCCCTATGTGTGATTTGGCCACAGACTAACCAATCAGAGGTGCGGCGTATTGATCCTTTCTCGCCCCGAATGAACTCGGACAGCTTCCAGTTTGAAGGAAAAGACTTGTAGCAGAAATAAATGGAACTTTTTTCTTCCTCGAATCAATGCCTCGCCCCTGTGCTATTATGCCACATACTGACCAATCAGGGGTACGGCGCATTGATCCTTCTTATCCCCTAAGGAAATCGGCCAGCATCCGGTTTGAGGAATAAGAACTCGTTCTTACTGAGAGAGCCACCAAACAGAACGGACCTCCCTTTTCTTCTCTCTCTCCCTCTCCTCCTCGGTGATATCTAACGGTATCGACGATTCCACTGGGAATAACTACCGCGATAGCACCAGCTAACCAGCGTCTAGCTTTTGACAAGGAACATACCACATTCTCCTTAATAAACCTTTTCTGTATGAAGTTGTTGCGTTCATCATTTCAGAAGCTTGTATTGAATTATTTATTTTATTAGGTAAAAGCATTTCTAAACCCTAAAGACACCTCCTTACCGAGAGAGACGCCAAGCAGATCGGACCCTTTCCTCGCTTTCTCCATCTCTGTGTCATCTCATCCGGTATCGACGATTCCCACCGGGAATAACTACCGTGACAGCACCAGGTGGCCAGAGTCCAGTTTTGACCAGGAATATATCTCCCTGTGAACATTCGCCAGAATAAACCTTCTTTTCTTTGTTAAGTTTATTGAAGTTGTTGTGTTCGTTGTTTCAGTTGTGTTGAATTATTTATTTTCTTATGTTGTGCCCTAATAGCACAGACCCTAAAGATTCATGTATTGAACGCAAAGCATCACATAAAACGACCCTTGATTTTGACTGGATAGGTAGACCAGTTTCGACAATCAATAAAAAAAATATCAAAAAAATCATTTTGGTCGATCATGAATTTAAGTTGCGTGATGTAGCAAAATACGTTAAAGATATCAGAAGTTAGTGTTTATCCTATTTTATACAAACATTTGTCCATGAGAAAACTATGTTGTGAGTTTGTGTAGCATTTATTCACAGCCGATAAAAATATCGATAATGATTAGCGATGCTGTTTGCAGCTGTTTAAATAAAACAAGAAAAATGTCTGCATCAATGAATGACAATCGATAAAGTATGGATCCACTAATTCACTCCAGAGCTAAATTGACACGTAGCTAATTTGACAGCAACGACCGAAACCGTCTGAATCGATCAAGGGTGTAAGCATAAGTAGGCAAAACTTTGACTTTCATATCATGTGATGCGCACCACATATTTTATTTAAAAAGTAAAAGCATAATTTGGCGTTTTTAAATTTCATGAAAATTGTAAATTCGTCTTTTTTCTGTGATCATCTTCCCAATTCCCTCCTAACAACTAATCAGCCATCATGTGAATCTCAAATCTAAACAACTGTTTACGATAACGCAAAAAATATAATAACAAAATAAATAACACAAACAATATATGGTCCTGGATATGACTTAAAACTATATCCGATGGTGAGGCCCCACTTTGCGGACTTTGGGGAGTGTGGAGCTACTCTTTAATTGCCATTACTCCCAGGTCCACTCTGACCCGAAGTCGTAGTACCTGTTAGGGTCCCAACTATGGGTTAAATCGAATCTGACGTTAAAAAAATATATATATATACTCCATTAAAAATCGTTCCTCAAAATAACTAGATTCGGCATTAAATAACCTAAAAAAGGTTGATATGCCGTAAAACAAAAACAACGACAAAAATATATGCAAATTGAAACATTTATTGTATAAAAAATGTATCAAAATATAATTTTAATGAATTAATATAATTTTTTTTTTCAATGAATGATTCATGAATGAAAATAAAATAATAAATATGATTAAAATATGAAACATTTATAGATTGTTTTTAGAATTTTTTGTTTTTTTGCTTGTTTTTTTTTACGGTGAGGTTGTATAAAAATGTTGCAAAATATAATTTAAAAATATGAAACATTTATAGAGATTTAATTGTTTTTGTTTTTTTTTTGTGCAGAAAGATTGTATAAAAATGTAGCAAAATATCATTTTAATCTGCATTCACTTTTAGAAAAGGAAGAGTTATCGACCCTGTTATTTGGCTAACTATGACATCTGTCGTCGGTTCTTGTCACTAAAATGCACACATTCGCCTCATGTCACTGACATAAAGAAGTGCCCAAATTTCTTTATCAAACATGCAGTGGCGTAGCATCAGTTTTTGCTGCCCGGGGTGGTCGTAAAATTTGCCCCCCCCCCTGGCATATAATTACGTCTTTTGTCCCCTTTCTGCTAGCATATGTTTGCATGTTTTGCCACCTCCCTGTCGCTGACACATTATTACCTACCCACCCACCCCCACATGCTGGCATATGATTACCTGTTTTGCTGCTCCCCTCGCTGCTGGCATACAACAACCTGTTAAAACCTTCGAAATTCCAAAAAGCCTTCAAAATAGTTATTTTCATTGAACTAATGTTTACACAACAATTCTCCCTTTTTTAAATTTTAATTTAATTTAACAATTTCGTTACAATAATTTGAATAATAAGTATGTAAACATTAACGCCAAGGTTGTGTGTTCCATATAGAAACGTTGATTTAATTTGAATAAAAAAAATGCGCATCAAATGCACTTGAAACAAAAATCACAATGTAATATAAGGAAATAAACAAATGTTTGAAATTTATAACAAATATATTTCAGAGCTATATTCCAATCTCAGTGTGTTGTTTATTTTTTTCTTCTTCTTCCTTGCAATGTTGTAAAGTTAAAGAAAGAAAGGTCAGTTTGTAAATAGCTGCGTGTTGTATCTGAGTGGTTGTATTTTGAAATGTTCAAACAGTGCGTAGGTAACGCGAGAATAACGTCAAGGGTGTGAGTTTCATATAGAACCGTTGATTTAATTTGAATAAAATAAAATTTATTCAATCTATTCAATTTTCACATCAAACAAGGCACAGTGCCACTTTGAAGTCGGGGACAGAATTTGCGAGGGCAAGTTGGGAAAGCAGAATCCTGGAAGGGAGTTCCAAAGACCCGCAGTTCTGGGAAATAAACTATTAGAGAAAAAGGCTTTCTTAGACCTAATGATCTCTACTATAAAGGAGTGGGGCTTAGTTGCTTGTCAGATTTGTCCGGGGTAGTCACGCCGAGGAGGTACAAGTGCTTGCAGTTTGTCAGAGCATTCACCATTAAATTATTTGTAGAATAAGCAGAGGGATGCAACATTTCGTCGATGATAGTTCAGAACCTATCATGTTGGCGACTCTCTTTTGAACCCTGTCCAGGAGTGAGAGACAAGCAGCAGATGCACCGGCCCAGATGTGACAACAGTACTCCATACACGGGCGAATGGTTGCCTTATAGAAGTACAGGATACTTTCAGGCGTAAGTAATATTCTAGCACGGTAGAGAGAGCCCACCTTCTTTGCAGCAGCCTTGGCAATGCTCTCAATGTATATATTCCAGTTCATGTTCTCTGTAAACGTTAGGCCGAGGAGTTTACAAGAAGTATTTTCAGGCAATGTGTTCTTGGCCATTGCTATTGGTGGTAGAGAAGGTTTCTTGTAGTTATTGAAGGAAACAAGCTTAGTCTTGGCAGCATTGAATGTGCCCATCAATTTTTGTCCCCATTCCACTACAGATTGGAGTTCAGCTTCTAGTGTTTCTGCCATATCCTTAGATATGTGTTCATTGTTATAGAGAGTGGTGTCATCAGCAAATATACCCATCTCCGAAACAATTTTATCAGGGGGTCATTTATGAATATTAGGAATAATAAAGATCCAAGGATAGACCCCTGAGGTACTCTCGCATTTATATCATATTGTTTAGATGTACTACCGTCGAGACAACTTGGATTTTTATCTTATCTACGGAGGATTTAATTGCATTATGTATTCTTCCAGTGATACCATATGATCTAATTTTCCTTAGAAGACCATCGTGCCATACCCTGTCAAAAGCCTTAGATATATCAAGGGCTACCGCTCTACCTTCCCCTGTTTTGTTTAGTGAACGGTATATACGTTCCGAGACTACAGTTAAGATATCTGCTGTTGAATGGGCTTGTCTAAATCCATATTGTTTGTCGGTCAGGAGTTTAGCAGCTGTTAAGTGTTGGACTATGGCTTGATTTGCTAAGGATTCAAATATTTTGACGAAAAGCGGAAGGAAGTTAATGGGGAGATAATTTAGTGGGTCAGTTCTTTCATCAGTATTCTTGAAGACTGATACCAGAGAAGAAGCGGATTTTCAGCAGTCGGGAAAGCAAGATTCGTTAAGGCATTTATGGTAAAGTTTTGAGAGAGCTGGAGCAATCTCAGCAGAGCATTTTCTTAATAGCAGAGCCGGGATGAGATCTGGTCCACATGCTTTTTAGGTGTCTTGGTTTGTTATGATACCATGCACTTGAGAAGGGCGCATCAAATGCGCTTGAAACCAAATCACAATGTAATATTAGGAAATAAACAAATATTTTACTTGTTTGAATTTTATAACAAATATATTTTCGGAGAAACCAACACACTGGGGATGGAGTATAGCTCCGAAAATATATTTGTTATAAATTTTAAACAAGTAAAATCTTTGTTTATCTTTTAAATATTACGTTGTGGTTTGATTTCATGCGCATTTAATGCGTATTTCATTTTACATAAACATTGATCTGAATGGAATTATGTAAACGATAATATAAAACAAAAGAAACCAAATATTTTTTCAAAACAAAAACGTATAATTCAAATTATAAAGAAATGTTAAATTAAATTAATTGGCTACACAAACAAATATGATCATAAATTTAAATCAGAACATTTGGACATCTGAAAATGTTATGAAATGATAAAATCATTTTTATTTACTGTTTTTGTTGTTGAAGTCCGAATTTTCGCCAAATAACATGACTGTATAAAAAAGAGGATAATCCGAGGTAGTTTCTTTCCTTTTTCTCCATAATGTTATTATTAAGAGGTCGAACCACTCGAAGAGAAAAAAAAACGTCTTGTATCGGCGTTTTTTGAAATCCTTGTGTGTAATCGCTCGGTTTAAGCGCAAAATTTAAGAAATGGAAAGTCACACATTTTTAGAAAACATTTTTTAAATAAATTTAAATGAGAATATTTGAAATTTGAATTTATAAATTTAAATGAGAATATTTGGAATTTGAATTCATAAATTTAAATGAGAACATTTGAAAACATGAAAAGGTTATAAAAATGATAAAATCATTTTTATTTTTTTATTGTTGTTATTTCCGAATTTTCACACAAAAAACATGACTGTATAAAGGAGAGGATAATCCGATGTAGTTTTCTTTTTTTTTTTCATAATGTTATTATAAAAGAGGTCGAGCTTCTCGAAGAAAAAAAAACGTCTTGTGTCTTTTTGAAATCCGTGTCTTTAATCGCGCGAAATTTAAGAAATTTGTTGTTGTTAATAATGTTTGAATTCTTTTAAAATAGTTTTAATTTTTTTTCAATAAATGTATTTATGAAGGGAAATAAGGCTATAAATTTATTTTTTGTGAGAGAACTATCGCAATGGCATGAAGTCGGTTGACAATTTACAAATATGCTTTACACTTTTGTGTGTGTGTGTGTGTGTGTGTGTGTGTGTGTGTGTGTGTTTGGTCACGAATAGGCTCCTATATGGTTGACTATTTTACAAAACTGATTACATATAATGATAGATGTATCGAGACACAGGAATGGGTATGTTTGATCTGGCAGAACGTTGGTTCACTAAAATTTTGGGGTCTGCGTTCGCGCCTGGCCCACAAAGTATGGAAATAAAAAATTAAAAATTAAAAAAAAACGTTTATAAGTGTTTTTGATATAGATGTACATAAGAATACTTTGATAAGTATGTTTTAACTTAAATAGGGATGTTATAATAAAATTGTGGGGTCTGCGTTTGCGCCTGGCCTCCATAGAATGGAAATAGGCACAAACTTTAATAAAGACTTTTCATATCTATCTGCGTAACTATACTTTGATAATTATGTTTCAGTTTGAAGAAATATGGTATAATAAAATTATGGGATGTTCGTTCGCGTCTGACCTCCATAGAATGGAAATATGTCACAAATTTTAACAAGGTTTTTTTAATATAGATCCACTGAATATTGTGATAAGTGTTTCAGTGTGAACAGGTATGGCATAATAAATTATGGCGTTTATCTATTTCATTTTTACTTTCATCATATTTTGCTTTGGTTTTGATACGCCCAAATTCGAAGCTATCTCATTACAACCCTTCCTTTTCATAACCTATCATACTTTCATAAATCAGAGTCCATTTTCTGTAGGCTGTTTTTGAACCCAATCAACGACGGATACTTTTGCTAGTATATATATATATATATATATATATATATATATATATATATATATACATATATACATATATATATGTGTGTGTGTGTGTGTGTGTGTGTGTGTGTGTGTGTGTGTGTGTGTTTGTAGGTACGTACGCAAAGCACGCACTAATGAAGTACGAAGAAAAATATATTATTACTCTTTGGCTGCAACAATATTAATAATTCTTTATTTGAAAACAACACAAAAACAAGTAACAAATGCAACATTGACAGTAAACCATGCATTTTGTAATAGCATTAATCCCACGAGATTACGCCCATTATCGCGTGAAATCCTACTGTACCTGTCGAAATCTATAGTTCTTGGCTAATCCTCAGAAATCCGTTTAAAGATGTATTACTATTCTGTGTGTTTTTGCTTCTTTTTTTATCATGTTTGCCTCGTTTTGAGAATAGAAAAATGCTTATAAATTCGTATTTGAAAACTGAAAAGATACTTGAAGACGAGCGACATCATTGGACGTGTTCGGGAAGAACCAGCAAAAGATCCGTGTTGCAGCGAAAGAGAGTTTGCAGAGGATAAGCGGCATAAATTATTAACCAAAATCGAGCGATATTAATACTAAAGTACAAAACATGAAAGGTATGTGGAAATATTGTTAACATTTTTTGCTTATGCATGTATATATATATATATATATATATATATATATAATACTTGTTTATTGTTATATAAACATGCTCACATCCCGCTGCTACAAATAGCCACTTGTTTCAATCAAACAACAGATATCATCAGGCAGTATTATCAGCTCTTTTTATTGAGCACTATCTAACAACCTCGTTGAATTCATTAGTCCATTACTTTTGAATATAAAACAAACCCCGAGTATATATATATATATATATATATATATATATATATATATATATATATATATATATATATATATATATATATATATATATATATATATATATACACGTGGTGTCTTACGTAAGTTTCCAGACATTTTGTTCCGGGCATTTTAAATTGTTGTCCTCTTGGAAATTCAGTATGTCATTGCTATACATCTCACCAGATAATTGACCAATTTTTCTAGTTTCAGGTTCAAATGAACAGCTACAGCAGAAATTGGAATACACCCTACTATAGACCGATAGTTACAGCTGGTGGCTTTCAAAAATGCAATCTGGACGTAAGGATACTTTAGAAAAAGTATATGCGATAAAATCTTGTTTTAAACTCGGAGAAACGCCATAAAAATCTATGGAATGCTTTAGAATGCTTTTAGACCATCTTGCATAAATCTCGTGTTTGTTTTTGAGTGGCATAAGAGATTCAAGGAAAGTAGGGAGTGGGTAAGGGATGATAAGAGGTGTGAGAGGGGTAAGGAAGATAAAAATGAATTCCATGGATAATGACTGTCGACTGTCGTGTGTCTATAAAGACAATAAGTGTACAGTGTTGGAATTGTATACACAATTATTGGTGCGGAACTGAAGATACGGAAGATTTGCACGAAGTTTGTTCCAAGAGAGAAGATGAGAAAATAAGTCGTTGTTATGATAGCAGGGAGATGGTCAAGCTAATCTATCCTGATTCCGCAGTTCTTGATGCTCTGGTTACTTGCAATGAAAGCTGGATCTACTACTATGACCCAGAGACGAAGAGACGGAGTTCTAGATGGAAGCTTGCTGGCTCTCTTAAACCCAAGAAGGCAAGACAAGGCAAATCTACCTCAAAACTTCTAATGATTACTTTTTTAGGGAGCACGGGCATGATCTACATACACTGATTTTCGACAGGACAGACAATCAACAAAAAATACTATGTTGCGGTTTTAAGGAAGTTCAGGAAGAGATTCCGTCGAAAGAGATCAGCACTCAAGTCGGGTCACCAGGACTATGCACCGGTCCACAACTCAACCATTGTCACCAACTATTTGATAAATATGGGAATTAAGACAGTTCGTCATCTTCCCTATAAGTCCAGATCTTGTCTTCTGTGACTTTTGGTTATTCCTTAAACTGAATTAACACCCTAGAAAATGTCGTATGAGACAATTGAGATGAAAAAGGCTGGGACGGAGTTCATTGATACGCTCACACAAGAGTATTTCCATGAGGCCTTCCAGAAGTTGTTGGAATGCTATAATAAGTGCATTGCAGCCGGGGAAGATTACTTTGAAAGGGGCAATAGTTTCATGTGTGTACTATTAATAGAATAGCCATACTAAAAAATTCTGAAAACTTATTGAACAAAGCTCGTGCATGTATATATGCATAACTTTATATATCTATCGTCTATACTATTATAAATTCGTTTTTCTTTTGTGTGTATCGATATTCATATTAAAAACCCTTTTTTCTATTTATTTAAAAAGAAAATACAATTTTCTTCTATATGGGTTGTGGAATTGCATTCACAAGCAAAAGATCTAGATAATTTTCATATTCTTTTAAACATTCATTTTAATTAATTCCCTATTAGTTTTTTCGGTTTTCTTATGGGATGATCATCTTTAGTTAACTATTACGTGTAATTATATTCATGCAGATATTCTACATGATTTATACTTGCATAATATTTGTGTAAAATCTTTACAGTAGACAAAAAATTGTTTCCATATATATTTATGTATACGTATATATTTTTGTTTAATCTATTAGTCTATCTATCTATATATCTATAAAAGTGAAAGCGTCTGTGTATCTGTGTATATTTCCCTACGCAATAACTCTATCATTTTTCAGTCTACAGACTCTAAATTTGATATACAGGGTACTGAGATTTGGAAAAATCGATGTGATCGGTTTTCGGACGGAAATTTGGCTGTTAAGGGGTCAAAGTTCAACGATTTGACCTTTGAGAACTCTACCAAACTCCTCTGACAATTTTGGGTCTAAAGACTTGAAATTTTAGATATAGGTTCCTTTGACATGAATATAACTTAATAACTGCATTTGAGCCCAAAACAATAAATTTTAAGAGGTGATAATAGGGGTCAAAGTTTTTTTAAAATTACCTCTGCGGTCTCTTCCAAGTCACGCAGACAATTTCTGGTCTAAATATTTGAAATTTTACATAAACAGTATTCAGAGAAAGGGCAAGCTTTTTCATCGGTTTGGGTCGAAAATTTTTAGTTACCAATATATAAATGTATGTATGCATGTTTGTATGTCTGCCCAACACTTTCGACAGAGGTGACGGATTTTCTCAAGATCAGTATCGTTTTGGAGATCGATCCTTCAGACGACAAATATCGAAAAATTGGCTAAAACATTAATATCTTCACCTTAAACTGGGCACTTTTCTACAGGAGGGGTCGCTTTTTTCGCCGATATTTTTTCAAGTCATCCTCTCCTTTCGATTGTCTAGCCTAAATTTAAAAAAATGTCGCTTCCGGTTTGGCGGTGATCGTTACAGCATAGACGTCAGGTTTTACCCCGTTCTTTTCGTCCTTTTCGGTACGGGTTCGAGCCTGCCTTCCTACTACCACTTTTTGTTTTTTTGCTCAACATATACATCCAAACACCCGAACAACGCCAGGCTGAAATGATAGTATATCTGTAAAAGTGAACGTGTCTGTGTATCTGTTTGTCTGGTTAATTTTTTTAAACTTTCACCCCTTATTATGACCCCTTAAAATCTATTGTTTGGCGCTCAAATCAAGTTCTTATGTTAGATCCATGTCCAAGGAACCTATATCTAAAATTTCAAGTGTTTAGACCAAAAATTGTCAGAGGAGTTTGGTAGAGTTCTCAAAGGTCAAATTGTTGAACATTGACACCTTAGCAGCCAAATTTCTGGCCGAAAACCGATCACATCGATTTTTACAAATCTCAGTACCCTGTATATAAAATTTTGAGTCTGTAGACTAAAAATTAACAGAGTTATTGCATAGGGAAATGTACACACACACAGACACACAGACACGTTCACTTTTATATATAACTACTTCATTTATTCACATAAATTTAATATACGAAAGTATAGATTTATGCGTAAACTTTAAGTATTTACTTCAAAAGTGCTCAATACGTAGGTAGAGCTAGTTAGTAATTTATAAAATATATATGGCGATTAAGCTACACTGAATATTCTGCGTTTCATCCAACTAAAGGATTCGTCAGGCTTATGCGCATAAACCTGACGAATCCTATAGTTGGATGAAACGCAGAATATTCAGTGTAGCTTAATCGCCATATATATTTTATAAATTACTATATATATATATATATATATATATATATATATATATATATATATATATATATATATATATATAATTTATGCGTATTTATATATGAATACATAACTATATATGGAGAGATAAAAAGAGTTCCTTTGTCGTCAATTGCGTTCTACCTTGTTTTTCCAAATGGTTTTTCGAAATTTCAATTATTATTTTCCGGTTGCTTACACTGAGGATTAAATCTCAAATCATCAGGAGAATATCACTTTTACAACTGATTTTTTTATGTACTCAGCGCTGCGGAAAAATACAGTGTCGAATTACTTAGGACCTCTATCTTGTCATGGCTTACGGGACGGCAGCATGCTACGCCCATAAAGTAAAAAAAAGACAAGTGAAGTATGCATGGTCCCCTGTGAGTGCACAGTGAACGAGGCATAACAAAATGACTAAGTTCAGCATTTTCCCCTACCCTATTTAGCACCAAAAGACCCCAGGGGACGTCAAATCCTGGTGAAAATTAACAAATGGAGCAGTTTCAGGCTTTAACATATGTACATTTGAATTCTGCACCAAGCAAAAAAAGAAATGACTAATTCCATCATTTGCTCCAACCCCATTTAGCCCCAAATGTACCCAAGGCCTGAACTTATTTAAATTTGAGTTCAGCACCATGCAAAACGGTTAAATAGACATGCACAGTAAATTTTGGACAAATATGGTAAAATAGCTCCAAAAATGAAGTGTTTTTATTTGCCCTAAAAGAGCCCCTGGGGTACACCCAAGAGTTACCGTGAAGTATAGACAAACAGAATTATATACAAATCAGTCAGTTACAACTGTTTAGACAGTTTTATAAAAATCCAAGGCATCATTTTTTTTTTAAATAAGTACAAAAGTGCCACTTTTAGCCGTTTTAACTCGAAAGGCATCCCTATTGGAGCAACCGAAGTTTTCCTGGAAAATCCGTTCTGTTACTTTTTCGCTCATATGTTAAATGTTTGTGCAAAATTAAAAAAAAATTTCAAGGGGTAGTTATTGAGTAAAGTGGACAGACGAACGGACGAACGGACAAGGGTGAAATAAGGTTCCGTTCGAAATTCCGTCCAGGTTCTGGAGTTGGCCAGAAACATTCCCGAATTAGACACGATACACCTGAAGAGGGCCATCAGTTACATCGGACGAAACGTTGTGAAATGATACTCATGATGAAACCAGTAGTCTGAAGAATCCTTACTTTTAATCACCTTTCAACGAGAAAGATATCTCATTAGCGGGGCTTGACTGACATACTGAACTTACATTTAACTCATACTCAGCATTTCCCTAATGGTCCATGTGTTATATTATGGCGCACCACGCTCCATAAAAGGGGGATGTTATATCATCTTGTACCAAAAAATCACCAAAACTGCGTATTTTGTATAATCGTCTAAATGCGTACTTGGGACGAGGGGTTCATCCTGATGTGTATACGTGTCACTGAATGTTTATTGTTGGTGATTCTTCACTGTTTGAACCTAGCTTATGTTGTTGCTGTCTATTTATGATATATTCATATCTAATTGTTCATATGCGTGTGTGTGTGTGTGTGTGTGTGTGTGTGTGTGTGTGTGTGTGTGTGTGTGTGTGTGTGTGTGTGTGTGTGTGAGTGATACATATATTTTGGACATACCTTAAAACTTCATGCGTCGTTGATCTTGTCCACCTGGAATTTATCTTGTCCTTGGAGGGGAAACTGGGACCTGTTTGGACGAATATTCATTCACTTACAAGAACGCTGGTTGGTTTTCTATAGTTTTTATTCACTTTCCAGGTGTTGATCGCAGACGAATGGAAAGTGAATATCTTTACTTGTGTAGTTACTTCTAGGTCTCTGTTTTCATTCATGTCAGCTCCCACCCCCAATGAAGGGTGGAGGCAACCTGTTAAACCGTCCGCTCTTCTTTACGTCCAAATTCCAACTCACTGATCTCCAGCTAACCTGATCACGTAACTCACACGCAGGTCCGATCAGCTGACCATTTCTTCCGGTAAATTTGTCTACAATATGATTTACCATATTTTGACAGATCTTATAGATATTCTTCATATTCAGCTCACGTCCATCTATCCAGTTAGATAGATAGATAGATAGATAGATAGATAGATAGGTCGAGGTGGATAAATACAGAAATAGATAACTAAATAGATAGCTCGACACTTTCTTGTGTTCGACCTATTACATAACACATATCTATATCAGTCCTATAAAATCTTTTAGTTGCCTTTTCTTTACTTTCCTTGCGCTGATTTTAGCCTTAGGTCAACACTTATCTGAAAAGTCACCCTTTCTAGTCGATGTGCTAGCAATCGTATCTTTTACGTAACCATCCGCATCATACTACGTGTCACGATAGCAGAGTCAGAAATTTCGTGAAAACTATTGAATAATTCCACCTGCTATCTTTCGAAGCTTATAACTCCTCGGAAAATGTAATTCAACCCCTAATTTTTTTCAATTAAAGGAGCAAGGAACAAGGTTTCATTAAAAAAAAAGAAAAAGAAAACAACGTGTTCTTTTAAAAAAAAAGGTTTTAAACTTCGGACTTTACAGTTAAATTTCTAAAAAAAACACTACTTTTTTGTTTTAAATTTGAATATATTATTTATTGACCTTTTCTCTTCAATTTGTGATATATAAAACTTTGGTACATAAATTAATTATTTACTTTTTAATAGACATTTGAAAATGAGGGGGCGCGTGAATTAAAAAAAAAAACATTTGTCTAAAATATTATATTCGGTTTATTGGAAAGAGCATAAAATTTCACATTGACCCTGAAAATATCGTAAAAATAGAATCAATAGAAAAATTTTGATACACCTAGTGTCACGATATTGCTTTCCATCAATAGGACGTTAGTCTCATCGTGTGAATTCTCGTGTTTATGTCAACACTTATGCATTGGAAAATCGGAATGCCCTGCTACTGAATTGTTATCCGAATCGATGGATTCCTTCAGAGTGATCAATGCAATTTTCCGAAATCCATGGTGATTTCCTGCGGCTCGATAGATGCTGCTGCTGCACAGACGTGCTCAGCCTGTATCTTTCTGAGCTCGTCATCTGTTCTCTAATTCTGTAAGAGACAAGACCAGTTTTTTTTTCCGAGTACCATATAATATCATTTTTATATATAAATATATATTTTATATATAAAATCTTTTCGAATTACCACATAATATTATTTTTATATATAAATGTATATATCTATGATATAAAGCTGAATGTGTGTGTGTGTGTGCGTGTGTGTGTGTGTGTGTGTTAAGGAATAAACAACGCTTAAAACTCGGAAGATGAGACCTTGAAGAGAATCGGCAAAATTGTGCTGTGCTATTGTAAAGCAGACACAGTGTGTTTAGATAATTATACATACAACAAAAGGAACACTCAGATTTAAAAGATAACCGTAACAACAAATGAAAGAAAAAAACGAGATTTGAGTAGGTTTATATACATAATGACGATCACAATACATCTCTTTATACATACATACGCGAATATATGTCTACACACAGAGACACACACATTTATATATTATAGTTTTAAAGGTTTTAAAGAAACTTCCAAGACTACAAACACACACACACACACACACACACACACACACACACACACACACACACACACACACACACACAAATACAACACACAAACACACAAACACACACACACATATATATATATATACTAGCATGGAGATGTAATAGCATTTGGAGATGTATGTTGAGCAAAAAAAAAAAAAAAGAAAGAAAAAAGTGGTAAATTTTTAAACTTTGACCCCCTATCATGAGTTCTTAATATTTATTGTTTTGGGCTCAAATGCAGTTATCAGGTTATATCCATGTCCAAGGAACTGATATCTAAAATTTCAAGTGTTTAGACCCAAAATTGCTGGAGGATTTTTGTAGAGTTCTCAAAGGTCAAATCGTTGAACTTTGACCCCTTAATCGCCAAATTTCTGGCCGAAAACGGATCACATCGATTTTCCCAAATCTCAGTAGCCTGCATATTAAATTTTGAGTCTATAGGCTAAACATTGGCAGAGTTATTGCGTAGGGAAATGTACACACACAGACACACAGATACACAGACAGACAGATAGACACTTTCACTTATACACATATATATATATATATATATATATATATATATATATATATATATATATATATATATATATATGTTTTATTTTTTTTATTACCGTTTTATCTGTTTGGTTACATATGTTTCGGATGTTGGACCATGTTTACGATCAAACAGCCTCGTCAAACCTTACAGAAATGGTTGTTAGTATTTGAAAGAAGTGTTTTAGAAAAAATACAAGAAAAAAACATGGTAAACATGGTCCGACATCCGAAACATATGTAACCAAACCGATAAAACGGTAATAAAAAATAAAACACATTTCTGCTCTTCAATAGTATTGAGCACTTTCTTCAGGATTTTACTAATTACCAGTTTTACCAAATATATATATATATATATATATATATATATATATATATATATATATATATATATATATATATGTGTGTGTGTGTGTGTGTGTGTATACATATATATATGTATGTGTGTACTGTGTGTATATATATGTGTGTGTGTGTGTGTGTGTGTGTGTGTGTGTGTGTATATATGTATATATATTTGTGTGTGTATATATCCGTATGTAAGAGGTAGGGGATGAATGTCTGGCATACCGTAGTATGCCCCATCCACAGTTAGAACAAAATGAAGAACAACAAACATAAGCATTAATCTCATAACTTTTCGTACTTTATTTTACAGCCTTCAACTGTTTCGTGTGGCTGCTCTTTGCCGGTTTCATTTTGATGGAGAATGTGTTCGCTTCTTCGCTGACCTTAACGACACGAGCTAGATACGACGAAGTACGCAAGGAAAACAAGCACTTGGTAACAACCTATCTATACTGCTATAAATTCGTTTTTCTTTTGTGTGTATTGATATTCATATTAAAAACCCTCTTTTCTATTTATTTAAAAAGAAAATATAATTTTCTTATATATGGGTTGTGTAATTGCATTCACTAGCAAAAGATCCTCTTAATTTGCATATTCTTTTAAACATTTATTTTAATTCATTTCCTATTAGTTTTTTCGGTTTTCTTGTAGGATGATCATCCTTAGTTAACTACTAGCATGGGTGTCCGGCGTTACCCGGGTGTTTGGAGGTGTATGCTGAGCAAAAAAAAAAAAAAACGGTCAATTTTTTTTTAACTTTGACCCCTATTATGACCCCTTAAACCTTATTGTTTGGAGCTTACATTGAGTTATTAAGTCAGATCCATGTCGAAGGAACCTATATTTAAAATTTCAAATGTTTAGACCCAAAATTGTCGGAGGAGTTTGGTAGAGTTCTCAAAGGTCAAATCGTTTGACTTTGACCCCTTAACAGCCAAATTTCTGGCCGAAAACAGATCACATAGATTTTCCCAAATCTCAGTACCCCGTATATTAAATTTTGAGCCTGTAGACTTAAAATTGACAGAGTTATTGCGAAGGAAAATGTACACAGACACACAGACAAACGGACACACACACACAGACACGTTCACTTTTATAGGTATACTAGCATTTCAGACCGGCGTTGCCCGGGTGTTTGGATGTGTATGTCGAGCAAAAAAAAAGTGGTAGTAGGAAGGCAGGCTCGAACCCGTACCGTAAAGGAGGAAAAGAACGGGGTAAAACCTAACGTTTATGCTGTTACGACCACCGCCAAACCGGAAGGACATTTTTAAAATTAGGGCTAGACAATCGAAAGGAGAGGATATCTTTAAAAAAATATCGGCGAAAAAAGTGACCCGGCCCTGCCCTGTAGAAAAGTGCCTAGTTGAAGGGGAAGATATTAATGTTTTTAGCCAATTTTTCGATATTTGTCGTATGAAAGGTCGAACTTCAAAACGATACTGATCTTGGTAAAATCCGTCGCCTTTATTGGAAGTTTAAGGCTGACATACAAACAAACATACATACATACATACATACATACATGCATACATTTATATATTGGTAACTAAAAATTTTCGACCTAAACTGATGAAAAAGCTTGCCCTATCCCTGAATACCCTTTATGTAAAATTACAAATATTTAGACCAAAAATTGTCTGAGTAATTTGGAAGAGACCGCAGACGTCAATTTTTTAAAACTTTGTACCCCTATTATTACCCCTTAAAATTTATTATTTTAGGCTCAAATCAAGTTATTAAGTTAGATCCATGTCCAAGGAACCTATATCTAAAATTTCAAATGCGTAGACCCAAAATTGTCGAGGGAGTTTGGTTGAGTTCTCAAAGGTCAAATCGTTGAACTTTGACCCCTTAATCGACAAATGTCTGGCCGAAAACCGATCAGAAAGATTTTACCAAATCTCAGTACCCTGTATATCAAATTTCGAGTCTGTAGACTAAAAATTAACAGAGTTATTGCGTAGGGAAATGTACACAGACACACACACACACATACACGTTCACTTATATATATATATATATATATATATATATATATATATATATAGATAGATAGATAGATATAGATATATAGATAGATAGATAGATTACGTGTAATTATATTCATGCAGATATTCTACTTTATTTATACTTGCATAATATTTGCGCAAAAAGTTTATAATAAACATAAAATTGTTTCCATATATGTTTATGTATACGTATATATTTTTGTTTAATCTATCTATCTATCTATCTATCTATCTATTTATCTATCTATCTATACATCTATCTATCTATGTATATATCTATAAAAATGAATGTGTGTGTGTGTGTGTGTGTGTGTGTGTGTGTGTGTGTGTGTGTGTGTGTGTGTGTGTGAGTGTGTGTGCATACATTTTCCAATGAATAACTGTCAATTTTCAATCTACAGATTCGAAATTTGATATACAGGGTACTGAGATTTGGGAAAATCTATGTTATCGGTTTTCGGCCAGAAATTTGGTTGTTAAGGGGTCAACGTTCAATAATTTGACCTTTGAGAACTCTACCAAACTCCACTCAAAACACCCGGGCAACGCCAGGCTGAAATGCCAGTCTATCTATCTATCTATCTATCTATCTATCTATCTATAAAAGTGAACGTGTTTCTGTTTCTGTGTGTCTGTCTGTCTGTGTTTCTGTGTACATTTTCCTTCGCAATAACTCTGTTAATTTTCTGTCTACAGACTCGAAATTTAATATACAGGGTACTGAGATTTGGGAAAATCGATGTGATCGGTTTTCGGCCAGAAATTTGGCTGTTAAGGGGTCAAAGTTCAACGATTTGACCTTTGAGAACTCTACCAAACTCCTCCAATAATTTGTTGTCTAAAAACTTGAAATTTTAAATATAGGTTCCTTGGACATGGATCTAACTTAATAACTTAGTTTTAGCCCAAAACAATAAATGTTAGGGGTCAAATTAAAAAAAATTGACCGTTTTATTTTATTTTATTTTATTCATTTATTTATTATTATTTTTTTTTTTTTTTTGCTTAGCATATACCTCCAAACACCCGGGCAATGCCGGGCACCCATACTAGTATATCTATAAAAGTGATCGTGTCTTTGTGTCTGTGTGTTGCGTGTCTGTGTACATTTACCACACAATGACTCTGTCGATTTTAATATACAGGATACTGAGATTTGGGTATATCTTTTTATCTGTTTTCGGCCAGAAATTTGGCTGTTAAGGGGTCAACGATTTAACCTTTGAGAACTC
>NC_136526.1:35562734-35587734 GCF_053919585.1 Euprymna scolopes
TTTCCATACTTTGTGGACCAGGCGCGAATGCAGACCCCCACAATTTTAATGAATCACCGTTCTGCTAGATCAAACATACCCATTTCTGTGCCTCGATACATCTTCTATCATTATATGTAATCAGTTTTTTTTAAATAGTCAACCATATAGGAGCCTATTCGAGACCACACACACACACACACACACACACACACACACACACACACACACACACACACACATACGCACGCACACACATACACACACATGCAGCTTTATATTATATATATATATTAAAAGTACACGATTATATATATATATATATATATATATATATATATATATATATATATATATATATTAAAAGTACACGATTATATATATAAAATAAATCCAAGGTAATTTTTTGATTCAATTTAAATTAGATTTTTATATCTTACTTTGTAAAATTTATAAAAGATCAATTTGAAGATAAATAAATTTCAAATTGAATCTTGCCCTTTATTTTTAAAGCCTATAGTAAAATCATTTTGTTTAACAATTTTCATGCCTTGGATGAAATGCTTTTCTAACTTGTACACACACACACACACACACATATATATATATATATGTGGGTGGGTGTGGATATATATATATATATATATATATATATATATATATATATATATATATATATACAGGTACATGTGTGTGGGGTGGAGAGGACTTCAAAAAGCCCCGTTAATGCAACCCCTCTGGGTGAAGCAAATCTCTCATTTAAAAAGAAACAAAAAAAAACATAAAGCGGGTGACCAGTAACCGCATTAAGCTGGTCTGCAGTTTGCTTTGTTGCTGGCTATCTTGCTCATGCTTGTTGCTGGGTCTCAACATTTTGAATGAGAGAGAGACTTAGTTGTCGTCCAAAGCTAAAACTCTGTGACATCATTTTTGTATAGATACTTCCTCAGGCTATAAAAAATAAAAAAAAAATAAAAATTTTCCATGCCGATGGAAAAAGTGTCACGTGTGTAGCCCTGAAATGCTGGAAGCATGTAATAATTGATCTGCCATTATTCTATATATACATATGTGTGTATGTATGTATGTAGGTATTTATGTTAATATTTGTACTAGTGTATGTATGTGTATGCATACCTATTTGTATACGTATGTATATATGTATGTGTGTATATATCTTTATTCATTTATTTATTTTGTGTATATATGTTTATGTGTGTTTGTATGTATACACGTATATATATATATATATTTGTGTGTATGTATGTATAGGTATATGTATATATGCATATATATGTATGCGTAAAGGTGCATATATATGTATGTGTAGGTATATGTAGGTAACTTTATGTGCATGTATGTATATGTGCATACATGTGTACGCATATGTATGTGAATATGTATGTACATGTGTGTACGTATTTGTATATGAGTGTATATATGTGTATGCATATGTAGGTATATGTGTGTGCATGTGTGTATGTATATGTTTGTATGTATGTGTTATATGTATTGTGTATGTATGGATGGATGTATGTATGTGTGCATGTGTGTATGTTTATGGGCATGTATGTGTATGTATGTGTGTGTATATATATATATATATATATATATATATATATATATATATATATATATATATGTATATATATATATATATATATATGTATATATATATATATGTATGTATGCCAAGGACCGTCTTCACTGTCATGTCTGCTTGAGCGTGTGAATTCGCTGGCAGGACTAAAAAAAAAAAAGAAAAAAAGGTAATCTTCGGGTTCTTGGACTTTTAGTGACTGAGCGAGTGGCACTCGTCTGACAAGACGCTGCAATCATATATATATATATAACGCGGAATATTCAGTGTTTCATCCACTATAGGATGAAACGCGGAATTTGAGGAATCCTAGAGTGGATGAAACGCGGAATATCCAGTGTAGCTTAATCGCCACATATATTTTATAACTTACTAACTAGCTCTTCCTACGTATTGAGCACTATTGAAGTAAATACTTAAGTTTATGCATAAACTTATACCTTCGTATATTAATTTTATGTGAGTAAATGAAGTAGTTATATATATATATATATATATATATATATATATATATATATATATATGCTTATTTTATAGTTTCCGTTTGATATTACAATATCCATGATCATTTTTTATAATTTGAATGTGATACTATACTATATATACTTGTTTTATAGTTTGCCTATGAAAATACAATATCCACGATTATTTTTATATTTACAGTGCAAATCTTTCTATCGCTCTTGTTTCCCAAACGTAACCAATTGTTGTGACGGTAACATCTGCAGAAATATAAAGACCAGGAATTGCAATGTACCATGGAAATATTGCTACTGTAAAAATTAAAAAGAAAAGAGAGAGAGAGAGAGAGAGAGAGAGGGAGAGAGAGAGAGACCTGGAAAATGTCATCACGGAAATAGTTTTAAAACTCTTTTTTTTTCCTCCACTAAATTAAACGTACACGATTCTTGTATGTATTATGTTTGCTAAATAAACAACCGGTTAAAACATTATTCGTTTTTGTTTCATTCTCAATACTTTTAAAGAATGTGTGATTTTAGGAGATCAAATAATGTATCATCAAAAACAGACATATTACATCAAAAAAAAAACAAAAAAAAACACATCATTTATTATTTGCTAATTTTTTTTTTCCTATTATTTCTGCGTATATATATAAACTTACACAGATAGCTACTGACGCTTCGGCAATGCGTTCCACGCTAGCGTTTAGCATTTATTTTTATAGCAAAAATTAATGTTTCGTCGATCTTAACGTAGTGATCTTGACCTTATGGTATCTCTTACCCCTATACACAAATTGTGTCTAGATTGATAGGTGCTAATGCCCTTACTGATCACCGCTATTTCTTAAATCGTATTTCCAAGTTTAATTAAAGTTTTATGATATGTTTTTTATTTAATTGTAAGGTTAAAGTATAGGATAGGTACAAAACACCCTCCCCTCCCCATGTTAAGAATGACTTTTTAAATAATAAGGTTATTATTTCAGCACGGATCAATAAGTGCACTAGTACCGATTGATTGGTTGGTTGGTTTTGTTTTACGGCATATCAACCCTTTTCAGGTCATTTAATGCCGAATCCAGTGATTTGGGGAAAAAATTTTAATGGAATAGTTTGTTTTTTTTCAAGTCGTTTTATATTTAACCCATAGTTGGGGCCCTAACAGGTACTACCACTTCGGGTCAGAGTGTGGACCTGGGAGTAATGGCAATTAAAGGATGGCTCCACACTCCCCGAAGCCCGCAGGCGGGGGGGGGGGCTCACCATCGGATATAGTTTAAGGTCATATCCAGGACATGTATAGATAAAACCCACAAAGTAAATGAAGCGCGTGTGTGCGCAATAATTAGATTCTTTATTTTGTCATCTACATTTGTTGCGGACCAGGATATAAATACCCTAACTCGCTTCAAGAAAAAATAATGAAACGAATTGAATGAAGGAAACAAAGAACTCAAATGCGGGAATAAAATAAACATGTTTATTTTCGGTTGAGAAATGAGTCTTGGGTGTACACGTGTTCATTCAGCCGTTGACGACTACGCACGTGGAAGGAAAGGGGAATGCAATAGAGAAACACGAAATAGCAAGCCGGCCTGTAGAAAGAAAGGGTTAAGCTCAGTAAAATGTTGCGCACATGTCTGTTTTGATGGACCAAAGCCAAAGGGGAGATAAAGTGAGAAAGTCAATCCAGTTCATGGAGATAGAAAGCGTATAAAGTGTACTTGTGCTTGCCCCACATTACAATAGCAGGGAAAGTGACGTTAGGATCTGCGGTCGGTTCGTCGACTCAGCAGGTCGAACGCTGGTCCGGACGAAAAAGGGAAGTTGACAGGTTTTGTTGACTTTTATACTGGAGTTAGTGTTCTGGGTGCGCATGTCTGGTTTTCACTTAAAAGGAAGTGACGTCACAGCTCGGGTGTGTGTGTGTGTGCACGTTAGCGTGTGTGTGTGTGTGTGTGTGTGTGTGTATGCGCATGAATGTGAGTGTGTGTATGATGATGTGTATATGCGTGCGTGTGTGTGTGTATATTGCGTGCGTACATGTGGGTGTGTATATGTGTGAGAAAACATGTTCGAACACATTTTAACGCTTCTCAGTAAGATTATATTTACACCAATCGTTTTGAAACATGTACGTGTTTTTACCCTCGTCCGGGTGACAATGTTTTCGGGCGACTTTCATTTGTTCTTTCCCACAATGTTTTTTTATGTACAGCCTATACTGCATATCGCTTGACCGATTGTCGCCAAATTAGGTCCAAATATCTAGTATTGTCTAACTTAAAATTATATTAATTTTGAAATGTTAATAGCAAGGTGAAGGTTACATAGGTGTCAATGAAATACTTCTCGTTCTTCATGATAGAAACTCTCTGGGTAACCAATGTTGTAGACAGCAAAGCCCCGCATCTTATATGATGTGACTGTAAAATCTCGGATAATGTCGGCATTTTTTTATGGAATTTAAAATTCACATTTTTTGAACAAATCTAATATAGATCTGATAATCTTTAATGATTATGATGAGCCAAATGTTAGCTTGATTAAATAGTTTTTACTGGGCAACTTTGCAATGGGGCAACTTAGTAAATACTTTATACAATACTAGCCTGGGTTCCCGGCGTTGCCCGGATGTTTGGAGGTGTGTGTTGAGAAAACAGAAAAAAAGTGGCAGTAGGCAGGCAGGCTCAAACCCGTACCGCGAAGGAGAAAAAGAAAAAAAAAACATGAAATAAAAACGTGACGTCTTTGCTGTTGCGCCTATCGCCAATCCAGAAGTGACGAATTTTTAAATTCAGGCTAGGCAATTGAAAAAAGGCGACAACTTTCGAAAATATCGGCGAAAAAAGCCACCTTTCCCTGTAGAAAAGTGTCCAGTTGAGGGTGAAGGAATAAATGTTTTTAGCCAATTTTTCGATATTTGTCGTCTGAAGGGTAGAGCCTCAAAACGATTCCGATCGCGTGAAAATCCGTCCCTTCTGTTGAACGTTTTAAGCAGACATACAAACATACATACATACATACATAATGATGATTGCAACGTCTTGTCAGACGAGTGCCACTCCCTCAGACATTTAAAATCCATGAGCCCAAATGCCTGAGGGAGTATCTTTACAAATATGATGTTACAGAGTCTTAGCTTTGTACAACTTTTTTATTTTTTTATTTTTTTATTACATTTTCACCCCAAACAAGGCAAATTGCCACTTTGGTGTAGGGGGCTACTGTCAGGGGCAACAACTACTGGGGTACTATGAAGGGATTTGGGCAGCAAGGTGTCGGTTCACGTTACACTTGAACTTCTGCACGTCAGTACTGTTGGGGAAGCAGGGACCTGGAATGGAATTCCAGTGTCTAGCGGTTCTGGGGAAGAAACTATTGGAGTAAAAAGATCTTTTACATCTAGGGATCTCTACAGTGTGGGGGTGGGATTTAGCAGCCTGTCGGGTTTGTCGAGGGTGCTCACGTCGTGGGGGCACAAGTGATTGCAGTTCGTCAGAGCATTCACCACTAAAATACTTGTAGAAAAGGCAGAGGGATGCAACACTTCGTCGATGGGACAGAGGCTGAAGCTTAGATGCCAGTTCAGGGTCTATCAGGTTTGCGACTCTCTTTTGAACCTTGTCAAGGAGCGAGAGACTAGTAGCAAATGCACCAGCCCAGATGTGACAGCAATACTCCATACATGGGCGAATGGTGGCCTTATAGAGGTACAGGATACTTTCGGGTGTTAGTAGTTTTCTAGCACGGTAGAGAGAGCCCACCTTTCTTGCAGCGGCCCTGGCAATGCCTTCAATGTAATTGTTCCAACTCATGTTTCCTGTGAACGTTAGGCCAAGGAGTTTGAAAGATGGACTCTCAGATAAAGAGTCGTTGGCCATTGCTATGGGTGGTAGAGAGGGTTTCTTGTAATTATTGAATGAAACTAGTTTAGTCTTGGCAGCATTGAATGCGACCAACCACTTTTGTCCCCATTCCACTACAGATTGGAGGTCTTCCTCTAGTGTTTCTGCCATTTCTTTAGAAATGTGTTCATTCGTCTTCCTGTCGTGCCTGCCATAGAGTGTAGTGTCATCAGCATATATACCCATCTCAGAGGCAATGTTGTCGGGGAGGTCATTTATGAATATCAGGAACAATAGAGGTCCAAGGATAGAACCCTGGGGCACCCCCGCATTTATATCATATTGTTTAGATGTACGACCGTCGAGGACAACCTGGATTTTTCTCTCATCTAAGAAGGATTTAATTATGTTAAGTATTCTACCAGTGATACCGTATGATCTGATTTTACTGAGGAGACCCTCATGCCATACTCTGTCAAAAGCCTTAGATATATCTAGAGCTACCGCTCTGCCCTCCCCCGCTTTGTCCAGTGAATGGTATATACGTTCAGAGATCACAGTTAGGATGTCTGCTGTGGAACGGGCTTGTCTAAATCCATATTGTTTGTCAGTCAGTAGTTTAGCATCTGTAAGATGATGGACTAGAGCATGGTTAATTATGGTCTCAAATATTTTGGCAAAAAGTGGGAGGAGGCTAATGGGGCGATAATTTGATGGGTCTGTCCTTTCGTCAGAATTCTTGAATACTGGTACAACAGAAGCAGTTTTCCAACAGCCCGGAAAGCAAGCTTCATTAAGGCATTTGTTGTAGAGTTTGGAGAGAACTGGAGCTACTTCGGCTGAGCACTTTTTTAATAGCACAGCTGGGATAAGATCGGGTCCACATGCTTTTGAGGTGTCAAGGTTTTTTATGATAGCAGGCACCTGAGCAGGGGTGGTTTTCAGATCGTCTAGTGTGGCGTCTGTCCGCATAGGAAAGTCAGGTAGGGGGTGGTTGGAAGGGTCCAGTGTGGAGTTTGAGGCAAACCGTCTGGCAAGCATGTTAGCCTTGTCAGTTGCTGAGGAGACAACCTCGTGATTGTTGGTTAGTGGGGGAATTGTTGATTGCCCATTATTTACTACACTGTTGTAGATTTTCCAGAAGTCTCGAGTTCCTAGTTTTTGTGCTTCGATGCGCTTTTTAGTGGTTTCCGTAAATTCTCTCTTAGCTGTCGCTATTTCTTTCTTAACGTTATTTCTAGCTAAGTCTCTCTCTCTCTCGGTTCAAAATGTTGAAATCCAGCAACAAGCAAGAGCAAGATAGCCAGCAACAAGTTAAACTGCAGACCAGCTTAATGCGGGCACTGGTCTCCCGCTTTATGGTTTTTTAAATTAGAGATTTGCTTCTCCTAGAAAGGTTTTCTTCACCACGGCTTACGGGAGCCCTCTCTACCCTACTACACATATACACACACACAAATATACATGGTGCTAGTTGGCCGTTGACCCAGAAAAAGAGTTCATTCGCCCTTTGGAAGGTCTTGTTTTTAATCCTTCAGGGAGACTAGCCGCCCTCCTCATCAAACAAGTCTGGTGGGGGAACCAGTTTAGTTGCCGGTAACCCGACCATGAGGCAGGTAGTACTGGGTTACATGGTACCAGTAGCATATGACATGACCTGACATACATACATACATACATACATACATACATACATACATACATACATACATAATGAGCCGTTTACACCTGCCAAATTCGCTTTGTCTAGATAAAACACACAGACACAGAACAAGCTGTGTGTAGTAGCACATACTTGCATGGAGTGGGGGCACGCGCAAACATTACATGATTTTAATACGCGTGCATTTCCTGTGAGCTTTGACATAGCCTTCAGTTTCACTTTTCCCCCGTCTTTTTCACTTGGCATCAAGCAGTGCACATGTATAAATCAACATGCTTCATAAGCGTGCACTCGGAGAGCAGCAAACAGACTTGTGAGGTAAGGCGATTGATCCTTCACGGACTTTAATACCAACCAAAAACAATCGAACATAATGTCTTACCAAAAACAATCAATTGTTCATAAAATTCAACAATACCATTGAACTTTTATAAACATTCAGTAACACACATTTTTACACAATGAAACTTGTAGTTCATCTTCACCTGTTCGTGTACACTAGGGTCTGCCAAACGATTGTGAAGATTGGACCGCGTGTTTCCGTGACGTTAGACTTGTGTTAACTATACAAACTATGGAAAAGCAGAAGCGCCTTCATGATTTTTTAAAACCTTTGTTTATCTTTTTCAAATTGTAATTAATAATTAATCTTTGTTATAACTTTGTTAGGTTTTAAGATTTACACAGTTTAATGAGTAATAAAATTATAAACATTTGTATATGAAATACGGTTTTACTGAATGTTCTTTTGGTTACCTACGGGCTTCCATATTTAGTTCGGTAAAAAGAGACAAACAAAATATGAGGGTGGGGGGGCTACAAAATGCTTTATATTTGTGCAATAATATTTTCAAATTGGTTTTAATCTGCCGATAAAATAGCTGACAAGAGTCATGTTTACATTAAAACTTAATATTTAAAAAAAAATTAAACACAATTAATTAAAACTCTATGTTGTAACGGAACATTTTGAAATAATGGAATTTTAATCGTTTTAATCTTTTAAGAATTGATTAATGTTTACGAGGTTCTTTTTTCTTGGCAATTCAACTGATTATAATATATATTAATTCGAAAAAAACGCAATTAAAAAACATAATAATATTAAGTTTATATCAATTTTTTAATTGCAACTTCAAGGTAAATTTTTGTTCAATACGTGTATTTAAACTTTTAAAAAATAAATATTTTTTTACTTATTTGAACTGTTATGTTTCATAATAAATAGAAATTTCGATTGATTTATATACATTTTGTTCGAATTTCGAAAAAAAATAAATATGGAGGGTGTGGGGAGGAACACGCATTAAAAAGATATTTCCCCTGGTATATTTTACGAAAACTGCATTTTATATGTAAGTTCATTTTAAAATGGATAAGTATCGAAAATTTCACGAAAATCTGACCATTAGTTGATTTTTGCTAGATTTATTAAATACGGGTATGTTTTCACGTTCGGAATGTCTGCTACATGGGAACGTTATTTTAAGGCGCCAATTATGTAAACACGATTTTCGTCTCGCAATTTCATTATTTTCGTTCAATGAAAAAAAATTTTTTTTTAATTATTAATGGTTTATTATGCCCTTCTTTTCAATGGTACAAAAGTTATGCTGATAATATTAATTCATAATAAATGAATAAATAATATATTCAATTTAAATCGAAAAAAGTAGTGTTTTTTAGAAATTTACTTGTAAAGTCCGAAGTTTAAAACCTTTTTTTTTTAAACCACGTTGTTTGTTTTATGTTTTTTACTGAAACCTTGGTCCTTGCTCCTTTAATTGAAAAAAACAATTAGGGCTTGAATTACATTTTTCGAGGAGTTATAAGCTTGGAAAATGGGGTGGAATTATTCAATATTGTTCACGAAATTTCTGACACACCTAACAAATGACTTATCTTACACTAACCCTATGTTCGAGTTGCACTCCCAAATTTAGAGTTAGTGATAATCATAGATTTTTTATACAATTTTCCAAGAGTGAAGTCCCAAATGGTTAAACGACATGCAACCAGTTAATTTTTGGAAAGATAACTTTTAATAAAAGAAATTAAATAAAAATAACTTAGACACAGTTTCAGCACGTATAAAAGATACTTGAATTTTACTGCATTTGGTATCAGGTATTTTTGTTATTGTTTACAATTTCTCGAATATTAATTATTTTACACAAATGATTGTGTTGTTCCTACTTACTTTCCCCCCCTCCAAGAGCCATCATTCACGATTTTACTTATTTTTACTAATTTTTAGACGTTTATTTTATTTAATTGTCATCATGAACCAACTTTTTAAGATGCAGCATATGCTAACACTTCAGCGAAGTTTACTGTATTTATTTTTTAGCAAACATTAATAACAGAAAGTTTTCCACTTTATTTATTTTTTTGCATAATTAATGATGGAAGTATGTTTTCTGTTTTCTTAACATCTGTTGAAAAAAATAATTTGTACAGTCTCTTGAAAAAAATCAAACTTTTCTCTACTTTCACCTATCTATTTACAATGTTCATATAAAGCATTCATCTGTTTTTTTTATAACAAAAATTCCGTTTTGAAAAAAGAAACGTTTACTGCCACATTTCTTTTTTAAAAAATGCAAGTTTTCCTGAAAATAAACCCAAAAAACTTTCACCTAACAATTTATGGTAAAAAATTAATTTTTTTTGGGGGGGGGGGACAACAACTTTTATTGATAAAAAAAATTGCAAAAAATGATAAACGTAAATAAACGAACAAAATGCAATTTTTCGTGAGGAATGTGTTCCATTTTAACAAACTGAGCCACAGCAACGCGTGGCCGGGTACAGCTAGTACACACACACACACATATATACATATATATATATAACATATAGATTGACCTTGGATAATTTTAAGTCTCCCTTGAAGAGCAAGGTTGTTAGTACTAAATTTTGTTATTGAATACAATAAAGTGCTAATGCTACGATATTTCGCATGATAGAGGGTGTTGAAAATCCCACACCTATCAACTCTTAACGATTCTCCTTATTTATCATTATTTTACGTGGCCCAACTGATTCATGTATTTTCAGCGAGATTTTGTGATCCAAAATGTATTTTTAAAAACATTGGACGACAATCCGTAAAATTGTGTTAAAAAACGTCAAAATATATATTTTTAGAAAATGTGCAAATGAACTGACATCTGTTTCTTTATAATTTATACTCAAAAAACAAAAAAAAGCAATGTGGTCTGTGTTGAAATTTCATGTAAAAAAATGTAAAGATTTTAAACTAATTCTTTTTAGCTTTAAAACGCTAAAAAGTAATTTACTTAAAAGACGTTTTACATTCGTCGTGATTTGTTGAATGTTATTTTTTATTCACATTGATTTGTAATGTGTTTTAAAAATTTAAACTACCGTGGAATTTCTACGAATTCCGCTAGTTTCTAATTAATACCCTCTATATTTATCAATATTAGAAAATAGAGTCTTCATTTTGTTTTCACATTCCAAATGTATGTGGATATCACAAATAGAAGTCGCCGTTTCTAAAAAAAATATTTAAGATATAGATAGGCAGTTGATAATTCCAAGTCTCCCGTGAAAAGCAAGCTTGTTAGTACTAAATATTGTTGCTTGATACAATCTTGTGGCAATGCTATGATGTTTCGCATAAGAGATGGCGTTGAAAATCCCACACTCATCATCTCGTAACGATTTTCTACAATGATCATTATTTTACGTGGCTAAAATGATTCGTGTATTTTCAGCAAGACCCTCCTTTATGAGCAAAAACCATCCTTTTAAAAAATTTTTTTGGATAAGCTGTTTTATATATATATATATATATATATATATATATATATATATATATATATATATATATATATATATATATTATAAATTTTTTTGATTCATCCAGCCTTGACAGACGTGTTTTTAAATATTCTCTCCAGTACTTTTCTTTTAATGATTTGGAATTCATTCTATTTGCGCTTTTTTCCAAGGAACTCTGCCTTTTTGATTATTTTGAATCATTTGGAATTTACCCATTGGATTGAAATTTTAAATTCGACCGTTTTGGATTTTACCATTTTTGGATTTTTACCCTTCACCGGACTGTCCATTCATGTGAAATCTTTTTATCATTTTTCTTTTGCCTCCTGTTCCCCTTACCTCACCCTTTTTTTTAACCAAGTAAGATCTGTGACTTACTTGTAGTTTCATTAAATACTTTTATATGCAAAATCCGATCCTGCATTTTGCTAATTCCGGCCCTCTGATGAGAAGGAGGGTATTTCTTCGAAACTCCGCAGATTAAGGACTATCCACTTATCTTGTGTTTCCTTTTTTAAAATTAAATATGTTTTTAACTCTTTTTCAAGATATCTTTTAACATGTTTTATTAATCATTTGTTCATATATATATATATATATATATATATATATATATATATATATATGAGCAAACAGTTAATAAAACATGTTGAAAAGCACTTTGAAAAAGAGTTAAAAACATATTTAATCTGAAAAGGAAATACTTGATAAGTGGATAGTCCTTAATCCGCGGAATTCGAAGAAATACTTTCCTTCTCATCAGAGGGTAGGAATTAGCAAAATGCGGGATCGGATTTTGCATACAAAAGTATTTGATGAAACAACAAGTAAGTCAAAAATATTACTTGATAATACAAAGTGGAGCAGAGGGTATATGGTGAAGAAAAAGGTGATTACACATGAATGGATAGTCTGGTGAAAAGTAAATAATCCAATGACGGTAATATCCAAAAATATAACTCCAAGAAAGTTAATTGAGTTTCCATTTGCACAAGTAATATCCAAGGAAATCATGTACTTGGAAGATGGTCCAAAATAATCCAAAAGGCCGAAATCCATGGAATAATTCACAAGTATGTACAAAGAAAAGAAAAGCTATTATAAGCTCTATCTTATATTTGGTTTTATCGAGCTTTTACATCTGGTTGAGATTACTTTATAAATATTAATTCTTTAATATTTATAATATACTTTAGTTTTACCATCTTGGATCATTTTGGTAAATTTAATGGTAATTTTTATTATATATATATATATATATATATATATATATATATATATATATATATATATATATGTATGTATGTATACATATATATATATATATATATATATATATATATATATATATATACATATATATATATATATATATATATATATATATATATATATATATATGAAAGACATTTACTGCGGGGTGACAGTTGAGGACACTTCTGGTAGCTGGGGCTCCCGGTAAGATGGCGTTCTGGAAATAAAAGATGTTTTAAACTACTCGGAGTCAATCTATTTCCTCATATCTCTTCCACAGGACATCCTGATCTGTACTCACTCATACTGATATTAAATAAGTATCTTCACGGTAAGACAAACTTATTTTATTGTCACACTCACAAATAGATAAATTTTGCTTATATAAATCACATACATAATGATGTATGTATACAACACGGTGTCAGAAGTTTAGAACCCATTTGCTTTGTAAACTAAAAAATAATAATAATAATAAATAAATAATAATAATGAATAAATAAAATGGATTCACATTTTATTCCGCCTCCTCCCCCTGATTTTTCCTCAGAAAATCTTTCTAGAGACTGGAAGGTTTTTAAACAAGACCTTAAAATATATTTAACGGCAAATGAAAAACTCGAGAAAAGTGACGAGGTTAAAACAAGCATTCTTTTGTAATGTCTAGGCAAACGAGGCCGCAGAATTTATAGAAACTTTGATTTTCAAACTGAGGAAGACAGCCTTAAATTTGCAACAGTTTTAAACAAATTTGAAGAATTTTGTAACCCTCGGAGAAATGTAACACTTTCTCGTTTCTCACTGCTCGTCAGGAAGACGCGGAATCGTTTGATGAATTCATTACTAGGATTAAAACACTCAGCCAATAATGTGAATTTGGTGAACTCTGTCAAAGTTTAATACGAGATGTATTAATAATAGGTTCTAATGACACACGTTTACAAGAAAAACTATTGGTCGAATCTGATTTAACTTTGGAAAGAGCTATAATAAAAGCGGGTCGAACGGCTGAACTAACTAGACAAAGACTGGGAGTATTACAGAAAGAATTAAAATCGGTGAACTTTATAAAAAAAAAGTCCGTACAAAAGGAAAATACTAATCAACCACAACAACGATCCGGAAGCGATTTACCACACTCTTCAAATAATAACTACAGTAACGACAAAATAAAAAAAAATGTAGATTTTGTTCATTCTCACATTTTCGTGGAAACTGGTCGAATCTGCAATAAATGCAAGAGAAAAAAAATCATTTTTCGAGTAGATGTCCTGCTAAAAGAGTAGTACAGAAAGTGCACCAGGAAGACAGTGAGGCATCTTCTACAGATGATGATAATTATGAAAATTATGAGGATGATAGCATCTCTGCCAAATTCTCATCCAAGGAGAAAAAAGTAACAAGAATCCACAAAGTTAATGCCTTACCTGAAGATTGGAACATTAATTTACAAGTCAATGGGACGAACATACAATTTAAAATTGACTTCGGCAGTCAAGTTAACATTCTTCTGATAAAAGATTACTACAGATTATCGGTTAGCCCAAAATTGCATTCAACTAACATAACACTTTCTGCCTATAACGACACAGCAATACCAGTTCAAGGTAAGTGTGTTGCTCAAATAATAAGAAATAATGTCAAGTATCATGTCATGTTTGTCATAGCAGATATAGATGCATCGCTAATACTAGGACTAAACACCTGTACTAGTCTCAACCTAATAAAAAAGGTATGAAAAATTAATAGAAATAACAATAGATTTCTCTCTGAATTTAAGGAATGCTTTGGAGAACTTGGGACTCTCCCTGGTATTCATCACATCATAATGGACCCAGAAATTAAACCTGTCATAAACCCTCCACGGAATATTCCAGTTGTACTAAAGAAAAAATTAAAAAAAGGAACTTATAAAAATGACAGAGTTGGGTGTCATTAAACATGTATCAGAACCAACAGAATGGGTATCATCACTGGTGGCAGTAGAAAAACCCAATGGTTCCCTTCGTGTATGCCTTGCCCCACGGAATCTTAACAAGGCTATAAAAAGAGAGCATTATAGGGTACCAACAGCATCAGACATAATACAGGAAATGGCAGGTGCAAAGTTTTTCACTAAGCTTGATGTATCTAATGCATTCTGGCAGATTAAAGTTGATGAGGAAAGTTCCAAAATTTCCACTTTCAACTCACCTTGTGGACGCTACAGATTCACCCGTCTACCATATGCCATACACAGTGCCAGTGGAATATGGCATGCAAAAATAGAAGCAATCATAGAACATGTTGAAGGATGCAGAAACTCACAGGATGATATCATCATTTTGGCAGACACTCCAGAACTCTTACAAAAGAGAACTACTGATGTTCTGAATGCTAAAAGGAAATCCGGCATGAAACTAAATCAATCAAAGTGCCAGTTCAACATAACTGAGTTAATATTCCTAGGACACAAAATATCCAGTAGAGGGGTTGAGCCTGATGACAAAAAATGCAAAGCGGTCATGAACATGTCAGATCCAGCAAACAAAACAGAACTCCAGCGTTTTCTAGGCATGGTAAATTACTGAGGAAAATTCATTCCTAACGTATAAAATGAAACTGCACCTCTTCGCCTCTTGTTGGAAAAAGATAATATGTGGTCTTTTGATAAACCACACAAAGAAGCTTTTGGACGACTAAAAAAATTAGTTACACAAAGTCACACATTAAAATACTTTGACCCAGCACTTCCTATCCGAGTCTCGTCAGACGCATCAATCCTAGGACTTGGGGCTATGTTGAAACAAAAACACAACAATAACTAGGCTCCAGTGGCATTTGCTAGCCGTTCTCGTACATCAGCTGAGGGAAAATATTGCCCGCTTGAACTGGAAATGTTGTCTATAGTATTTGCATGTGAACATTTCCATGAATTCTTATATGGTCAACGCTTTCTAATAAACAATGATCACAAGCCTCTCAAAACTATTGTCACAAAACCAATTTCTAAAACCCCACCCAGAGTACAACGTTTCCTATTACGCTAACAGAAATACAATTTCGAAATTGAATACACTCAGGGCAAACTAATGCTCGTTGTTGACACACTCAGCCGTTCAGCACAAAAGTACAATTCAGAAATCTCTGACAAAGAAATGAACTTTTTTGTCCACTTCCTAATCTCTTCAATGCCCATTAGCGACAAACGTCGACAACAGCTCATAACTTAGATTGCTTATGATGAAACATTACAACAACTGCAACAGCAAATCTAGTCAGAATGGCCACAGCATTGAAATAATCTCAACGCCTGTCTTCAACCATATTTTAATTACAGAGATGACATGACATACCAGGAAGGACTACTATTAAAGGGTCAACAAATTGTTATTCCAACTAATATGCAAGCAGAAATGCGCAAGATTTTACATCAGGCATATCTTGGTATTGAGAAAAGCAAATCCAATGCAAGGCAGATTTTTTGGGGGAGGTCAAACATGAACAAAACAATAGAGGATCTGATAAAAATTTGCGATTCATGTCAACGCTATAGCAATCGACAAAGTTCAGAGCCAGAAATATGGCGTGACATTCCTGACCAACCATAGCATAAGGTTGGTAAAGACCTCTTCAGGCTGAGGGAAAAGATTGCCTCATGGTAGTGAATTTACCACTCCAATTTTTTTGTATTCAGCCATCTCTCTGATACAACTGCATCAACAGTAATAACCTGTACAAAACATCTTCTCGGGCCATGGTATACCCAAACAGGTAATATCCGATAATGGCCACCAATTTAACTCTCAACAATACAAGGAATTTATTACAAAATGGGATTTGTTCCATGTAATTAGCAGTCCAAAATACCCACAATCTAATGGTCTAGTCGAGAGAACAATCCAAACAGTGAGGAAAACACTGCAGAAATGTTTCCAGACTGGAGACGATCCACATCTTGCTCTACTAACCTTACGTACAACACCTGGCAAAAATAACTCTCCTTCACCAGCAGCTAAACTGATGAACCGCCAACTGAGAACACTTCTTCCAAGCATAAGAGATAATGGTTATGATCTTTGCAGATCATCCCCAACTAACATGCAGAAGGTAAAACAGCATATCAGCAATATATATATATATATATATATATATATATATATATATATATATATATATATATACAACCGACATACACTGATAAAGACTGAAGGATCGATTGAAAATATGTACTTGTAAAAAAGAGTTTTTTAAAAAAATTTACAATAATATTATTTTGTATTCCTGCACAATACCAATAGAAAACGAATAAAGCAAAATTATAAGCTTTTATACTTTTCGTATTCTTTTTTATATACATTTTCACACACACACACACACACACACACACACATATATATATATATATATATATATATATATATATATATATAGCCGACCTATTTCTTTCGTAATATTTCCTCGACGGTAGACAAAATTCGTGTTTTGACACTTTCCCTCCCAACCCCTTTCTTCATAGATGATTTCAAATGTGTTCAACCTCCTCCTATTTCTTATGACAAATGCAATCACACTAACACTTTTTTCCTTCTTCCATTTCTCTTCTTTTTCTTTTTCATTTGCTTTTTTTTTTCTTTTCCTTTTCCTTTTTATTTCTTATTTTTGTCCTATTAAGTTTTGACATTCTCCTTCCTTACTGCTTTCTATGTTTGGAGTCTAAAATGTCACTTAACCTACCACATTTCCCTTTTAAATAGGACGTTTTATATTTATAAAAAAAATAATATATTTCCTCAATTCTTTTATTTGAGAACCAGATGCTTTCAGTAGTACACGAAATTTATTACGTCGCCTAACGAAGACTTTTGATTATTACCGATCAATTGTCTGAAGGATAAATATGTTCACTGTAACGACTATGTAATATTTCTCTCTCTCTCTCTCTCTCTCTCTCTCTCTCTATATATATATATATATATATATATATATACATACATACATATATATATATATATATATATATATATATATATATATATATATATATATATATATATATATATATATATATATAAAACTCTTTACTTTCGACATAGTATTATTTTACGCTATCGATTTTCTCTTGATGAGATGATAGCTGAAGGAGCTCTCGAGAGACTTCCGCCAATTATATTTAAAACTATATATATGTGTGTGTGTGGGGGGGTGTCAAAGTGTTTTAAACATGTTTTATTAACTACTCGTTCTTATTAATAAAAGAAAAATAAGATATGCTTTTCACTCTACTTACGAGACATAAATATAAATAAGCTATATCTATAAATAAAGCATATCTTATTTTTCTTTTATTAATATTATTGGAATCTTTTCTTTATTCCTTGTACACATTTTTGTTAATTATTCCATGGATTTCTGCCTTTGGATTATTATGGACCATCTTCTTCCAAATATGGGATTTCCTGGGATTTTACTTGTACAAATGAAAATTCTTTAAACTTTCTGGAAGATTTACATTTGGATTTTACCATCACTGGATTTTTTATTTTCCACCAGACTATCCATTCATGTGTAATCACCTTTTTCTTCACTATATTCCCTCTGCTTCACTTTTTTTTTGTTTTCAAGTAAGATCTTTGACTTACTTGTTGTTTCATAATATACTTCTGCATGCAAAATCCGATCCCGCATTTTGCTAATTCCTTTCCTCTGATGAGAAGGAAAGTATTTCTTCGAAACTCCGCGGATTAAGGACTATCCATTTATCTAGTGTTTCCTTTTCAGATTAAATATGTTTTTAACTCATTTCAAAGTGTTTTTTAACATATTTTATTAACTATTTGCTCATATATATATATATATATATATATATATATATATATAAGAACAAGTAGTTAATAAAACATGTTTAAAACACTTTGTAAAAGAGTTAAAACATATTTAATTTTAAAAAGGAAGCACAAAATAAGTGAATAGTCCCTAATCCGCAGAGTTTCGAAGAAATACTTTCCTTTTCATCAGAGGGTAGGATTTAGCAAAATGCGGTATCGGATTTTGCTTGCAAAAGGATTTAAAGAAACTACAAGTAAGTCATAGATCTTACTTGGTAACAAATAATGAAACAGAGGGAATAGTGTGAAGAAAAAGTGTATTTCACGTGAATGGGTAGTCTCGTGAAGGATAAAATATCCAATAATTGTAAAATCCAAAAACGTTGGTTAAATTTCTATTTCCACAAGTAAAATCCAATATATATATATATATATATATATATATATATATATATATATATATATATATATATATATATATGTATGTGTGTGTGTGTGTGTGTATTTTGGCAGCAAGTCATTATATATGCATAAATAAATAAATTCACCTACAGATAGGTTTGTACAGAAAACAAATATACATGTGCGTTTGTTCATTCGTGTTTAAATGAATGAATTAATGAATGAATGAATGAATGAATGAATAATAATAATAATAATAATAATAATAATAATAATAATAAACCCTCTAAATTCTATATTGTCTGGAACTAAATATTATGACAATGGCTACGAACGAATCGTCTGTGTTGGGCATCTGCAGACCTAAGTGAAGCATTCAGATTGTTTAAGCAACGTTGTAACCTTTATTTCTCAGTCAAAAATATTCCGTTAAAAGAACAGGTTGACCAAATTCTGTTACTGTCCGGAGAAGAGGGCCTTAAAGCGTACACCACCTGGGCCTTCGAAAATGAAGTCGATAGAAGTAACCCAGAAATCTTAACTTCGGAGAAAGATTGCAACTATAATTAAATTTCCACATTGCTCGTTTTTACTTGCGTCAATAAGGAATTCAGTGGATTTCGATGACTATCTAGCTGGTTGTAAATTACAGACATTAAAAGAGCAAATTCCGACAAAGAAATCTCAGGCAACAGAAGAACGACGAATAGAGCAAGTCATATCTGGAACGAAGCATCGACATCTTCAAAAACAACTTCTAGCAAAGGGTGAAGGTTGACACTGCAAGAAGCTATAAACTGTGGCAGGACACACGAAGCTTCCATAGCTCATATGAGACAACTAACTGAAGTAGACGAATGAAAAGAGTAAAAGTAAGATGCAGTGAAATAAAAGAATTCTAAACGATGTGGAGGCTCGCATAACCAGGAGGCCAAGAGAAATACAGAGGAACCAGTAAAAAGCACCAGAAACACAGCAACCGTGTGCATTCTGTAACTGTCTCTTAGAGGGACAACGAAGGATCTAATTTGTAAATAAATATAGAAATGAGACAACAACGAAAAGGAAGTTTCATTCTATATTAATAAACTTTATTTGTTATCTTCGCTAGTAGCTTTATTAGAAAAGTACAAGAGAGAAACGTATTAGTAAGAGAGTTCAATGTTCATACGCGCTTGTATTATAGTAGTCGTGAGGAGTTCGTTGATGGAGAGAAAAGTGTTCCATGTATTTAAATATAGAATTAATACATTGCCGGCGTGTTGAGGGAGATAATAGTGTTTATAGCTAGTACCTGTCGGTACAAAGAAAGCCGGTTAAAAGAAAGGGCAAAGACTTCAGTTGCCATGAGTGTGTGTGAGTCGTATCAACGAGGACAGTTCTTTAGCATGACAAAGAATGCACGTGGAAATAAATGTAAGTTTGAAGAGAGATATAGCTAGCTTGTAATACTCACGTACTGAAGCCCCAGTCGATGTGTGCTTCTGGACAGGGCACAGAGAAAGAGGAAGAAGGATTCGTGATTTCGCTTTTTATATACTCGGTCACGAGATAGGGAGCTGGCTTGTGATTGAACAAGCCAGGAGGAAATAGATTTAAAATCTCGAAGTTATGAGAAGTAGCTTCTGCCTATTGGAGCGGCTGCTACAGAAATATTGCTGTCGTACTTTGACTCTGTGAAGCAAACCGTCATCTAAGTCGATGCATCAAGTAGAGGACTTGGCGCCCTTTCCTTCAAGCAGTTAAACACATAGCATCTGCATCGAAATCTTTAACAGCCACTGAACAACCCCATGCCAACATAGAGCAAGAGCGCCTAGTAGTTGTTTTTCGCTGGGAACGATTCCGGACTTACATCTATGTGCGTTCCAGGTCGAAAGTGATAATAAGCCTATGAATGATCAACTTAAAAAATTTAGTTAATGTGTTGACTGAGTATTTTCTACCCTACTTTGGCCAGAATTTGGATGATATATATATATATATATATATATATATATATATATATATATATATATATATATATATATATACTTTGGGGAGTAGAACAAGAGTCTAAATCGCAGAGTATATTTTAATGTATTAGTGCATTCATATTCATTCTTTTACCATCCCAATGAATGCATTGACGATGATACGTACGAATTTTAGAAGGCGAACTATTACAAGACACACCTGCCTTACTTAAAAATGCTAGGTTTATTTTGGTGTCTTTAGTTTAAACCCACCACCCAATATTTTTGCTAATGAGGAAACTTTGTTTTCAAAAACTATATGATAAACTTATTGTCCAAGGCTCAATGTCTATCACAATAAAAAAAAATCGTTTCCGAAACGATCGTACAATTTATTGATTTTGTTTGTTCTTCCTTATGAAATCGTTTTTAGATTTTTAATTTTAATTTTAAATTATCATTCATCTTACTTAATATATATATATATATATATATATATATATATATATATATATATATATATATATATATATACCCGCCATTACCAAGTAAAAGACATATTATCGGGCGTTGGGTTTTGTCGCATACTATTTAAGATAAACTTTTATATGTTCGACTGAGCTTCAATCTATGGTCCCCCTCGCCAAACTTTCACAAGAAACACTCGTCTAGCTGTAAACACTATCAATAATTCCCCCCACTCTTTATCTGTGCCTAAACCTAAACGTAGATTCCATGAACAAAGCTTCTTTCTTGGAACTGCACGCCTGTGGAATTGTCTTCCGTTTTCCTGCTTTCCGGCTGACTACAATATGGTTGTCTTCAAGTCTAACGTAAATAAGTTCTTGATGAGCCGTTCCATATAAGTTATCAACTTTACCAAATTTTCATTACTAATGATTACTATAATGTCCAATTTCTACTGTACACTCTTTAACCCTTATCCTTGAGTGGCCTCTTGGCCTTGATAATGTGGTGATGCCTATGTAAAAAAAAAACTTGATATCCTAGATTGTTACGATTTTCCTGAAAGTTAACCATATTTTGGATTTTTGAAAGTATGAAACAGTAATCTTTATGAAATTCAAACAGGGAAATAAAATTTCATAGCTTAAATGGAAATAACTCGTAATTTAAATGAACGTTTTCGTTCTTTCTTTCTTTTTCGTTTTAAAAATGCAGCCTACGTGGGTTATAATAACAATTAAAGTTAAATAAACCTATGAAAATTAAATTAAAAAAATAAATGAAATAAATCAAATTTTTATGATTTTTAAAATAGAATAGTAAAACAATTCTATTGATAACTCCCATTAAAAATTTAGAGCTAATAAGTAAAACAGTTTTTCTTTAATGACTATAAATACGTTTGTGTAATGTATGCAAATGAGAAACGTTTTGAATGTTTATTCCTTTTGAATAACTAGCATATATGGAAATCATGCAGGCATAAAAATATAGTCTGTTTTAGTATTAAATTTGTGAAAGCGTGTAGTTTTTTATATGTTAACTATGCTGTGAACAAACAAACAAACAAACAAATAGGAATACGACTTTATCAGCATATATGTATAAATAATAAAAATAAATATGTATAAATAAATATGTATAAGGAACAAGAGCTATATAGAATTTTATAACATCTTTAGGCCAATAAGAACGAAAATGAGAGGATATTATATTAGCATGAGAGTTTTTGTCTCTCTTTTTTTTTTTTTTTCATTTTTCTTAAACTTTTGCTTCTAGGGGATAGGACATCCAACCAGATGTCTGACATTTACCCCTATTTTAGTGAGTCCAACCAAGAGATCTTTTCAGGATTCTAACCGTCCCTTTCAGTGCAATCGTTTGTATTTCACTTGCACTTGGTTCACCGGGTATGCTTGCTATGTACTTTTTAAAGTTCTTTTTCATAAGCCCAGTTGCTCCTATGATGACTGGTATAATTGAAACGTCTTTTTGTGAGTGTGTGTGTTTGTGTGTTCTCTCTGTTTTGATTTTCTTATTTTGTTTTTGCTGTGGATGGGCCATTCTACCGGATGCCAAACATTCTCCCATTAGTTTAGTTACTCCAACCGATAGATCTTTTTAAGATTCTAACCGTCCCTTTATGTGCCATTGTTTGTATTTCTCTTGCACTTGGTTCACATGGTATATTCGCCAGATAGTTTTTTTAAAATTCTTTTTCATTAGCCCTGTTGCTCCTATAATGACTGGAATGATTAATACCTTCTTAAGATTCCAGTTTCTTTTCATGTCGTACGTAAATTGTCGGTATTTTGTTATTTTCTCCCTCTCTGCTCTGTTGAGGCCTACATCATTAGGGACTGTTATATTATGCATAAACGTATGGTGGCGAGAAGGAACCAGACAAACAATATATGTTTAAATTATATATTGGTGTTTATATGCTTAGGAGTTGCGTTTGCTGTGATGTTCGTGTTTTGTATTTTGGTTTTGGTTTTTTGCTGTGCGGCTTTCTGTGGCGGTTTTCTTTGTTGAAGTAAGGTGCGAGTTATTCTAATTATGCGTGTATCTAAAGAAATGGGATTTGGAGTTGTCATGTGTGTTTATTGAGTTCATTTGTGTTGACTCGACGAACAGATGTTTCTTATCGTCGCCATTGTTGTTGCCGCGCGGCTGCTGCTGCTGCTTTTCTGGTTTATTCATGTGAATATTGAGGGATATGCGAATATAGCAGGACGCTTACTTCAACTAGGGTTGCTACTTTCTCCCTCTTGTCCCATATTACCATGTCAGGCTTAATAGATCCATTTTCTTTCTGATACATGTTCACAAGACGCGCGCGCGTGTGTGATTGTAGACACGTACTCAAAGCATACACTAACGAAATACGAAAAAAATATTCTATCACTCTTTGGCTGCAGCACTATTAGTAATGCTTTTCATAAGAACAATGCAAAAGCTGATACCAAACGCAACAGTGATAGTAAACCATGTAGATCGTAACTTCGTAATTCCACAGTGCCACGCCCATTATTCGCGTGACATCCCACTGTGCTTTCCGACATCTGTAGTTCTTGGCCAACCCTCAGAAGTCTGTCTAAAGATGTATTACTATTCTATTTGTTTTTTTTTTGTTTTGTTTTTTTTTTGGGGGGGGGGTTTGGTTTTTTTTTGTGGGGGGGTGTTTTTTGTTGTTTTTTTTGGGGGGGGTTGTATTATTATTATGTTGGCATCGTTTACAGAATAGAAAAATGATTATAAATTCGTACTTGAAAACAGAAAAGATACTTGAAGTCGAGCGACACCATTGGGCGCGTCCGGATAGAACGAAGCTAAGATCCGTGTTGTAGCGAGAGACACTCTGCAGATTATAAGCCGCATTGACTATTAACCATAATCGAACGAAAATTTTAGCAACGAAGTAAAAATCATGAAAGGTAAGTGAACATATTGTTAACATTTTGTTGATTATGCGTGCGTATATATGTTACCGTAAATGTTGTGTGTGTTTATTATTTTTTTATTATTATTACTACTTAATAAACGTTTATTTTACTGATCGTTCTCTTTTATGTTTTCTGCTACGTTTATCACTGTTCTTACATATATACGTGTGTGTGTGTGTCCTTACATATCTTACGTGCAGTTCACTGTTATATGTGGTGTAGGTAGGTAGGTAGGTGTGTGTGTGTGTGTGTGTGTGTGTGTGTGTGTGTGTGTGTGTGTGTGTGTGTGTGTGTGTGTGTTCTTATTCTTCTACAGTTCTTTTGCCTTGGAAGTTTCCGAGACGTGTATATGCAAATGTAATGCGAACATACCTGATTACCTTGGCCATCGGATGATGCCTTCTTGGATGCTGGTCTCCATCTTGCTGGGGAGTGGGGTGCTGCAGACAGATTCATCAATGAACAACAAGATGGACTGAAGCTTCAATCTTTTATTCAAGGCAAGCCTACATCTCGGAAACCCGAAATCTCCCGTCTGCATTATCTGCTGCCCCAAACCACTCGCTCCATGTGGTCGTCAACCGGAAGCCTAGGACTACAATTCCCGTATCACTCCTTAATTTCCGCTACATTCTATCTGGGTCATGGTTGATGCCTGTCAAACCTAACCTTCTGACCTTGCTAAGTCGCTGATGGGAAATCAAAATATACTTACATAACTTTCTATTTCTAAAACTACCTCTATAGCAATTAAGCTGGGATTCCCAATACTACATATACAGGATGTGGTTTAAATAAGTTT